>NC_135672.1:3904306-4217565 GCF_964188315.1 Podarcis muralis | reverse complement strand
ACACTGTGCATTGTTGATTCAAGGACAGCCGGGTTGAAAAGAGAGAATTCGAGACACCTCTCCGCCGGCCGTTTCGCTCTCTCTCTGTGGACGCTTCCTCTACCCCCTATTTCAAAGGATTGTCTCCATTTGCTGCTGGTCTCCGGCGGCTTTCCTAGAAGCATCCCGAGGCAAACCATGCGTCCCGTTATCGGAGGAGCGTCCTGAGCCTCCTGCTGATGATCAAGTCTATCCCTGCGCCTGGGAAGGAGATCCTAGCCGGAGAAGGGCCTGAGCTTCCAAGCGCCAGGGAATCTGGGGGGCCCAATCCCCCAGAAGAGGACGAAGTCCTGGGCACGTCGGACTTTGCAGACCCCAGGATGACGGTGGAGGCCCTATATCCCACGGACGCAGACTGGGGCGGGCCCTTAGGTCTGTGGCCCCACAGGGCTAGCTTTCGGCCAAGGCCCCACGGAGACCCCCAAGGGCCTGTTTGTAGAGTGAAGGTGCACCGGGGCGGTGAATGGAGCCGCCGTCCCCTGGAGGTTGTGGGTCTCCTCACCAGCTACGACAGCAGGTTCCTGAAGGCTCTGAGCGGGTCAATCTGGAGCGAGGAGGATATGGAGGTGTTTGGGGTCTGCCCCACAGATGTGTCCCGGGGTGTCCTGGCCTCTCTGCAGCGGGTCGGCGCTCACCTGGACGACCCGGGTGAAAACCGACTTCTGTGCTACACCTGGAAGAAGGTAGGTGTCCATTTCCGTGAGAGCTCTTAATTGGCGAGCACCAATTTGTTCCCACACTTCAGATTATGGGGAAAGGGATTGAAAACAAAACTGCCAGGGTCACGATGCCGTTCTGCAAATTGACGGTGCGGCCGCCTTTGGAAGGCGGTGAATGGTTCTGGGTGCCTCGCCTCAAAAGGGAGTTGGAAAAGGTTCAGAAGAGGGCAGCCCAAACGGTCAAGCAAGTTTCCTAGCATCTGCGTTTGGGGCTTTTTTGTTTAGAGGAAGAGGCGACAGGATAGATAAAACGATCCATGACGTTGAAAAAGTGGGATGTTGAAAAGCTTCCCTCCCGAACGCTAGAACTCACGGGAATCCCAGCGAAACTGAAGGTTGGAAGATTCAGGGCAGGTTTCCTAGCTGGCTTCGAAAAGGATTCGGACGAGTTTGGGGTGTTATAGATGCTGCTTTGCTCTTCCTCTATGACTGGAGGCAGCGGTGTTTCTGAATATCACAGAACCATAGAATCGTTGAGAGGGACCCAAGGGTCATCTAGCCCAACCCCCAGCAATGCTGGAATATCGGTTGCTGCAAACGACAGGAAGGGAGAGCGTTGCTCTGATGCTTGAATCCAGTTTCCCAGAAGAGGCATCGGACTGGCCACTGTGGTGCTGAACCAGCAGCAAGGCTCTTATGTTTCTATGGAACCTCCCAGTCCAGAGGCAGTCTATCGCGATTCCTAGCTTCTTAGGGGTATTTGGCTGCTGCGAGAACAGGGTGCTGGACTAGGTGGGCCATTGGCCTGATCCTGCCACTGTGCTCTACTTATGTTCTTATTTGGCCTCATAGGTGTGGGTTAAAACCAGGAGCGCTTGACACCCAGGTGTCAAGATAACTTCCAGATTTAGTCTCCGAGCTTGAGATTCCTCTTCCCTTTCCAATAATAATAATCATAATAATCATAATATTTTTTTATTTATACCCCGCCCTTCCCGGTTCAAAAACCGGGCTCAGGGCGGCTAACAACAAATTTAAAACACTTAATTGTAAAAGCAGCATAAAATACAGTATAAAAACACGAGTAACAATAAAAATCAAAAATCAGATAACCCCCAGGGCTAGCTGGCTGAATTGGTCCTACTTGGGCCAGCGAGGAGACCAGGGGAGAATTAGCTGTGGGGTCTCAGAGTGGGGAATCTTCATAAAAAGGGGAGAGGGAGGGAAGGAAGGGAAATAAAAGATCAGGCTGAATTCAAATTAAAGGCCAGGCGGAATAGCTCTGTCTTACAGGCCCGATGGAAGGAGGTTAAATCCTGCAGGGCCCTGGTCTCCTGGGACAGAGCATTCCACCAGGTGGGAGCCACCACTGAAAAGGCCTTGGCCCTGGTGGAGGATAGTCTGACTTCCTTAGGGCCCGGGATCTCTAAACTATGGTTATTCATGGACCTTAAGGTCCTATGTGGGGCAGACCAGGAGAGGCGGTCCTGTAAATATGAGGGCCGTAAGCTTTAATGGGCAGTGCCAACTTTCAAGCGCCTTGTCAGACAGCACACTTATTACAGGATTGGTGGCCCCATCTCTGATCCCTGCCAGTGCTCTGCCCCTATGCAAAGTTTCCAGGCTGTATCCAAGGGCAGCCCCATTCCCGAGTGTGTTGCAGTAGTCTAGCTCGGGTTCAACTAGGGCAGGGTTTGCAAGCTTTAAGACAAAAAGAGCCACTTGGACCCATTTCCGAAGGAAAAATAACTGGGAGCCGCAAAACTCGTCATTATAAAAATAACTTTTTTGTCACTTTTTTATTATTTCTTTGTTTGACCCCTCAGAATTACTCCTCCTCATAGAAATAAACGTTAAATTAACAAGTTACCTTTTTTTGTGTGTGTGTTCTTCACTCCCCTTCAAAACAGTGACCAGCGTACATGCCCCTTACAATGTAGCGGGCAGGCGGGCAGGAAGGTGATGTCGGGACGGTGCGTGACTAACGCACGCACCGCCCCCATGCGACGTCACAGCCAGTACAGTGCCCGCCACAGTGGGGAGTGTCGGGGCGCACAATGCGCCTCCTCCCCTCGCTAGTATCTGCCCCGGAGCCGCGGCAAAGGTGTAAAAGAGCCACATACGGCTCCGGAGTCGCGGGTTGCAGACCCCTGAACTAGGGCATGGGTCACTCAGGCAAGGCCTGATCTCTATCTCTCCAGGTAGCGGCACTGCTGGCTGGTGCCAATTGGGGACTGGTGAGGCGGGAAGCAGGGACCCCAAAGAGTAGGCAGAGCAAAAACCAATGAGAGGCTGTGCTAGATTATTCTAGTCTCGCCCCCCCCCCTCCCAGCTGGTTTCTGCAATAGTGGGATCTAGTTAAGAGATTTTCTGATTTCTAGTACTGTATATGCAAAGAGTAAATAGTGATCTACGCAGCCAAAACAGAACCCCCCAATGCACAAGGGGGAAAGTGTTGACAGGCTTGGGATGAACCCCAAATATTGCAGAAACCCCTCAAATTTAGTGCTCCAGGAAGGTTGCACCCCACAATGTCTTCTGTAGGCTGAGAATGCAGACTGGAATCCCCAGTGTGTGTTGGGGGGCAGGGAATGGAGGAGGACGAGGAAGAGAGGGGGGTGGGATGGCGTATTGTGAAAGAGGGCTTGGCTGCTGGGTTTGGGGTGGCCTGGCTGAGAAGCCCCACACGCCCCACACTTTGTTACAGCTCTCATCCTATCTCCTTCTCTCTATATGCCTCAGTTCAGGGCCAGCGGTGGGAATTTGATGGGAGAGGAATAGAATCTGTTCAGTTCCCCAAAAAGAACAGAATATATTGAAGAACAGGGGATACCAGGCAGAAAGTGCTCCGTGCACTGCAACCTTTTATTGCAGTACTCACTGTGTCTTCCTCACTCTCTCCCTGCCTCTGTTCAGGACCAACGATGGCAATTTCGCCAGAAAAACACACAACAACTTGCCATAATTCAAAGAGCCGAATAAGTCGGCCCGCTGCAACGCATGCTGCCTGGTTCTTTGGGTGTGCGGTACTACTCGGCCAGAGCTTAGTCTCAGGATGGCATCAGGGTTTGACTTGGCAATGTGAATAGGATTGCCTGTTGCTTTTTTTTAAATGCAGGCAGGCAGGCAAGGTTTTGTTATTATTTCATTTGAAGTGGAGAGAACCATTAGTTTCTGGAGGTGAAATCTCAAAGGGTACTTTCACTGCATATGTATACGAAAGGAATGCAAAATCATATTAAAAGTGTCTGGAGGCGCTAGTCCTCATTGAGATCTCAAATGATGCCTGGTTTTCTCATAATGCAGAGCGAGCAATGCCAAGTGTAAGATTTTTGGCTGTCCCCCCCTGGAGCGGCATTTACTATTTAAGCTGGCGTTTGGCACACCAACAATGGTGGGAGTGAGGGGGGGGGGTCTCCCTTGTCCCAGGATGAAGAAGCAGGTCCCTGTCTGATTCTCCAGTTTCCTTCCTGCAGTGAAATGGGAGGCGGAAACGAAACTGCTCTTCCAGCTGGCCTTCCACGAGGACGACGCCGGGGGCTCCCTGAGGTCCCTGCAACTGGCCCTGCTGATATTTTACCAAGGCGGAAAGGAATCGGGGGGCGTGGGAACCCCAGAGAAATTCCTGGTGGGAGGGGAAGGTCTCCATCCTAAACAGGTATGCAAACGGGGATGGGGGGGGCGGCAATCGTTGGAAAGATGATTATCATCATCATCAATTTTTATTACGGTCCAGAGACCCAACAAATCATTGCAAAGCAATACACAATTCATGCAGCCTACCTCCAGGTTAAACAAGCATTTTGTTCAGAATATAGGGATCATTGGTTCTTGCAAGCACCGATAAAAACTTGGCCACTGCTAATGTTCTAGCATTTGTCCGGTACTCCAATAGGAACCTGACATAGTGAGCCTCTGATTTTCCCGGGAAAGGTACCAGCAAGGGTAATATCAGTTCAGCCCTGGCTTGCTCATATTTTGCACAGTGCAACAAAATATGTTTTATGGAATCGATGTCTTGAGCACACGAGCAAAGTCTGTCCTGGTAGGGAACTCCTCTCAACCTGCCACCCAACTATAAGATGATTATTTCATTCATGGTTCTGGACGCCCCTCTTTTCCTTCGGCTGAGAGGTGCAGAGCTCCCCTCGGACTTTATCCTCGCACAACAACCCTGTGAGCTAGGCGAGGCCCAAGGTCACCAGGTGAGCAGCGTTGGGATTTGAACCCGAGGGTCTTCCCAGTCCTAAAGCGACATGCCCATTCCATGGATAGAGATCAGCTGCCATTTTTAAAAAATAATTTTTATTGAATGATTTTATGTTACAAAAAACAATACAACCATACTACCACTGAATATAATCAAGAAATAAAAATTACATGCATCAATATTAAGTTTATTTGTTATTTACTGTCTTATTTCCTCCCAAACATTCCATATAAAAACACACATATGTGCAGACACCCACAAACCCGCACACAAAATGATAATAATGAAAGTAAATATTTTCCCCCCTTCTATCTTCCAAAATCTTTTCTTCAACTTTGACTTCCTGCCACGTCCCTTTGCATATATTTTATCTTGCATTTGAATGTACACAAAACAAGAAACCTTTCTATATAAATTTTCCAATACAGCTGCCGTTTCGGGGAAATAGAACCCAACTATTTTTTATAGTTTAGATCAGGGGTCAGCAAACTTTTTCAGCAGGGAGCCGGTCCACTGTCCCTCAGACCTTGTGGGGGGCCGGACTACATTTTTGGGGGGGGGAAATAAAAAATGAATGAATTCCTATGCCCCACAAATAACCCAGAGATGCATTTTCAATAAAAGGACACATTCTACTCATGTGAAAACACGCTGATTCCCGGACCGTCCGGGGGCCGGATTTAGAAGGCGATTGGGCCGGATTTGGCCCCCGGGCCTTAGGTTGCCTACCCATGGTTTAGATACCCCTTTGCATCACAGAGTTATTATGCTAGCTTGTTCAAATGCATCCAGTATCTGTTGTGGTATGATATACCCGGATCTACTGAGATTGTTTCAGAATATTTCGCCAAGATTTTTAAAGTCAAATTTGAAACTACTAAATTTTACTTAATGGTGGCTACTGATTCTTTTATACGTTTCCCTTGTTTAACAGACCTTGATCACCAAAGTTTTATGCATGTTTTCCCCCCCCTCTCTTTTATGATTTTATTGTCTGAATTGTGCCAATAAAAGCTGAGTGAATGAATGAAATAGAGCCTCCATGTCCAGGACCACGCTACCAGAGAGCATAAAAGCTGGTCTAAATAGATTCCTGGGCCTTGTTTTTCCTAAACTGATACTTTAAGAAACATAAATGAGGGCGATGCTTTGACTCTCTGTTATTATTGTTGTTACTTAGTTGCTCTGCAAGCACAGCCCTGCGGAAATCCAACTGGTAAGGCCTTCCCCTGCCATCCGCAGCCTTGCCCAAACTTGGGTCTCCAGCTGTATTGGGACTACAAGTCCCATCATCCTTGACTGCTGGTCCTGCTAGCTAGGAACAATGGGAGTTGTAGTCCCAGTACAGCTGGAGATCCAAGTTTGGGCAACCCGGAATTCTAGAGGAGAGGCATCACCCGTTGAACATCTGCCTAGCGGAGGCGATGCTAAGTGCGTGGGGTGCTGCTGCCTTTAGCCATTTTTGCAAATATTAGATGCTGTCTCATTTGCCCCCCGCAGGTCGTCTGTCTCTCCAGCAGAACCCAGTACCTCGTCCTTCAGGGGTCGGCGATGTCAGGCAGACATTCCCTGGGGCAGCTCAGCTTTGAGGTTTCTTTGGCAATCAGGCGCCAGAGCAGCAATGGTAGGACCCCTATTGCATAAAATGGAATAGAAACAAACCTTTGACACGCAAGCCAAGCATTGGGGGGGGGGGGGGCTTTCATCCTGAGCACCGCTCAGGATCGCACTTTCCATAGCATGCAAGTATATGCAAAATAAATTCCCTTCCCAATACGTATTTTTATTGAATTTCCAAATTAACTTCAAATTCAATAGACATTTAATGTATTGACTTTTCACTTCCAGCTCCAAAGTGTTTTCGTTTTGCGTCCAACTCTTATCTATTACAAAAATCCCTGTAATGCAATTACTTTATTATTTTGAATTTTACTGTTATTCATGTTTTTATACTGTATTTTATGCTGCTTTTACAATTAAGAGCCCGGTTTTTGAACCGGGAAGGGCGGGGTATAAATTATTATTATTATTATTATTATTATTATTATTATTATTATTATTATTATTACTACTACTACTATTATTATTATTATTATTATTATTATTATTATTATTATTATTATTTTCCTTCCAATGCTCCTCTCTCGGATCCTGCCTGCAGTTTCACTTGTTTGTAGTGCTTTTCCAAATAGACCACAAAAGGCCTCCATTCTTGCATAAAAAGTTCATCAAAATAAATCCTTTTAAATGCATAACATGCTTTGACATCGTCTGCACCTGAGATCACAAAAGGCCCAATCCTCACCACATTGCAATCCTTACACGGGAGTAAATCCTCTGTCGAACTTACATGGGGCTTAGAAGAGGAGTTCAGGGATATATTTATTTTTAAAAAAATAACTTTATAAGTTTTGTGCCTTTGCTTCCCAATTTGCATTGCACCGCGGATTTTATTGATTATAGTTCGGAAATTGTTTATTGTGACCGTTAGGAGTGAAGTTCTGTTTAATTATTATCTGCCGATGTTTAATTTTACTGTGCGCAATTATATTCTAACGGATTATTTAATATTACTTTATTTGACATAAGTTGTTTATTTTCAGAGAATCATAGAACTGGTGGACTCTCTCCTTTTTTGAAGGTTTTTAAGCAGAGATTTTAAAATCTCCCTAAATCTCTGTTTAGGGAAGCTTTTAATGTTTAATAGGCTATTGTATTTTAATATTCTGTTGGAAGCCGCTGCGAGTGGCTGGGGAAACCCAGCCAGGTGGGCGTGGTGTAAATAAATTATTATTATTATTATTATTATTATTATTATTATTATTATTATTAGGTGGCCCTCTGAGATCCCAACCTTGGGCCTCCAGCTGCTTTTGGACTACAATTCCCATCATCCTTGACCATTGGTCTTACTAGCAAGGGATGATGAGAGTTGTAGTCTCTTCCAACCCTACAGTTTTTGATTCTACAAAGGTGAAAGTTGCATTTATGCTCAGTCTGCTTTTGCCTCTGTCCCTGCCCAGCTCTGGGTGTCCCTTCCAATTCTACAATTCTACAATTTCATCCTGCCCACCACAACAACCCTGTGAGGCAGGATAGGTAGAGAGGCAGTGGCTGCCCCCCCGGTCCCCCCCACTAAACTGCATGTGGCTGAGCGGGGGATTCGAACCCTGGTCTTCCAAGACTTATGCTCTAACCACTGCACCACACTGCCTCTCATTTGATAATGTTAAATACAGTGGTACCTCACAAGACGAATGCCTCGCAAGACGAAAAACTCGCAAGACGAAAGGGTTTTTGGTTTTTTGAGCTGCTTCGCAAGATGATTTTCCCTATAGGCTTGCTTCGCAAGACGGAAACGTCTTGCAAGTTTGTTTCCTTTTTCTTAACACCGTTAATACAGTTGCGACTTGACTTCGAGGAGCAACTCAGAGAACGCAGTGTGGTAGCCTTTTTTGAGGTTTTTGAAGACTTTGGTGATTTTTGAAGCTTTTCCAAAACTTTCCCGACACCGTGCTTCGCAAGACGAAAAAAATCGCAAGGCGACAAAACTCGCGGAACGAATTAATTTCGTCTGGCGAGGCACCACTGTAATAGCAGCAGAAAACAATAATAATAGCAGCAGCAGCAGCCGTCTTTTCAGGAATTAGAGGAGGGGTCTTTATTAGCTACAACCGAGAGAGAGACCTCCCATTTGTTCTACTCTGCAGGAAGAAAACCTTTCCTCCTCCTCTTCCTCTTTGCCTCCCTTGCAGGCACCGGCCTCTCCCAACACGAAACCCAAAACCTCCTGTTCGGCTTCGACCCAAAGTGCTTCACCCGCATGACTCCGGCTGTGCTGCTCCTGGGCAGGCTGAGACCCCGAGCCGCTCCAATCCTTCTTCCCTCCTCATCTTTCCTCGCCGCCGATGGCAAGTTGGACGTGGTCCCTTACCTGAACCCCAGGTGAGACCCCTTCCCTCCCCGCCGAGGGCTGTGCTTGATTTGCTCGAAAGGGAGGGCACTCTGTCCATGCTCAGGAGACCTCGGCTGGTCTCCTTCCCTTGAAAACCAGCATTTCTCTCCCTCCTTTCTCTGGCTGCGCACATGATGCACATTCAAAGCGCATGGGAACGGCAGGAGTTGGTGGGTTTCCCTTTGGAAACTGCGAGAACAGGATGGGGGACAAGACGGACCCCCTTTGCCCTGATCCAGAAGGATCGTCCTTATGGAAGCTCCAGGTCCAGAGGCAGTCTATCTGGATCCCTATGTTCTATGGGATATACCTGAAGGAGCATCTCCATCGTTCTGCCCAGACATGGAGGGTCCAGTGCTGAGGGCCTTCTGGCAGTTCCCTCCCTGCAAGAAGCCAAGTTACAAGGAACCAGGCAGAGGGCCTTCTTGGTGGTAGCACCTGCCCTGTGGATGTCAAAGAGAAAAACAACTACAGTGGTACCTCGGGTTAAGTACTTAATTCGTTCCGGAGGTCCGTTGTTAACCTGAAACTATTCTTAACCTGAAGCACCACTTTAGCTAATGGGGCCTCCTACTGCCACCGCGCCGCCGGAGCACAATTTCCGTTCTCATCCTGAAGCAAAGTTCTTAACCTGAAGCACTATTTCTGGATTAGTGGAGTCTGTAACCTGAAGCGTATGTAACCCAAGGTACCACTGTACCAGACTTTTAGAAGACATCTGAAGGCAGCCCTGTTTAGGGAAGCTTTTAATGTTTAATAGGTCATTGTATTTTTAATATTCTGTTGGAAGCCGCCCAGAGTGGCTGGGGAAACCCAGCCAGATGGGCGGGGTATAAATAAATAAAAAATATTATTATTATTATTATTATTATTAGGCCACTGTGAGGCCTTTGGCCTGATGCAGCCGCCCTTCTGACGTCCTTCTCTCCGCAGTGTATCCCCGACGTCTGCCGTGGCCGATGTGCAGCCCTCCCCGGCCCCCGAGACGAACGCCACCTCCACCCACCCAGCAGCCTCCAGCACCGGCCGTTTCCTCGCCGCTCTCTCCCAGTTCGTCAACAAGGTCCTCAGCCCTTCCGGAGAGCCCCCGCCGGCCCCCGGGCCGCAGCTGCGGCTGAACTTTGACACCATGGAAGCCCTCCCTCACCGGGTGCTCAACCTCTCTGAGAAGGTGGCGCTGGAGCGGCTGGTGCAGTCCGAAGACCCCCTGGTGGTCTTGTTCCCCGAAAACAGCCAGGCCTTGATGGAGAGCCACCTGGCGCACTGGGCGCTGGAGGGGAAACTGCTGCGGCAACTGCTGCAGAAATTGCGGGAGGTGATTCGGGAGCTGGCGGCCTCCCCGTCTTTCCGGGACCACGAGACCCTCTTCCACGGCCTCCTGGCGTTCTGCTACTACCCTCCCGGGGTCCCCGGTGGCGGCGATCCCGAGGGATCCTCAGACGGCTCTCCTGGGCGGCGGAAGATCCACAGCCTGCTGCTTCTCAAAGCCTTGCAGGCCCTGCGCGCCCGCTGGCGGGAGTCCCGGAAGGCGGCCCCCCGCGCCAACCGCAGCACCCAGGAGCGAGACGACTACTGCCGGCTGCGCAAGATGCGGATCGAGCTGGTGTCCACGGGGTACATCATCTTCCCCGAGTGGTACGACGCCAACAACTGCGCTGGGCCCTGCCGCTTCCCTCTCTCGTCCCGCGTCCCCGACTACTACTCCCACACGCTCTTCCTGCTGCGGGTGCAGGAGCAGGGCCTGCCCCTGGAGAGAGCCCCCTGCTGCGTCCCCGTCAGGTACTCCAGGAGCATCATTGTCACCTTCACCAACGACCAAGGCATGAAGGTGAAGGCCTACCCCGACATGGTGGCCGAGGAGTGCGGCTGTCGGTAGAGAGAGGCCGGCTCGGCGGCGGCGGCCGGAGCAAGCTTTGCCCTCCTCCTCCCGCCGTTGAGCTCGCCTCTCCTTGCCCGGCTGTGCCCTGTTCTCCTTTCCCATCAATTACTTCACCCTCCTCCCACCGCTGACATCACCCTCCTTCGCTCACCGTTGACTTCACCCACCTTCGCTCACCATTGACTTCACCCACTTTCGCTCACCATTGACTTCACCCACCTTTGCTCACCATTGACTTCACACTCCTTCGCTCACCATTGACTTCACCCTCCTCCCACCTCTGACATCACCCTCCTTCGCTCACCATTGACTTCACCCACCTTTGCTCACCGTTGACTTCACCCACCTTCGCTCACCATTGACTTCACCCACCTTCACTCACCGTTGACTTCACCCTCCTCCCACCGCTGACATCACCCTCCTTCGCTCACCATTGACTTCACCCACCTTTGCTCACCATTGACGTCCCCCTCCTCCCACCGTTGACATCACCCTCCTTCGCTCACCGTTGACTTCACCCTCCTCCCACCGCTGACATCACCCTCCTTCGCTCACCATTGACTTCACCCTCCTTTGCTCACCATTGACGTCCCCCTCCTCCCACCGTTGACATCACCCTCCTCCCACCGTTGACATCACCCTCCTTCGCTCACCGTTGACTTCACCCTCCTCCCACCGCTGACATCACCCTCCTTCGCTCACCATTGACTTCACCCTCCTTTGCTCACCATTGACGTCCCCCTCCTCCCACCGTTGACATCACCCTCCTCCCACCGTTGACATCACCCTCCTTCGCTCACCATTGACTTCACCCTCCTCCCACCGCTGACATCACCCTCCTTCGCTCACCGTTGACTTCACCCTCCTCCCACCGCTGACCAGGACTGCTGTATCTCCTCTGGTTCCTTAGACCAAGCTAATAATCCTGGTCCCACACCGATGACACCCCCTCATGTGTAGTCAGCCTACCTCCAGTTTCTCTTGCTTTGCATAATTTATTCTGCATATGCATATATATCTGATGGTGCTGGGATGATTAAATCTGTTGGATATTGGGGTTTTTTTTACAAAATTGTCAGTGTGTGGCATTTCTTTTCCAGAAGCGGGCTGTACTTGGTTTTGCTCTGTTCTTTAAATTGATGTAGTTTCTTTGCAGAGTAATCAAAGAATTGCGGAGTTGGAAGGGATCCCCCAAGGGTCATCTAGCCCAACCCCCCGCAATGCAGGAGAGTGCTGTTATTTCCAACGCCTGCTTGCAGGTTTCCCATAGGCATCCGGTTGCGTTGCTGCTGATAAAAGGATGCTGGACGGGATAGACCAAAGTCTAGTCCAGCAGGGCACTTCTGGACCCTAAAAAATGTGACCAAGGCCATGCCTCCGAGCATGTGCAGAGTGGTTTCCCTTTCCTGTGCTCCCGCCACCAGAACTCCACCAGCAGCATCTAAGAAACAGCATTGCCTTTAAAGCCCTAAACGACCTTGATCCAGTATACCTGAAGGAGCGTCTCCACCCCCATCGTTCTGCCCGGACACTGAGGTCCAGCGCTGAGGGCTTTCTGGCAGTTCCCTCCCTGCAAGAAGCAAAGCTACAGGGAACCAGGCAGAGGGCCTTCTCAGTGGTGGCTCCCGCCCTGTGGAACACCCTCCCACCAGATGTCAAAGAGATAAACAACTACCTGACATTTAGAAGACATCTGAAGGCAGCCCTGTTTAGGAAAGTTTTTAATGTGTGACATTTTAATGTATTTTTAATTTTTGTTGGAAGCCGCCCAGAGTGGCTGGGGAAACCCAGCCAGATGGGTGGGGTACAAATAACAAATAATAATAATAATAATAATAATAATAATAATAATTGTTAAGAATGCTTAGGAGAGGCATCCCCTTCTGAGAGCAAGCCATGCCTCTTTTTGGATCCCTCCTGTTATTGCTGGACTTGAACCCGTATCAGCTCTGGACAGGAATTTTGGGAGCTGAATTCCAGCAAGATTTGGCAACCATATATGTTCCTCTCCCCTGTTCCAAGAGGCGGCAAGGAAGAGATGAGACAATGCCTCTGTTTTTAAGAGGCATTCCACTCTGAGAGTGGGGAACCCCTCTTCTCAAATCAGGGATGGGGGAAAACCTGTATCCCTCCAGATGCTGGATTCCTCTGTTTCAGGCATCTCCAAAGTCAACAACTTCAATACTTCAACCCTAAAAGAACGTCAACAACTTTGGTCGGCCCTCATGCATGTTCACTTCACCAAATCTGGCCCTCCTTGAAAAAAGTTTGGACACCGCTGCTCTATTTGGAAGAGTCCTGGTAGCAGAACATGCCCCTTCCGAACAGAGCAGCGTTTGGGAAATCTGTGCCCCTTCAGGTGCCCTTAAGTTCCACCTCCCAGCAGCCCCAGAAGGCAGAACTGCCCAGTGGCCAGAGATCCTCAGGGGATCGTCACTGCGTGGAAGAAAAAGAAGAGTCTATCCTACATGTCTGAAACTTTTATTTAACAGATGTATTATAAACAGATTTAAGCCAAAGGGGTGGGGAGAAAAGAGAAGAGTTCTTTTAAGGGGGAAAATCGAGAAAATTGGCTGGAGAATAAAAGGTGGGGAGCTGAATTTAAGACTGCAAACACGATGGAGAGGAATCAGGATTCGCACCGCCTCTGAAAACTGCTTTGTGACAGAGGAGGAATGGATGGTTCAATCTGTCTTTTTTTCCAGGCACTGGTGTATGGGGTGTGGATGTGTGAGCCAACCCCACTGCTTAGGGGGCGAGATCTCAAGGTTTCCGGGGGGGGGGGTGGTCTTCCATCTACCAAAGCAGCAGAGTCTAGCACAAAGGCC
The DNA here is from genome assembly GCF_964188315.1 of Podarcis muralis. Classification (NCBI taxonomy): domain Eukaryota; kingdom Metazoa; phylum Chordata; class Lepidosauria; order Squamata; family Lacertidae; genus Podarcis; species Podarcis muralis. The sequence goes on along the minus strand of NC_135672.1, from coordinate 4,203,995 downwards.
TCACCGTCCGTCACAAGCCGGTTTAGCAAACACTGCAATTTCTCCTTGCCGTTGCGGGGCGCCTCCCCCTGCCCCGTTATTTGGGGCGGGGGAGGCGTGAACACCCAAAAAAAGAGAGAAGAAAATGGGGGTGGGGTGGGAGAGGCTTTCTTGAGGTCAGAGGTCAGAGGGATCTCCTGGGCTGGGCAGACAAGTCCTTGGCCGTGGCCCAAGATCCCTCTGCAGGTGGCAGGGCCTCGGTATTACGTGTCTGGGAAGTGGGGCCAAGGGGGAGTTTGTGAGACGCAAGCAAGCGGGTCTTGCACTGCTCCAGAGTCGCCTGGGCCCCTGCGCCCGCCTGTTCGAGGGGGCAGGGGGCATTTTGGAGCGCTGCTTCCCACGGCGGAGGGGTCTCAGTCGTGCCGCCTGGCAGGCTTCTGCAGGGGGAAGAGTGGGCGCTGCACCCGCAAGGGCTTCCGGCCTCTCTGCTCGTGGGGGTGGGCCTTGTGGTCCCTCTCTTTCCCGCGGTCGCGCCCGTCCTTGGGACGCCCCTTCCCTTCCTCTTGCTTGTGGGCCTTGGCTTCGGGTTTGGGCTGTCGGCTCCTCCTCTCCTCGCGCTGCTCTTTCCGCTTCCCCTCCCGCAGAGGCCGCTTGCTGCGAACAGGCTCCTCCTCCTCTTCCTCCTCCTTCTCTTCCTCCTCTTCCTCTAGGTCCTTGCGACCTTTCTGGGACTTCTCCTTGGAGACCCTCTCTCTCCGGGTTGCTTTCTCTGGTCTTTTCTTCTGCTTGACTTTAGCTCCTCCCCCTCCCTCTTCTGGCTCCTCCTCCTCTTCTGGCTCCTCCTCCTCTTCTTCTGGCTCCTCCTCCTCTTCAGTGGGCTCCTCCTCTTCGACTTCGAGGCTTTCCTCTTCCTCTTCCTCTTCCTCCTCGATGTCAGGTGGTTCGTCCATGTCCGACCAGTTCAGCCACCTCTCGTAAAACCAGAGTTCTTCCTGGAATGGGAAGAAAACACACACACAAACACAACGGGTGTCACCAAAAACAGCCTCTGGACATTGTGGGCCCACAGCTCCCATCATTGGTGGGCGTCCAGCTACATTTGGACGGAGACAAGTCTAAGAAAAAGCTATTAGGTAAAGGTAAAGGGACGCTGTGGGTAAAACCTCAGTGCCTAGGGCTTGCCGATCGCATGGTCGGCGGTTTGAATCCCCGCAGCGGGGTGCGCTCCCGTTGCTCGGTCCCTGCTCCTGCCAACCTAGCAGTTCGAAAGCACCCCCGGGTGCAAGTAGATAAATAGGTACCGCTTTATAGCGGGAAGGTAAACGGCGTTTCCGTGTGCTGCGCTGGCTCACCAGATGCAGCTTGTCACGCTGGCCACGTGACCCGGAAGTGTCTTCGGACAGCGCTGGCTCCCGGCCTCTTGAGCGAGATGAGCGCACAACCCTAGAGTCGGACACGACTGGCCCGTACGGGCAGGGGTACCTTTACCTTTAAAGGGACCCCTGACCATTAGGTCCAGTCATGGCCGACTCTGGGGTTGCGGCGCTCATCTCGCTTTATTGGCTGGAGCGGTACCTATTTATCTACTTGCACTTTGATGTGCTTTCGAACTGCTAGGTGGGAAGGAGCAGGGACCGAGCAACGGGAGCTCACCCCGTCGCAGAGATTCGAACTGCTGACCTTCTGATCAGCAAGCCCTAGGCTCAGTGGTTTAACCCACAGCGCCACGAAAAAGCTATTATTCTGCCTCAAATACTGCTTTAACGGCTTGAGGCCACAAAGTATTCTATACATTTGATAAATAAATGCATTTGTTAAAGAAAGAAATGCATAAATGCCTCGCGGGACATCTCTGGGAGAATAAACGGCGCAGGAGGGAAACCTCCACAAATCTGCAGCGGAGTCCCTAAGGCTTGAGTGTCTCCTTCCGGCAACTCCTTCAGCCAAGCTGGTGCCAAAGGTCTTCCACTGCCCTCCTTTGGACCCCGTCAGTGAGGCTGAGAGGGGGGTCTTGTCTGGGCAGCCCAGGACCCCCAGACGCACTGCCCAGGATTGCGCCCCAGGGAGGGCATTGCAGTTCTGCTCACACAGCAGTTTGACCACCCCTGGATGCCAATAATAATAATAATAATATTACCCCACTCATCTGGCTGGGTTTCCCCAGCTACTCTGGGAGGCTCCCAACAGAGTTAAAAACACAATAAAACATCGAAACAACATCAGCAACAACAACTTTAATCTGGAGGGCATCAGCTTTTCCCACCACCCCCCGCTCCAGGATGAAGCATTCTCCTTAGAAGTAGCAGTAGCAGAAGGGCAGTTTGCAGTGGGTGGGGCCCCAATTCAGCATCCTCCGCCATGGATGGACACAACCTGCTTTGCTGGAATTGGGCATATTTTCCTGCTTTCCACCCACCCATTCGTCATCTCGACTCACCGCTTCCCCAACGCTGCCGTCTTGAGATGTCCAAGCGCTCAGCTCGGCCTCAAGGATTTCCCCACCGTAGTCGACAATGTCTGTGGGAAAGGAGAGGCGACCTTCGATGTGCTCCAATACCAAAAAGTAGATGCACTTTTTTGTGTGCAGATGTTGCAAATCTAGGAATCGGCCGCATCCTCCATCTCTGAGATCTAGTCTGAGCTGCTTCACAGCTGAAGCAACATCTCCCTTTTAGCCCCAGGCACCAGCCTTCCTGAATTAGGGGGAAATGGGGATTGATCCTAGCCAGTGGCGGCTGGTGCACTTTGGGACTGGTTGGAGGGAAGGCAGGGAGCCGGGCAGCAGGTGGCGACAGAGACAACCGCAGGAAGAACCCACTGATTCTGGTTGGCAGGTGGAGCTGGGTGAGAGTTTGAGAGCTGCCACCCATGGGCCTGTGGGAAGCTACTCAGAGAAGGGTGTTGATCAGGCCTGCTTGGATCAGGGCCAGGCTGAGAGCCAGGAAAGAGTGGAGCTTGCAGATCCTACTCTGAGTTGCTTCCTTGCTGAAGCAACGTCTCCCACTGAGCTCCATGCTCCAGCCTTCCTGGACCCATAGTCAGTGTTAGAAACACAGATATAACCTAGGTGCCAAATGGCTCCTTGAACCAGGGTTACAGTCGCCAAATTGGAATGTCTACTTTTGGGGCAAAGTCTTACTTTTCAAATGATGTACTGACTGTGATTGGTTCTCAGTTCAGAGGACAACCTTGAGCTCAGTTAAGAGCTTTGAGAACTTAAAAAAGAAAAGTCACTTTGCCCAGTTCACATATCTATTGCCCTATTCCAACCTCTTTTTCGTAATGGTGACATGGACCATTCATAACGCAGGAATATTCTTCCCAACTCTGAGCATAGCTGTCAACTGTCCCTTATTTGGCAGGACAGTCCCTTATCCCAGCGCTGTGTCCCACTGCTGTCCCTTATGGATGATGTCCCTTAAATTTCCCGGGTTTCAAAGGAAGCAGCTCCTCTCCCTCCCTCCCTCCCTGCCGGCCAGGGAGGAGGGAGGCTCCAACTGTGTTCCTTGGCTGTGTTGCTCACCCAATAAGGAGTCTAAGAACGACTGGGGGGGTGGAGCTTGCATGCCTTGTGCCGATCAAATCGGCCGCGTTGCCTGGGGACTCGCCTTTGCTCAGCGCTTCCCAGCGGAGAGGTGATGGTGGTTTTCCTTGCTGCATCCCCTTTGCCGGGTTGCTGCGCTGTGGGAACCACCGCTTGAGGCTTCGTTTGGCTGCTGGCTGGGCTTTCTGCCTTTGGCTCGGAGGGGCTCAGAAGCCGAACACACCTGTGCCCGGAAAATCCCTTATTTTGGCTGCTGATCCCTTATTTCCGAGGTTGCTGGTCCCTTATTTTCAAATCTGTAAGTTGACAGCTATGACTCTGAGCAGGGCAGTGGGGAATGCGAAGACAAGTGACAACAATTCACTATAACGCTCTTCACTGCTCCTGTTCAGGCTGCACAGAAAAAGCATTTTGGTTCCAGAAATTCATTCTGATTGTGCGGACAAAGTATAATGGATTGAATTCTACAGGGTGGGACCTTAGTGTGTGAAAACAGACCAGATCCAAGGATCCCCGGATGGTGGAGACGTCAGGCACCATCCTGGCACCCAGGTATCTTCCCTTGGTCGCAAGTGGCCGATAACCAGGTGCAAAACGCGCCTGGCGCCTGGCTAATTTCTAACACTGCCTGGAAGGAATCCTCTGGAGAAGAAGAGCCTTCTGATCTTGACTGGCCAAGCAAGGCAGACACCTGGAACAAGTTCTACTCAGAGTAGTACCCCCTCCCCCCCCGAAAGTAATAGATCTGAGACAGTGGTTCCCAAACCACTTCCCTGCCTCAAAAAAAATTAATCCCCAGAGCCTGCTAATCTATAAAAGCGTTATTCAGAATGGATTTATTTCCAGATTTTCACTTTCTGAAATATGGCAACGCTATCCAGTGCCCCCTTGATGTGCTTTCGCTTCTTAGCTCCCTGATAGGTAATCCCAACATCCCCCACCCAGGGAACAGTACCACCCACTCTGTGAACCACTGATCTGAGGTAGAATAGAATCTTAAATTGGAAGGGACCCCTGAGCATCATCCAGTCCAACCCCCCACAATGCAGGAATATGCAGCTGCCCCTTGCAGGGATCGAACCTGCAACCTTGGCATTACCAGCACCACACTCTAATCATACTCTGAATGTGACTAACATCAGGTAAAAGGCAGAATTTGTGCAGCGCTTTTTTTTTTGAACCATGAGGACTAGAAACTTGCGGTTTGGCTGCAACTTGGATAGGACCCAGAGCCCGTTTACTCCTGCGTCCCACTCAACAAATGTGGGGTTTTCCTAATTGCAAAAGGGGGTCCCTGAACAGAAGGAGCCCACTAACCAAGTGGATAGCTCAGCTGGTTGGAGCGTGGTGCCGATAACGCCAAGGCCGCAGGTTCGATCCCTGCCTGGGGCAGCTGCCTATTCCTGCCTTGCAGGGGGTTGGACTAGAATTCAGGGGTCAGCAAACTTTTTCAGCAGGGGGCCAGTCCACCGTCCCTCAGACCTTGTGGGGGGCTGGACTATATTTCGAAGGAAAAAAAAGAAGGAACAAATTCCTATGCCCCACAAATAACCCAGAGGTGCATTTTGAATAAAAGGACACATTCTACTCATGTAAAAACACACTGATTCCCAAACCATCCACGGGCCGGATTGAGAAGGCAATTGGGCCAGATCCAGCCCCTGGGCCTTACTTTGCCTACCCATCAGGCTTTCTCAACCTGCGGGTCCCCATATGTTGTTGAACTACAACTCCCATCACCCCTAGCTAGCAAGGCCAGAGCTCAGGGATGATGGGAGTTGAAGTCCAACAACATCTGGGGACCCAAGGTTGAGAACTGCTGGACTAGATGATCCTCACAGTGCCTTCCAACTCTACAATTCCATGATTCTGTGTTCCAGTAAGCAGCTGGTCATATCCTGAAACCACTCTTCTCCCTTACCTTGAACCACCTGGCAGCTGATGCTGAGGAGGGCGAGGCAGGAGGCGACCACGAGGCATTTGTTCAGGGTCAGGCCCTCCCAAGGGAGCGTGTCCTTTGTTGGCCCTGCAGTGCGGGCCTCTGCTTTCCTCTTAGCCGGGACGGTCTTTGTAGCTTCCAGGAGAGAACAGAGAGAGGGGGAGAGTTGGCCACACTGGACCTCCTGCTGGGACCCAAAGCCTGTTTTTGGTGGGTCCTTCATGGGGGACATTCAGTGTTAAGACACACATCATGATTTGCGATATTTTGCCAGGCCAAAAAATTATGAAACCGATATCACACTATGGACTTTGAACCAGTTTTGGATGATATATTGATATAATAAAGGTAAAGGTACCCCTGACCATTAGGTCCAGTCGTGACCGACTCTGGGGTTGCGGTGCTCGTCTCGCTTTATTGGCTGAGGGAGTCGGCATACAGCTTCCGGGTCATGTGGCCAGCATGACTAAGCCGCTTCTGGCAAACCAGAGCAGCACATGGAAACGCCGTTTACCTTCCCGCCGGAGCAGTACCTATTTATCTACTTGCACTTTGTGCTTTCGAACTGCTAGGTTGGCAGGAGCAGGGACCGAGCAACGGGAGCTCACCTCGTCGTGGGGATTCGAACTGCCGACCTTCTGATCGGCAAGCCCTAGGCTCTGTGGTTTAACCCACAGCGCCACCTGCGTCCCTTATTTTGATATTTTACCCAGCCCTAATGAGCACAAGTGCCGTCTTGTTTGTGTTCCCTGTTGCTCATCTCCCTTGTCCCCCATCCCTTTTAGTTGTTCCCTGTCCTCCAAACCAAGAAAGCGGTCTGGACAGGCACACACACATGCTACAAAGAGGAAAGGACCTTGAGGACTAGCCTCTTACTGTAGCTTTAAGGAAAAGGCCACAATGCAGGAGTAGAACAGCTGCTCTGCATGCAGAAGGTCCTGGGTTCAATCCTCAGTGTCTCCCAGTAAGGCTGGGAATGCCCCCTGTCTGATATCCTGGAGAGAGGTTTCCTAGTTTAAATCGGCTCAGGACCATGAAGGAAAGGACCATAATCTCATGCAGAAAGTCCCAAAATCTCCAGGTTGGGCTCAGAAAGATTCCATTGTCTGAAACCCGGGACAGCTGCTGCCAGTCTGTGTAGACAGCCCTGAGCTACATGGAATAATGGTCCGACTCAGACTAAGGAAGCTGCTAAAGTGAAGGTTGGAAACCCACCCTCCTGCCCCTTGGCCTTGACCCAAATCCAGCCCCCAAGTCCCTGCAATTTCTGCCTATACAAGTAGGAAGCAATGCTGTCGTCACGCGTGCATCCGGCCCCAGGGAAACCGCATACCTGCTGGAGCTGCAGGCCGCACTTTCTCTGCCGGCTTCTCTGCCCGCGCCGCCTTCTCAACACGGGGCACCTTTTCTGCTCGGGGAACCTTCTCAGCCACCTTGTCCATCCCGGAGGGTTTTTCTGCTCGGGGCGCCCTCTCCACCACCCTTTCAGCCCGCAGGACTTTTTCTGCCACTTGCTCAGCTCGGGGCTGTTTTGCGGGGACCTTCTCGGGAGCCGGGGGCTCCTCCGCTTCCAGTGACGGCTCGGGAAGCGTGGAGGAAGCTGCTTCTCCGATGCTGTCCACGAACTCATCGAGGTCTTGGTCGACCACGTGAAGCTTGTCTACATCCTTCCTCTCTATACCCTGAAGTGGGAGGAATTCCAGTGGTTTATTTCATCTGAACACTGAAGACGTCCTCTGAGCAGTTTTCTAAAATAATACATACTATGGGTTCATAGAATCATAGAGTCGGAAGGGACCCCAAAGGTCATCCAGCCCAACCCCCTGCAATGCAGGAATCTCAGCTAAACCATCCATGACAGATGGTTTTTAAGCTTAAAAACCTCCAAGGAAAGATAGTCCAGCACCTCCTTTTCACTCTCAAACAGCTCTTACCATCAGAAATTTTTGTTTAGTCGGAATCTCCTTTCTTGTAACTTGAAGCCACAGGTTCGAGTCCTACCCTCCGGAGCAGGAGAAAACAAGCTGGCTCCATCCTCCATGTTACAGCCCTTGAGCTATTGGAAGATGGCTATCCTATCTCCTCTCTGTCTCCTCTTTTTCATGCTAAACACACCCAGCTCCTTCAACCGTTCCTCACAAGGCTTGGTTTCCTTAATCATCTTGGTCGCCCACCTCTGCACACCTTTCGGCTTTGTCAACATCTTTTTTAACTTGTGGTGCCCAGAATTGGACACACTAGTAAGCTGATTTCTTCCCCAGAAATCAATGCGTATGACTCTTCATTATTTTCAATAGTTGCATCCCATGTTAGACAACTGGGGGGGACACAGGAGCCCCCCATTCCTGATCTAGGTAAAGGTAACCCCTGACCATTAGGTCCAGTCGTGGCCGACTCTGGGGTTGCGGCGCTCATCTCGCTTTACTGGCCGAGGGAGCCGGCGTACAGCTTCCGGGTCATGTGGCCAGCATGACTGAGCCGCTTCTGGCGAACCAGGGCAGCGCACGGAAACGCCGTTTACCTTCCCGCCGGAGCGGTACCTATTTATCTACTTGCACTTTGAGGTGCTTTCAAACTGCTAGGTTGGCAGGAGCAGGGACCGAACAACCAAAGCTCACCCCGTCGCCGGGATTCGAACCGCCAACCTTCTGATCAGCAAGTCCTAGGCTCTGTGGTTTAACCCACAGCGCCACCCGCGTCCCATCCATTCCTGATCTAGGAAGTAGCATTTCTCTGCTGCATGGAGGAAATAGAACAATGCCTCTATTCCAAAGAGGCCTTCTCTAAAGAGAGGGGAATGCATCTTCTTCTTCCATCAGGGATGGGGAAACCTGTCTCCCTCCAGGTGTTGCTGTTTTCTGACTCCCACATGGTTCTCCCCCCCCCCCCATTTTATCCTCACAACGCCCCTGCAAGGTAGGTTAAGGTGAGTGGCCCAAGGCCCACAAGCAAATGGATGAGCAGGGGGTGGTGGGATTCGAATCCTGGTCTCCCCATCTCTAAACCAACCACTGCATCTCAACACAGGGATAACATTTTCTGGCGCTTGGAAGTGTTTGTCGATGCCTCGTGCTGCTAAAAGTCAGAGAGAGATTTCCAGGCGGTACTTGGGGAGAAGATCAAGAGCAATCTCCTTTCAATTTCAAGGATGCTGTTGTGAAAGTTCACGGCTCTGCAGAACAAATTACACAATAGCAGCCTTTGTGTGTGTGTGTCCGTTTGATTGGAATTTCAGGGTCCTTGGCTGCTGTTTTCAGCCTGCCTCAGATAAGATGATCTGCACTGTGGGTTGTGCAACTTGGGGAGCGGGAATTTGGTTGTCGTAACACACACACACACACACACACACACACACACACACACACACACACACGGGAGAATGCTCTTCTGTTTGATTCTTGCTAATTCTGTTTGATTCTTCTGTTTGATTCTTGTTCCCTCCCCCCCAATAATCTTTATTAATTTTTTTCCAAATATCTTAAGCACAATACAGCTTAACAATATTATTCTCCTTTCAACCTATATCTTATCTGAATTAACTTCCCTCCACCCCTCTTCTGGCTTCTTTACATTGCTCTTTCTTAACCGTGATTACTATATATACATTCTATAAATGTCTCTAATTCCTTAATAATTTTTTTGTATTATACTTTAGACATAAAGGTACCCTGCCCGTACGGGCCAGTCTTGACAGACTCTAGGGTTGTGCGCCCATCTCACTCAAGAGGCCGGGGGCCAGCGCTGTCTGAAGACACTTCCGGGTCACGTGGCCAGCGTGACATCGCTGCTCTGGCGAGCCAGAGCCGCACACGGAAACGCCGTTTACCTTCCCGCCAGTAAGCGGTCCCTATTTATCTACTTGCACCCGGGGGTGCTTTTGAACTGCTAGGTTGGCAGGCGCTGGGACCGAACAACGGGAGCGCACCCCACCGCGGGGATTTGAACCGCCGACCTTTCGATCGGCAAGCCCTAGGCACTGAGGCTTTAACCCACAGCGCCACCCGCGTCCCTATACTTTAGACATACATTCCTTATTATATTACAGCATTACATCTTGTGGTCTAACCAAATGTTTGCAATAAACGTTACGAGTTTTATTTCAGTCCTGTGAGTGTCTTTATTTATGTACAGTTTTCTCTAAAAGGTAAAGGTAAAGGGACCCCTGACCATTAGGTCCAGTTGTGGCTGACTCTGGGGTTGCGGCGCTCATCTTGCTTTACTGGCCGAGGGAGCCGGTTTACAGCGTCCGGGTCATGTGGCCAGCATGACTAAGCCACTTCTGGCGAACCAGAGCAGCGCACGGAAACGCCGTTTACCTTTCCGCCGGAGCAGTACCTATTTATCTACTTGCACTTAGACGTGCTTTTGAACTGCTAGGTTGGCAGGAGCAGGGACCGAGCAACGGGAGCTCACCCTGTCGCAGGGATTCGAACCACTGACCTTCTGATCGGCAAGTCCTAGGCTCTGTAGTTTAACCCACAGCGCCACCCGCGTCCCTCACAGTTTTCTCTAAGTATACCATAAATTAGGACCATTCTTTCTGGAATTTCTCCATCATCCGGCTGTCGGATTCTTGCAGTTAGCCTTTCTATTTCTGCATACTCTTGGTTCTTGCTTTTGGGCTTTCCAGAATGCTAGACTAGAGGGGTCAGAGGCCTGAACCGGCAGGCTTCTGTGTGCATTATACAGGGTTGACTAATGACATCATAGACTCATTGAGTTGGAAGGGACCCTGAGGATCATCTAGCCCAACCCCTTGCAATGCAGGAATCTTTTGCCTCATATGGGACTTGAACCCACCACCCTAAGATGAAGAGTTTCATGCTCTTATCAGCTGAGCTACCGAGAGTTTGGGGAAAGGGCTGTAGTTAATTGGGAATGCTCATCATTTGCATTCAGAGCTGGCACAAAGCAGCTTTCTTGGTTTTGAAATAAAATAATTAAGGTCTTATATATATAATAAATGTTCATAAATGTACCAAGCAAACACCTACATAAATATATAAACCACATGTCTGAAGCAGCACAGGAAAACAGCCCTGGAACCATTTTGACTCCCAAATTAACCAAATGATTTCTCTGCAAGGTCAAGGAAAATGGAAAAGCCTCTTGTCTTTTCCTTCACAAATCCTGTCTTAAGGGTATGTCTGTGTGTGAATAGGGTGAGCCTGTGACCTGGCTCAGGAACTAAGTATTTATCATTACACAAGATTGGCCAGGGTATCCAATCAAGTGAGCATTAACAGGTAACCTGCCAGACAGGAGGTAAACAACGCACTCAGATTTCTGCTGTAGACTGCCTTTTCTGTGATGTAGGTATGATGTATCTCGGGGTAGTCTTGGACTCCAGGACAGGCAATTTAAAATGTCTATATAAGGGTGGACACACCTTGGTTCTGGGTCCTCCTCCTTTCCTGCGTGTGAGGGGAACACCCTGTTGCAACAGATCAATAAAGATCAGGCTTACTAGCTGCTTTGCTTCTCAATATTCTCTGGTTGGCCTCTGTTCTTTTCTCCGACCGATGGAGAACCTACAAGGGACTCTATAAGGGCTCTTGTGTCTCCCATAAGGGAATCAGAGCAGATTTTCATTTATTACAGTTTCCTACGTAAACCAGTTCCTTGAGGACTAGAATCTTGCTCTATCCCAGGAACAGCTGCGAGGAGGGAGGAGGGAGGACAAGGTTCAAAAATCAGCCCAGCCACAAACTGGCTGCCTAAGTTGCTCAGCAGGACAGCTTGTCCTTAGGCAGAGACTGGTGAGCTCACGCAGGAACGATGTTGGGACAGGCTGCCAAGCGTCAGTCTCTCCTCTCGAGGGACAGGACGGATTCTGTTTTCTCGTTATTATCATCATTATTCCATCTATTAATTGCTTCCTATGAAGTTGGTGCTGGGAATCTCTTTGAGGGGGTCGTAGGAAGCAATTAATAAATGAAATGATGATGGTAACGAGAAAAAGAATCCCTTCCGTCCCCCGGGAGGAGAGATCATGCTTTAAAAAATAAACAAATTAACACCAAATTTAATGCAAATTTAAAAGTTGACTCCCCGCCCCACTGCCTGATGTTTCACTATTGCTGCTCAATTTTACAAACATTTCCAAATTACGTTTTAAAAAACCTGAAGGTTTTTTTAAACATCATTTCAATGGGTCTTCTCTGAGTAGAAATCAGTTGGGACTAAGTTCTGTCCCAGGAGAACCAGACCCAAGACACATATCTGCACCACATGTGCCATTATTCTGCTGCTCTAAACAATTGTGATGTCATCCAAATAATCATGGGAACTGTAGTTTGATAACGGTGCTGAAAGTTGTTTTTGTTTGTTGAGTCATTTAGTCGTGTCCGCCTCTTCGTGACCCCCTGGACCAGAGCACGCCAGGCACTCCTGTCTTCCACTGCCTCCCGCAGTTTGGTCAAACTCATGCTGGTAACTTTGAGAACACTGTCCCACCATCTCGTCCTCCGTCGTCCCCTTCTCCTTGTGCCCTCCATCTTTCCCAACATCAGGGTCTTTTCCAGGGAGTCTTCTCTTCTCCTGAGGTGGCCCAAGTCTTGGAGCCTCAGCTTCAGGATCTGTCCTTCCAGTGAGCACTCAGGGCTGATTTCCTTCAGAATGGAGAGGTTTGATCTTCTTGCAGTCCATGGGACTCTCAAGAGTCTCCTCCAGCACCAGAATTCAAAAGCATCAATTCTTCGGCGATCAGCCTTCTTTATGGTCCAGCTCTCACTTCCATACATCACTACTGGGAAAACCATAGCTTTAACTATACGGACCTTTGTCGGCAAGGTGATGTCTCTGCTTTTGAAGATGCTGTCCAGGTTTGTCATTGCTTTTCTCCCAAAAAGCAGGCGTCTTTTAATTTTGTGGCTGCTGTCACCATCTGCAGTGATCATGGAGCCCAAGAAAGTAAAATCTCTCACTGCCTCCATTTCTTCCCCTTCTATTTGCCAGGAGGTGATGGGACCAGAGTTGTTAGGAGACTCCTATATTTCCCCCCCAGCTACAATTCCCAGAATTCCCTAGGAAGAGGGACTGATTGTTAAACCTCTCTGGGAATTGTAGCTCTCTGAGGGGAATAGCGGGATTGCCTAACAACTCTCAGCACCATTAACAAAATATAGTTCCTAACTTTTGTAAAAAACAACAACCCAGAAGCCTTTTTATTAGGTATTTTAGGCCAAGACATACCAAAAGAAAAGAGGACTTTATTTATGTATGCCACTACAGCAGCAAGAATGTTGATTGCACAAAATTGGAAGACTGGAGAAATACCAACTAAATAACAATGGCAAGAGAAGTTGATGAACTATGCAGAACTGGCAAAAACGACAGAAGGACTAAGAGAAAAAGACAACAGAGACTTTGAAAAAGATTGGGAATCATTCATATTATATTTGCAGAAACAAAGAAACTCAACAGACTTGATGGCAGGATTTAAATAAACATCCACATTATCAGCATCAGAAAATGCTTAGAAGATAGTGAAATAGGATGGTGTGTTTAATTTTATTTTTTATGTTTTTAGGTTTGATGTTATGTTATTAACAACGTTTTCTGTTGAGAGATAGCAAAGTGGGTGAAAAGAGAATCAAATCAGAAGCGGAAGTTGGGGGAAGCCTTGGATGGGAGGGAAGGAGGAATATATAGTAAATGTTAAGAAGTTGAGATGTATGTCATGAATGAAAAAAAATTAAAAATTAAAAATTAAAAATTAAAAATTAAAAACTAAAAATTAAAAATTAAAAATTAAAAATTAAAAACTAAAAATTAAAAATTAAAAACTAAAAATTAAAAATTAAAAATTAAAAATTAAAAACTAAAAACTAAAAATTAAAAATTAAAATTATAAACAAAAACAAAAACTACAGTTTCCAGGATCCTTTGGAGGAATAATAATAAATAATAATAATAATAATAATAATAATAATAATAATAATAATAATAATAATTTTTTATTTATATCCCGCCCGCCCCAGCCAAAGCCGGGCTCAGAGCGGCTAACAGCATTAAAATGATACAACATTCTAAAATAATAATAAAATTTTATTTAAGTCGCACCTGTTAAAGTGGCAGAAATGCTGCTTTCAATGTGAGGTGTGGATGTGGGCCGAGAGAGGACTCGGTACGCAAGGGTCTTAAAGCATTGCCACACGCGGTCGTACTTACGTTTGGGGTGCTGTTGAGCTCTTCTTTACTTACTGGTATTGCGGCATCTGTTAAAGAAACACACACCAATTAGCATCACTTTAATGGTGGGACTCGGGTGGTGCTGTGGGTTAAACCACAGAGCCTAGGGCTTGCCGATCAGAAGGCCGGCGGTTCGAATCCCCGCAACCAAGTGAGCTCCCGTTGCTCGGTCCCTGCTCCTGCCAACCTAGCAGTTCGAAAGCACATCAAAGTGCAAGTATATAAATAGGTACCGCTCCAGCGGGAAGGTAAACGGCGTTTCCGTGCGCTGCTCTGGTTCGCCAGAAGCGGCTTAGTCCTGCTGGCCACATGACCCGGAAGCTGTACGCCGGCTCCCTTGGCCAGTAAAGCGAGATGAGCGCCGCAACCCCAGAGTCGGCCACGACTGGACCTAATGGTCAGGGGTCCCTTTACCTTTACTTAATGGTGGGACCAGCGCTGAGATGATGGGGGAGACGATGATCATGGCCAGGTGAGGAGACACTGACCTGACTTTGGCTTTCTTCTTCCCTCCTCCTCCGTCCTTCCTTTTGTGTCATGTCCATGAGATTACGAGCTTGGGAGCTGGCTTATCTTTTAATACCTGTATACAACAACGCTCCTGAACACCAGGTGATGGAAACCGCAGGAGGGGAGAGGCTCTCGTGCCCAGATATTGCTTGTGGGTTTCCCACAATGGGCCCCTGAGAGAAAAGGATGGTGGACAAAATGGGCCTTTGGCCGGACCCAGCAGCCTCGTCTTCTGTTCTCATGGTGTTATGTACTGAGTTAAATAGGATCCAGAATGCAGCAGTCTGATTGGTCCTAGCACAAAAAGATTCAGAATGCAGCAGTCTGATTGGTCCTAGAACAGTAGGATCCAGAATGCAGCAGTCTGATTGGTCCTAGGATCCAGAACACAGCAGTCTGATTGGTCCTAGAACAATAGGATCCAGAATGCAACAGTCTGATTGGTCCTAGAACATAGGATCCAGAATGCAGCAGTCTGATTGGTCCTAGAACATAGGATCCAGAATGCAGCAGTCTGATTGGTCCTAGAACATAGGATCCAGAATGCAGCAGTCTGATTGGTCCACAGGAGCCACCCAATCCAACTCCAGGTGGAAGTGAATCCGCAAACTGATTGGCCTACAGGAGAATCCCGTAATTAGCCAATCACGTGGGGCCCATTGTGTAAATGATGTATATAAAGCAGACATTCTGGGGGAACTTCCATTCCTCCTCACCACTATGAGCTGAATAAAGAGCATGAAATCCACTCTCGACTTCGTCACTGGTGACGAAGGTGGGATTCGAACCCACGCGTGCATAGTACATATATTTCACATGTTCTTCTGAAAGGGTGTAAGTTGCTTAGATTCCCTAAGGCCTAAGCCATGCTCATATCCCTGCATTGCAGGGTCCCTTCCAACTTACAATTCTATCATTGAAATACCTTCTTTTATCTCCTCCTTCAATGGCTTCTGGACCGGAGGCTCTTTCAGAGAATCTGGAGACTCTTCGCTCCGCTCCAGGATCTCGCAGGGACCCGTCGCCATGTCGTCGCTGAGGAACCCTTGCTAAACGCAGCAGGAGGAACGAGGCAGAGATTTGTCGTCAGCATCCCAACCAGGTTAAGTCACAAAACAAGCAGAAGGGACCAGAGCCGTGTGAATCCCAGTTGGACTGCAGCTTTTGCTTGCGCTGTCTCGTGCCATATATATATATATATATATATATATATATATATATATACACACACACACACACACAACCAAATTATCAATCAATATATCCATTTACATCTATCCCTTCTTATCCCCCGCCCCAAGGACTTCCCTCAGCTCCTCTCTCGGGTTCCTTTGCACATATTATCCTCTGCATATTGTAACCTAGTACATATCATTGCCTTATTTATCATATATTCAACAAATAAATTTGTGGATGTTTATTCAAAACCTGCCAAGGACTCCAAACCATTTTGTTGTCTTTTTAAATAATTTGTGAAAAATTCCCATTCTTAATAATAATAATAATAATAATTTATTTGTACCCCGCCTATCTTGCTGGGTCAACCCAGCCACACTGGGCGGCTCCCAACAAAGATTAAAAATACATTAAACTCTTGAGGTCATGATTGTCCTTGTCACACAGTTTATATGTCAGCTTGGACAGTTCTGCATAGTTCATTAGTCTTTCTTGCCACTGTTCTTCCGTTGGAATTTCCTCGTTCTTCCATTTTTGTGTTAACAAGACTCTTGCTGCTGTTGTAAAGGTAAAGGTAAAGGTACCCCTGCCCGTACGGGCCAGTCTTGACAGACTCTGGGGTTGTGCGCCCATCTCACTCAAGAGGCCGGGGGCCAGCGCTGTCCGCAGACACTTCCGGGTCACGTGGCCAGCGTGACATCGCTGCTCTGGCGAGCCAGCGCAGCACACGGAACGCCGTTTACCTTCCCACCAGTAAGCGGTCCCTATTTATCTACTTGCACCCAGGGGTGCTTTCGAACTGCTAGGTTGGCAGGCGCTGGGACCGAGCAACGGGAGCGCACCCCGCCGCGGGGATTCGAACCGCCGACCTTTCGATCGGCAAGCCCTAGGCGCTGATGCTTTTACCCACAGTGCCACCCGCGTCCCTGCCGCTGTTGTAGCATACATAATTTTTTTCTTTCTTTTCTTGGCAGGTCTAAGGCTGTTTTCAATGCATAGTGCAGAGGGGGCCTTTATTGATCCACTGTGTGTGTGTCTGGAGGCGGTTGGAGGATGGATGGTGGCTAATGGACAGAGGTTACTGTTTTGGGGGGCAGGGGGCGGGCTGGTGTGGGGGACTTCCTGGTCCTGAATGGGGTAACTGTGCCCCTGAAGGACCAGGTGCACAGCCTGGGGGTCATTTTGGACTCACAGCTGTCCATGGAGGCACAGGTCAATTCTGTGTCCAGGGCAGCTGTCTACCAGCTCCATCTGAGACCCTCCCTGCCCGCACACAGTCTCGCCAGAGTGGTACATGCTCTGGTTATCTCCCGCTTGGACTACTGCAATGCGCTCTCCGTGGGGCTACCTTTGAAAGTGACTCAGAATCCACAACTAACCCAGAACGTGGCAGCCAGACTGGTGACTGGGAACGGCCGCTCAGGTCATATAACACCGGTCCTAAAGGTCCCTATTTTCATCCAAGAAATGTTGGAGGGTACAGGGTTAGGCGACCCCCGAACCAAGGAGATAAGTAACTGCACAGCCTTTAGGAGATGTCTGAAGGCAGTCCTGGATAGGGAAGGGTTTTTTAAAAAAACGTTTAATGTTTTATTATGTTTTTGTATATGCTGGAAGCCACCCAGAGTGGCTGGGGCAAATAATAAAATTATTATTATTAATGCCCCAAAAGTGGAGAATTGGTTCTCAATCTAGGAGATTCCCTTTTTTAAAATACCGAGTCCTGTTGGAGGGGTGGGGCAGCTGAAGGTGGGCGGGTGGTGGTGTAAGTAATATCCCCAGGCCTTAAACGGCAGTCCAGTTTCCACCCCACCTCTCCTGCAAGATGCCACAGCCTTCATTCACACTCGGATATGTCAAACCAGAGCCTTGGCTGTGCAGTCATCGTCAAAAACCCCATGGCAGCCTTCTAAGAATAGGGATCTGAAACCCAGCACGCTGGACCCTGTCCAGCCTGCAAAACGAGCAGCCCCATTTCCCCGTCCCGTTCACAGCCCAAGCAGGTGTTCGGAGACGCAAAAGGAGCCTCGCCGGCCTCCTCCCTAGGTGCAGTGGGAAAGAGTGTGTCGGATTAGGCACCTGGGAGACCCGGGTTTGAATCCTGACCCTGCCTCAGCCACAAGCTCACTGGGTGTGCTTGCTTGTTCCTTTTTTAATAAACTGATTTACTAACAACAACAACAACGTGCAAAAAAAGACAAGCAATCAAAAGATTTTAAACATACAGCGCAGCTCCAAAGGGAGAATAAAGGGTCAACTCATACAAACATAGAATTATAGAATTGTAGGGTTGAAAGGATCATTCAGTCCAATGCAATGCAGGAATATGCAGCTGTCTCATACGGGGATCGAACTTGCAACCTTGCTATTATCAGCACCACTCTCTAGTCCTCTGAGCTGCCCTTTACAAATAATAAAGAATCATTAAAAAATCAAAGCATTCTCCAGCTGCAGGCTTCATCACTATTGAGAATAAAGGTTCTAATAAATATCTTAAGTAAGCCAGATGTTTGCATATACTGGTGACATAAAATCGTGGCATATACAGTGCTACCTCGGGTTAAGAACTTAATTCATTCTGAAGGTCCGTTCTTAACCTGAAACTGTTCTTAACCTGAAGCACCACTTTAGCTAATGGGGCCTCCTGCTGCCACTGTGCTGCCGCCGTGCAATTTCTGTTCTCATCCTGAAGCAAAGTTCTTAACCTGAGGTACTATTTCTGGGTTAGCGGAGTCTGTAACCTGAAGCGAATGTTACCTGAAGTGTCTGTAACCCGAGGTACTACTGTATTACAAAAAAATACTTTGCGTTTACGAGATATTTCTTGGAGAAGGGCAATTCCCAAACAATCCAGCAACCCGTTCCAACAATCCAAATGATTGATTATCAATTATTATGCTTACTGATTGCATTTATATGCCACCTTTTTCTCCAAGAATTTCAAGGTGGCACACATGGTTGTTCCCTTCACAACAGGGTAAGATAGTCTGGGAGGCAGTGACTGGATTCAAACTCAGGCCTCCCATGTCCTAGTCTGTTGTCCCTCTCATCTTAGCCTACTCCACAGAGTGGTTGTGTGAGAATGAAACATGGAGGGGTGAAGATTCTGCATGGTGCTTTGAGCAGCCTGGCAAAAGGGCAATACAGTGGTACCTCGGGTTACATACGCTTCAGGTTACAGACTCCGCTAATCCAGAAATAGTGCTTCAGGTTAAGCACTTTGCTTCAGGATGAGAACAGAAATCGTGCTCCGGCGGCGTGGTGGCAGCAGGAGGCCCCATTAGCTAAAGTGGCGCTTCAGGTTAAGAACAGTTTCAGGTTAAGTACGGACCTCCGGAACGAATTAAGTACCGTATTTTTGCTCTATAAGACGCACCAGACCACAAGACGCACCTAGTTTTTGGAGGAGGAAAACAAGAAAAGAAATATTCTGAATGTCAGAAGCCAGAACAGCAAGAGGGATCGCTGCGCAGCAAAAGTAGTGATCCCTCTTGCTGTTCTGGCTTCTGGGATAGCTGCGCAGCCTGCATCCGCTCCATAAGACGCACACACATTTCCCCTTACTTTTTAGGAGGGAAAAAGGGAGTCTTATAGAGCAAAAAATACGGTACTTAACCTGAGGTACCACTGTAAAGAAATTAAGAAAACCGGAGGTGTGAAGGCTTTCAGCTTGTGGGACGGACATAATTTCTGAGCTGCCTTCTGCTGAGTCCCATGGCTGCCCCATGGAACGGGGAGCAAACTTGCTTTCTCTGGTTCTGGAGGGTGGGACTTGAATCTTCGGCTTAAAGTTAGAAGAAATGAGATTCCGACTCTATGATTATATGACTCTGTAAGTCAGAGCGCTCTTCCGGTCTAGCTCAGCATCACCTACGGGGCTCTCTGAGATTTCAAGGTGGGCACCCGTCCCCAGCTCTGCCAGGAGGAGCCGGGGACTGAACCTGCCGCCTTCTGCATGCCAAGCAGGTGTCCAACAACTGCGTTATGGCCTTTCCTCTTAAAAAACAAAAAGAGGCGCAAGTCCTCAATCAAACCACATTCTTATACTACTTATTTAAACTGAATATTCATTTAATTGGAACTGTGCCAGATGTGAACAAAACACCTATGATTGTTTAACAGAAGACGTTCCCTGTATACGCTCAATCTTGGATTTTGGCAGACTTTCAGCCGCAGGTGATTCCACAGTGAGAATCTCACTGTGCTCCTGACTGGGGAGGGCCAATACAGCCCATGGAACAGCACAAGACATCAAACATAAAAAACTTCCTTATTTATGTGTACAACGACAGCAGCAAGAATATTGTATGCCCAGAGATGGAAAGAAGAAGAGGTTCCAACAAAGGGAGAATGGCTTTTGAAAATGATGGCGTTTGCAGAGCTGGCAAGATTAACAGCAAAGATTAGAGACCAAAATGAGGATAAATTCCTTGAGTGGAGAGCTGTTACTGAGTATTTAAAGAACCACAGTCCCACGTGGAGATAGAAACGCAAGCAGGATTTGAAATATGAGCATCAGAATTAATTATTGGTTAGAATAAAGCAATTTATCCTATTTTTGTAGGAGAAATGTCCTTTTGCTAGACTATGTAAAGCACATTTCTACACACACACACACCAATAATCCTGTTAACTGTAGCTTACTCCTCACAGAGGTGCTTAGGTTCCCAGGAAACTTATCGTTTCCCCCCGTGTATAAGACTAGGTTTTTTTTACCAAAGAAATCTGTTTAAAATTGGGGCTCGTCTTATACACAGGTAGTGCTGAGGGGGTGTTTTCTTAATTTGGAGTACCCAAAAATACATGGGGGCGTCTTATACACAGAAAAATACAGTAACTAATCAGCGTTCTCAATATTCTTTGGCCTGGGTGTGAGTGTGCGCACACACACGTGCGCTTTAAATGTTCTTGGTGTCTGCGCAAGCTAAAAACTCCCTCCAAATCCTTATGTTTTTAACCTATTTGCTATTATTACATGGTTTTTTAGGATCAAGCTTTTGAATGTTGTAAGACACCTTGACTCCCTCACCTTGAACCCGGCACCTCTCAGGTGGGTGCCATTACCAGTATAAGAGAACAAGGGCGAGTTCTGGCACCTCTCTCTAGCCACTGACTATTATTATTATTATTATTATTATTATTATTATTATTATTATTATTATTCACCCTTCATCCTAAGATCCCAGGAGCGTTACAGCAATTACAACGCAACTTTAAATATTAGAACACAACATTAAAAGCAATTGGAAACAATTCAACATTGCAGAAATAAGTCGGGTCCTAAAAATAGACCGCTCAAGCAGGTTGGAGAGGTGAGCATTCCTCAACATTTGCCAAAAGCTGTATAACGAAGATGCCAGATGTTCGTTGGCTGCAAATCACCTCAAGGCACAGGTAAAAGGCGATGGTGTTGATTAATCTATTAATTTCATTCATCAATGACCACTGGTTTGGCAGCGGGCAGAAGTTAATACACACTCTTTGCCTGGATCTTCCCAACGTCGATGGTTACTGGGTCAGGAACACGTCGGGGTTAGTCTGCTTCAGAAAATGGAAATAATAATAATAGAGTGCAATCTATAGTTATAGATACCTTGCCAGCTTCATGCCTGCATTCGCTTTCTCAGATGGGGAGCAGCCTTCGCCACAGCTCCCAGGGAGCTGGTGTGGGGCTTTTGCGTCGACGGCTGCTGACTCAACATCAAAGCGTCACCCAAAAATAGTTTCCTTCCCCATCCCGGGCGACCCGTGGAAGGCGGCCCAGCTGGAATCTAGCCGGAGAGGCCGATCGCAAGCCAGCGAAAGGGGAAAATGAATATTCGGGAGATCCAGGCAGGCTGGCCGAAAGTTCGTGGGATTGTTGCAAGCAGACACGCAGACAGACGTGGTTCAGAAACCAGAAGTTGGGAGTGCTAAGACGCAGACAGACAGACAGACGGCATGCAGTTCATACCCAGGTCCTTTAAATCCGGCCGTCTGGCCTTCAGATTGTCGCCTGGATCAATCCTGCCCCCCCCTCTGTGTGTGTGTGTGTGTCTCTCTGCACAGCTGAAATATACAGCGACAGGTGTCCTTCCCTTCCGAGGAAAATTCCAGCCAATGACAGGGACTTTGCCGCAGTTTCATTTTTCGAAAGGCTTTGCCCTGGTGGGTGGGGAAGACATGCCCTCCAACATTTCTCCAATGAAAATCGGGATGTCAAGAAGAAGAAGAAGAAGAAGAAGAAGAAGAAGAAGAAGAAGAAGAAGAAGAAGAAGAAGAGAATTTATTATTTGTACCCCACCCATCTGGCTGGGTTTCTGGGGACCTTCCAACAGAGTATTAAAATACAGTGGTCTGTTAAACATTAAAAGCTTCCCTAAAGAGGGCTGCCTTCAGATGTCTTCTAAAAGTCTGGTAGTTGTTCTTTTCTAGTGGGAGGGCGTTCCACAGGGCGGGTGCCACTACCGAGAAGGCCCTCTGTCTGTTTCCCTGTAACTTGGCTTCTCGCAGTGAGGGAACCGCCAAAAGGCCCTCGGCGCTGGATCTCAGTGTCCAGGCAGAACGATGGGGGTGGAGACACTCCTTAGGGCTTTAAAGGTCATCACCAACACTTTGAATTGTGCTCAGAAACGTTCTGGGAGCCAATGACGGTGGCCGCTCCCAGTCACCAGTCTAGCTGCCGCATTCTGAATTAATTGCAGTTTCTGGGTCACCTTCAAAGGTAGTCCCATGTAGAGCGCATTGCAGTAGTCCAAGCGGGAGATAACCAGAGCATGCACCACTCTGGCGAGACAGGGAGCAGGCAGGGAGGGTCTCATCCTGCGTGCCAGATGGACTTGGTAGACAACTGCCCTGGATACAGAATTGACCTGCACCTCCATGGACAGCTGTGGGTCCAAAATGACTCCCAGGCTGTGCACCTGGTCCTTCAGGGGCACAGTTACCCCATTCAGGACCAGGGAGTCCTCCACACCTGCCCACCTCCTGTCCCCCAAAATCAGTACTTCTGTCTTGTCAGGATTCAACCTCAATCTGTTAGCCAAAGAAGAAGAAGAAGTCGTCAATATGGGCGCCTTCCAACATATTCTAAAACATAAAATATTAAAAATCTTCCTTCTACAGGGATGCCTTCAGATGTCCTCTAAAGGTTGTTTAGTTACTTACCCCCTAGGCTTGGAGGCCACATAACTCCCTACCCCCCAACATTTCTCCAATGAAAATAGGAATGTCCTAAGGAAAAGCGGGACATTCCGGGATCAAACCAGAAACCAAGATGGCTTCTTTCAGGGCTGTCATAAGCATATGTGGCACCAGGGTGCAAAGATCCGCCCGGTGCCCACCCCCCACCTCCGGTTGCCCAGTCCCAGGCACGCAGGGCATCTCGCTGGCTCAGCGCCTCGCTGGCTCAGTCGCCCCCAAACTTGCGGCACTGCAGTGCGGGCTCTTCCCTGGACTCAACTCTCAGGCCTGGCGCCCGGGTGCCCTGCACCCCTAGCACCTATGGGTAAGACGGCCCTGGCTTCTATAAATCTGGGACTACCCCTGGAAAACAGGGACACTTGGATGGTCTGGGAAAAGTGACAGGGGGTGGCAAAGGACAAAGGCGCAGGAGGGAGGGGTTTCTTTCATATTGGAGCCGTTCATTCAAAGTCCTGGCTTCTCGTTTTTGCTGTCTCAAATCCCCCATTTCTGTGGTGGTTTAAGAGCTGGTCCAGTGCAGCGGTTAGAGATTTGAGCTGGGAGTGGATTCAAATCCCCCCACAGGGCCAGGAAGCCTGGGTTTGTCCTTTGGGGGTGGTCACTGTCTTTCTCAGCCGCACCCACCTCACAGGGCTGTTGTATAGCTGTCAACGTTTCCCTTTTTTAAAGGGAGATTCCCTTATTCTGAATAGGATTCCTCACAAGAAAAGGGAAAAGTTGACAGCTATGGATATTGGGTTGTTACCCTCTATATTCCACTCAGAGCAGACCTGTTCAGATTTATGGACCTACATTAGTCAGGTCCATTAATTTAAATGGATTTACAGCAAAGTGTGACTGCCACTGGGTACGAACCTACTTTAAAAATAAAAATAAAATAAAAGCATCCTGGTGGAAATTTTGTCATAATTTTTGTGGAAATCTCTCATGAAGTACACAGATTTTGACTGATGCACACAGTTTTGCAAGCAAGGATAATGCATGTAAAGGTAAAGGGACCCCTGACCATTTGGTCCAGTCGCGGACGACTCTGGGGTTGATGCGCTTATCTCGCTGTATTGGCCGAGGGAGCCGGCGTACAGCTTCCGGGTCATGTGGCCAGCAGGACTAAGCCGCTTCTGGCGAACCAGAGCAGCGCACGGAAACACCATTTACCTTCCCGCCAGAGCGGTACCTATTTATCTACTCACACTTTGACGTGCTTTCGAACTGCTAGGTGGGCAGGAGCTGGAACCGAACAGCGGGAGCTCAACCCGTTGCGGGGATTCGAACCGCCAATCTTCTGATCGGCAAGTCCTAGGCTCTGTGGTTTAGACCACAGCACCACCCGCATCCCGGCGCCACCCACGTCCCGGGATAACGCATGTAGCTTTCATTAATGCAGGTATATCAATGTGTACTCAGAGCTGATCCATCGAAATGAATGGACCCAAGATTGCAATATCCACCAGGTTCAATGGGTCTAGTTTACCCTGAGTAGGAAGAACATTGATTACAACCCACTTCCCCCCCCCAAACAAATACATTTTTGTACACACTGGTTGCAAAACTGCACAGGAAAATCAAGAGAGCTGCAAATGTCAAATGATATTTGGCTTGTGTGCAACATTAGTCATACTCAGAGCAATTGGCTCAACTAGCTGTGAACCATTCATTTCAATGGACTGCTCTGAGAACAACCTGGTTGGCGGGTGTGTTTGAGAAGTGCCCACTGGAAAGTTTCTCATGAAAACACAAATAAAATTCTCCCCCATCCGTTAACATTGCAAAATAAAAAATTGGATAAAACTTACACCTCTCTCTTTCTCTCCACGCACACAAGATGGGAAAATACATTCACATGAGTGATTGACAGCCTTCAAATTTATTTACTTATTTTAGTTTATTATATGCCCTTCACCCTAAGGTCCAAGGGTGACAACAATTTAAAATACAACATTTAAAAGCAGTTATTTAAAACGTAACCAGTGTTGACACAGCTGCTTATATTAAAATTCCATTTCCAATCTTTCTGCAGGGTGTCAAAAAGCTAAAGCAAGGCTGTAGTCCTCATGATCCTGAATAAAGATCTGATTTAAACAGGAATAAGAGAAGCTGCCATTATCTAGCTCAATGATGTATAATACTGATTGGCAGAGGTTCTCAGGCCGGGAACGTTCCCAGTCATGCCTAGAGATGTTCTGCCTCTGATTGCCCCAAGAGCCCATATAGTGTCCTTACGTAGGTTCCCTATTGGTACCAGAAAATAACAGAGGCCAACCAGAGAATATTGAGAAGCAAAGCAGCTAGTAAGCCTGATCTTTATTGATCTGTTGCAACAGGGTGCTCCCCTTACATGCAGGAACCCAGAACCAAGGTTTGCCCACCCTTATATAGACATTTTAAATTCCCTGCCCTGGAGCTCCAGACCACCCCTCCATACATCATACATACATCACAGAAGGGGTGTAACCCAAGACCACCACCCCAGATACATCATACCTTCATCACAGAAAAGGCAGTCTACAGCAGAAATCTGAGTGCGTTGTTTATCTCGTCTGACAGGTTACCTGTTAATGCTCACTTGATTGGATACCCTGGGGAGCCTGGCTAGTCTTTTGTAATGATAAATACTTAGTTCCTGAGCCAGGTCACAGGTTCACCCTATTCAGACACAGACAGACATGCCCTTAAGACAGGATTTGTGAAGGAAAAGACAATGGGGAGGCTTTACCATTTTCCTTTGACCTCGCAGAGAAAACATTTGGTCAGTTTGGGAATCAAAAATGGTTTCAGGTTGGTCTTCCCAAAGGCAGCTCTTCCCAAAGGCAACAAGCTGATCATAGGGTTAAGCTATCAACTCTGATTTTTTTACCAGCCTACTGCTTTGTTCCACAACTGGGTCATGCAACATCTTCCTTGATGGAGAGTTCTGCAGAATTTGAAACCGGTACCCCAAAGCAATGAATACATTAGAAATACATATTCTACAGTTTCTGAATCAAGGTTCTCTGATCATGTCAAAGTTCCTGTTTGGGTTGGAACGGGGGGAAATTAAAAAAGCAGATCAAGTGAAAAAACAACTCTGTCCTTCTGCAGATTCCTGCATTGCAGGGGGTTGGACTAGATGACCCTTATGGGCCCTTCGGACAATTCCGCTGTTCATTGATTCCAATTAAATAGGCAGGCAGCACCCTCTAGTGTTGGCACCGGGTGCTCTCATGTTCTGAGTAAATCACGCTGTTCTGTCAATTGAACAGAATTTGTCACGCACAATGGAAGTGGAGGGAAATTATCCGGATAGATCTGCTTATTTTGCATACGCCTACCCAATTTGCACGCTGCAATTTACCAGAATTGGGGTCTCCTCCCCCCCCCCATCAGAAGCTTAGCAATCATTAATATTCAGGGCAGACAACAGACTAAATAGGAAGGACCTCTTTGCACGGCACAGTTAATCTAACGTCTACTTTTTTCACGAGCTGCTTATAGTTTCTATTTCTGACCCAGCGGCATGCGCTATGCTGCCACTCAGAATGCATGAAGGTGCCTTAGGCGGAGTTGGGTGCCAGTTTCTGATCAGGGAAAACCTTCACAGTCCCTTGACTGGAGATGCTGGCGACTTAATCTGGGACTTCATGCACCACCTTCCCATCTCCAGGGAATCCCTTCTGGGGTATCCAAGAGCCCGTATAGAGTCCTTAAGTGGGTTCCCTATTAGTACGAGAAAATAACAGAGGCCAACCAGAGAATATTGAGAAGCAAAGCAGCTAGTAAGCCTGATCTTTA
The DNA here is from genome assembly GCF_964188315.1 of Podarcis muralis. Taxonomy (NCBI): domain Eukaryota; kingdom Metazoa; phylum Chordata; class Lepidosauria; order Squamata; family Lacertidae; genus Podarcis; species Podarcis muralis. The sequence goes on along the minus strand of NC_135672.1, from coordinate 4,177,704 downwards.
TTGATCTGTTGCAACAGAGTCCCCCCACTCACCCCATGCAGGAGAGAGGAGGAACCCAGACAGTCCCGGATTTACAGAAGCCATCCTGGTTTCTGATTTGATCCCAGAATGTCTCACTTTTCCTTAGGACAGGGGTCTGCAACCTTTAAGACAAAAAGAGCCACTTGGACCCGTTTCCGAAGAAAAAAAAACTGGGAGCCGCAAAACTCGTCATTATAAAAATAACTTTTTTGTCACTTTTTTATTATTTCTTTGTTTGACCCCTCAGAATTACTCCTCCTCATAGAAATAAACGTTAAATTAACAAGTTACCTTTGTGTGTGTGTGTGTGTGTTCTTCACTCCCCTTCAAAACAGTGACCAGCGTACATGCCCCCTTTCAATGCAGTGACCGGCGTACATGCCCCTTACAATGTAGCGGGCGGGCGACGTCGGACGGTGCATGACTAACGCACGCACCGCCCCCATGCGACGTCAGAGCCAGTACAGCGCCCGCCACAGTGGGGAGTGTCGGGGCGCACAATGCGCCTCCTCCCCGCGCTAGTATCCGCCCCGGAGCCGTGGCAAAGGTGTAAAAGAGCCACATGCGGCTCCGGAGCCGCGGGTTGCTGACCCCTGCCTTAGGATGTCCCTATTTTCATCGGATAAATGTTGGAGGGTACAGTAGTACCTTGGTTCTCAAACTTAATCCTTTCCGGAAGTCTGTTCGAAAACCAAACAAAGCACACTTTCCTATAGAAAGTAATGCAAAACGGATTAATCCATTCCAGACTTTTAAAAACAACCCCTAAAACAGCAAATTACCATGATGCACTGATGATAGTCACTGATGGGGGGCTTTTATCCATTTCCGCAGTCACACAATCAGTCAATCAGTACCTGAACTGGGTTCCACAAAGTCGCAAAAACAAATTAACCAAAAAAGCCTCAAAAACAAAAATGCAAAATAAATAGCAAAAACAAAAGCGCCAAACTTAATCCATTCTGGAAGGCCGTTTGACTTCCGAAATGTTCAAAAACCAAGGCGCAGCTTTTGATTGGTGCAGGTGCCCCGGAAACAACAGCCACATTGGACGTTTGGCTTCTGAAAAACTTTTGAAAACCAGAACACTTACTTCCGGGTTTTCAGCGTTTGAGAACCAAGGCATTTGAGAACCAAGGCACCACTGTATTAGATATTCCTATTTTCAGTGGAGAAATGTTGGAGGGTAGGGAGTTATGCAACCTGAGCCCAGGAAATAAGTAACTCCACAAGCTTTAGAAGACGTATGAAGGCAGCCCTGTATAAGTAGGTTCTTATATGTTTGATGCTTTATTATGTTTTTATGTGTGTTGCAACCCACCTGTCAGGCTTCGGAGAAACAGCTCCTCCCCCCCCCCTACTTTGGCTGTGTATCAGCAGAACAAACCAATTAGAGTCCCTTAGCAATTTAAGAGCATTTAATGATCACAGCAAAAGAACACAGCAGCCATTCTCGGAGCGCAGGTGCTCCCAATTAAGTTTTCTTCCTCCACCCCACCCCCCGCCTCCGAGTCATCGTCATTTCCCCTTCTTGCAACCTGATCTTGCAACCACTGAGCCTTCTGCATAGCAACTTTATCAGCTTTCCATGACTTTGGAGAGATAGGCTGGACACTATCAAGCGAAGGGGAGTCAGTTATCTCTCTCTTCCTGTTCTGCTTCTCCTAGCTCAGGGGTCCCCAACCTAAGGTCCGCGGGCCGGATAAGGCCTGAGGGACTCGTTTATCCGGCCCACAGTGACCCCCCACTGCCCGCTCTTTCCACGCTGCGTGACTGCCCCCTTCCAGGTCGGAGGAGCACCGGAAATAGCTTGTGTGCATGCGCGTTATTTGAGCATGCACAAGCATTTTTTCCAGTGCACATCCAGGTCGCAGGAGGCCTGTGCACATGCACACAAGCTATTTCTGGTGTTCCTCCGACCTGGAGGTGCGCAGAAAATAGTGCGTGCGCATGCGTATGGGCACGCGCTCCCCCGCCCTCCGATCGGTGCTGGAGACACTGACCTGAGGCTCAGTAAGTTTGCTGACCCGTCCTAGCTGTTCCCCACTCAGCTCTGCCCAGCTGTTGTTTTCCGAACTATGCCCCTCTGCAAACCAGTTCTCTAAATCTATGCTGCTCCATTGTTCCTGGGCAGCTTCAGGATCCTGGTCAAGAGCAGGGAGAAGGGGAGGTTTCCACCATTCCTCATCAGAGCTCTAATCCTGTCTGGTCTTTGACACCACCCAACCCAATCTGATGGCGGGGTATTATTATTATTGACAGGGCTTTTTTCAGCTTGAACTTGCCAGAACTCAGTTCCTGCACTTCTCAGGTGGGTGCCATTGCCATCATAAGAGAACAAGGGAGGTGTACATGCTGAGTTCCGGCACCTTTTCTAGAAAAATAGCACTGGTTATGGAACAGGATGTCCCTATTTGCACCCGAGAAATGCGGGAGGGTATGTGATTATACCTGCCTCTCCCTCACTTGGGGACGTCTCAGAAGACCTGTGCATTCTGTGTGGTGCAGCAGCGGCAACTGAGAGATCACATGATGCTTTCATCAGCAGTGCATGATGGGAGCTGTAGGCATGAGCATGGGAAACTGAGGACCTTAGCCACAGAACTCCCAGCATGCACCAGGGCATTTGGAAGACGCAGCTTTTTTCCATTTCACCCTTTTCTGGCCTTCCCATCTGGATCACAGCAAAAAGGGGAACAGCTCCCAGAAAAGGAGCCCTCTAACCATTTTATTTTGTACGTTTCTTTGGAACTGTCAATTTCAAGCTAGGTTCTGATAAATTTTACGCCCAGTTCTTAGAAGTTTGATTTCATCGGTATTTTTCCTATGTATTTTTTATATTGTATACTGTAAAAAGCTCAGTGGGTTTTTTTTTACCAATTAAGTGGCACAGTATTTACCGTATTTTTCGCTCTATAACACGCACCAGACCATAACACGCACATAGTTTTTAGAGGAGGAAAACAAGAAAAAAATTATTCTAAACGAAATAGTGGATATATGATTTTTGTGGTTCATGCTGTGGTCACAGACATGTGATCTGACAGTGAGTTTGGAGTAGCCCAATGCAAAAATCCTGAGGATCCATGTGGATCCATGCTTTGTAACCACGGAGGAGGGAAGGAAGGGGAACTATGGATCCTCTGCTCACGACTGCAGCAGATCCCCCCCGCCACCCGCAGGCATTCGCTCCATAACACGCACAGACATTTCCCCTTACTTTCTAGGAGGAAAAAAGTGAGTGTTATGGTGCAAAAAATACGGTACATTGTGATTAATAAATAAGGAAACAACTGTGTTATCTTTAACCATCTGTAAGATGAACTTTGCAAAATTTTCATTGCTTTGCTATGGTTAAGGGATCGTGCATAGACAAGGTCGCATCCTGTTCAGGCCAGGAGCACTCCCTTCTGCTCCCAGGTTCCCCCCCCTGCTGCTCCCTGTCGACAAAGAAGCCTTGATTTCACCCTCCTGATTTAGCAGCCGCCCAGGTTTCCCCTGCATGCTTTGCAATATGTTAAGTCACCATTTCCAATTGGAAACCAGAGAGGTCAGCTTTCTTTTCCTGGGCACCTGATTATCTAGATGGGCGCCTGTCAGTCACTGTGCTTCCCTAGGCGAGGGATGCATTGAAACCCTCCGCCAGCAAAACTTGCCAGCCTCAGGTCACCCTGGCCTGTGTGTGGCTCCCAGTTTTGAAACTTTAAAGGTTCAAAAGAAAAATAAAATGGTCTAGAGGAAAGTTTGCTCGTTCTTGGTTTTTTAACAGATGTTTTGTAGAGCCAAAGTGTGCCTCCACGTTGAGAGGTGAAATGGAAACCACCCCCACCCCCCCAGCAAGAAAACCCAGGCAGCCAGTAGAAATGTCAAAATGAACTCCACCCTACAGGGCGGGAAAAAAATGAATAAATATGTAAACAGCAGGCTGCAGTTTTGTTATTTATCGACCAGATCAATTGGCTTGTTTTAGAAGGCTGGATTTATCAGTTTGCAAAAAGTGCAGGATCTCACCTCTCCCTGGAGAGAGCAAATGGCTCTGTTGAGATACAGGTCATTATTTATTTCTTAACAATGTATTTCTTTTTTCTTTTATATACTTTATTGGAAGATGAAAATAATGTATGTAGTTGTAAGTGCACATGGTAAAAAAAGATGTGAAAAAGGGGGGTAAGAAAAGAAAAATAACATTCAAATACAATACCAAAATAAAAACCCATCGGAAACAATGTATAAACATTACCAGATTGTTATTCTTCAATCTATTATTTATATATATATATATATTCTTTGTCCATGGAGTTTTCTTGGCAGGGATACTGGAGTGGATCCATGGAAGTGATCCATGATGCTGTTGAATTCTGGTGCTGGAGGAGACTCTTGAGAGTCCCATGGACTGCAAGAAGATCAAACGCATCCATTCTGAAGGAAATCAGCCCTGAGTGCTCACTGGAAGGACAGATCCTGAAGCTGAGGCTCCAATACTTTGGCCACCTCATGAGAAGAGAAGACTCCCTGGAAAAGATCCTGATGTTGGGAAAGATGGAGGGCGCAAGGAGAAGGGGACGGCAGAGGACGAGATGGTGGGACAGTGTTCTCAAAGCTACCAGCATGAGTTTGACCAAACTGCGGGAGGCAGTGGAAGACAGGAGGGCCTGGCGTGCTCTGGTCCATGGGGTCACAAAGAGGCGGACACGACTAAACGACTAAACAACAAATATTCTTTACTGACGAGAAAAAGCAATGTGTATATAATTGTAAGTGTACAGGGTAAAATATGATGTGAAAAAGGGGGAAAGGAAAAGGAAGAAAAAAAGAAAAGAACCCCATATACAATATAATTCAAACTTCAAAACAAAACAAAAGCCACCAAATTAAAATTATTCTAAAACCAGGTAACAACTCCTAAAAGCAATTGGGGTTAGAGTTAGATATAAGCAGCAGCAGTATCACCACCCAGGACAACGATCAGTCACACATTTGGTTTCATGGTGTTAAAACCAGGAATGGGGCAAAAATCCCAAGTCCTCACCACAGCCTCAAACTAAGGCCAGGACAATGACCACTGACACAGGCACCACACATACACAACAGCAAAGAGGTTCAGAAAAGTAGCAATAAGGAGATACCATGTACCGTATGGTTTCCTCTGACTATCCAATACAGAATCAAGTAATCTCCAAAATTATTTTGCTGACCAGAGGGACCCGCGGGGAGTGGCACCCCGACGAGCTGGGCAGAGGAGTGAATCCACACCCCAGGATTTTTCCTTATCAATTGTTTAATACAGAAATTTCAGTTTGGGTAACAAATGCCTTTTAAAAACAGAGGAGGGGCTGCATGCTTCGAAGACGGTGCCTGGAGTGAGAGGCCTGTTAGGCCAGGTGTGATTCCCTTGAACATCAGTGGGAATGTGCCCAGTTTAGGGTCCCACACTTTAAAGGAGGATAGGGACAAACTGGAACAGGTGGGGAACAGTCTAGGTTGGAAGGGAGTGGACATGTTTAGCCTGGCCGGGGTAAAAGATGCCCTGTTTGCGGGCAGAAGTCCTCCACCCATGCAAACCACCCCCCAATCTTCACATCTACAAGGTTAACACAAGCCTGCCAGGGTGCCCAGTTGGTGGTGACCCAGGACGGACACCAACGTGACTCTGGCATGTCCCGTTTCAAGGAGGAACTGGGAGGCCTGTTTGAGAACTGGAATGTTTCTGTTCCAACCTCTCCTTTCCTAAAAGTAATCAACGGGTTCCCCCCCTTCTTTTTGGCTTGGGAGTTCCAGTGAGTTGTGGCTACAAAATCCCCAAGGGTCACTCCTTACAAGTCTGCAGCTGTTTGACAGCTGGGTGGACCAGAAGCAGCCCTGAAAGGGCCTCAGTCCTTCCATGAGCAAGTTGCTCGCTTGGAGCAGTCTCTGGCGCTGCAGTCTCTGGCCTGCTTTTCCTTGATGGCTCCTCCTCTGGCCAAGACACTTGTCAAGGAGCTGTCAGGTGAGCACAGGCCAATCACGGGGCAGGAAAGAACGTGAGGCATGGAATGCAATGAGCTTTGATGCGCAGGAGAGTTCTTCTGGCTCGACTTGCTCTCGCTGGAGACTCGAGTTCCCCTGCCCTAGTTCCACTGCCACTAGCTCTCTGGGTGCCTCCAGGACAAAGAGAGTTCGGATTCGGGGAGGTGCCCAGCAGGGCTCATAGTAGTGGCTTGGAAGGGCAGGAAGTAAACAAAAATACAGTCTAGTGGTGATACAATTGAATGAGTGGTTTTTTTTAAAAAAGATATTTCTCTTAGATTGCTGTTGGTTCAGTTTTTATTTTGTAAGTTGTCTGTTTGCATGTGTTTCCAGATGCACAGGAAGAGTATCCCTCCCACAGATGGGCAGGGACCCCATGGCAGCCCTCTGGCACCAGTGGCCAACCTAAGCAGGAACTGTCTCCAGAAGAGGAAGCAAGGGGGTGCGGAGCAGGAGCAGGCCAGGCACAAGGGGGTCGTGCCAGGGCTTTACGCTACCAAATGCCTGGTTTAAACAAGGATGCTTTAAAATTTCTCCTGGAAACTAATAGCGAGGGAGATGGATGCACCTCGTTAGTGAGGGCGGCTCACAAACAGGAAGCCGCCGCCAAAGAGGCCCTGTCTAGGGGCACCACCAACTGGGCACCCTGGCAGCCTTATATTAACTTTGGGGATGGGGAGGGTGGAGGACTTCTGCCCGCAAGCGGGGCATCTTTTACCCCGGCCAGGCTAAGCATGTCCACTCCCAACCTAGACTGTTCCCCACCCGTTCCAGTTTGTCCCTATCCTCCTTTAAGGTGTGGCACCCTAAACTGGGCACATTCCCACTGCAGTTCAAGGAAATCACACCTGGCCTAAAAGGCCTCTGATTCCAGGCACTGTCTTTGAAGCATGCAGCTCCTCCTCTGTTTTTTAAAAGGCATTTGTTACCAACAAACAGCTATGACCCCATCCCATCCGCGGCTCCCAAGCTGCCGAAAAGAAGGCGCAAGGGGGCACAGCTCACCCCCTCTGTATTTTAATGTTTGAAATGGTTTTGTTTCATATATATAATTTTTTTCAAAAACTTAATTAAAAAATTAGATATAGAGACAAAGCTGGAAAAAGAGTCCACAGTGGAGGTCATCTGCTCGGAGTTGCACCTCAGTCAAGGCACCATCTTTGAAGGATGCAGCCCCTCCTGTTTTTTAAAAGGCTGTATTGTATTGGCCAGTATTGGCCGGCTACCCTCCCCCTTCTTTCAGCAGCTTGAGAGCCGCGGTCGGGAGGGGTGCCATTGTCCCGCACACCCTTGTGGCAGCATCCTGGGCGGGGTGATAGGGCGCTCTCCATTCTGGGCTTGGAAGGCAAGGCCAATTTTTGTAAGGTCGCAAATATAAGCCACACTTTTAACTTTTCCCGGGCAGAATTTGGGGGGAAGGTGTGTCTTATATTCGGGCCAATAGGGTAATTTCTACATTAAACAATGAAAACCCATGTGTGACCGATCGTGCGCCACAACTTCTTTCTGCAGGTTCCTGGGTGGTGCTGCTGCTGCTGATATCTCCTTTTTTGATATAAAGGCCGGCCAGTTCCTCCTGGAAGCAACGACATGCCGGGGACACATTGGCTGTGGGTGGACGCGACTGCGGTGCTGGCCAATCCACCGTCTCAGCCACCTGGCCAGAGGCCTGCTCCCCACTTGCGCTCCACTGCTGGCTGGGTTGCACCAATGCCGATGGGGCGGTGCTTTCCTGAAGACCTTCCGGACCTAGGAGACGAGGGAACAGAGACCGAGGTGTGAGGGGTCGTGTGGGGCTCTGATGGAGTGCCGGGAGTCTCCTTGACTGAGGTGCGGCTCCGAGCAGATGACTCCCGCTGGGGACTCTTTATTCCGCTTTCCGTCTCTAGCCCGATCTGCAAGAAAAGCAAACAAGTCACATGCAGATTCTGGGAAACTGCCATGATCATTACGAATTAATTAATTAATTGGGGGGGCCAGCTGGGGAATGCCAAAGAGAAGAAAAATCAGAGCCCAGGGAGTGGGGGTGGGACGGCAGCCAGTAGTCAGAGGGAGAAGACTGGGAAGAGGAGGTGTCTTAAGCTGGAGAGGTAACAGGGCTTAGTGAGCGGGGAGAGTCTGTGGCAGAGAGAAATCCACAATAGAGGCAGAAGCTGCAGCGGGAGAGTGGGATGAGGGAGGCCAAGAGGCAGAGATGAGTCCGGCTGGGGAAGACTCGCGATTGTCTCTCCCTCATGCTGCAACAAGCTTGCCTCCCTCCTGTCTCCCAGAATAAGGAGAGGCATGAAAAGGGCAGGGCAGAGGTTGACTGCACGCAGGTTCAGACTCCAATTGCTTGAGAAAAAGCCCTGGGGGGCCCCTGGGGGGCAGTGGACTTTCAGCCTCGGCAGCTGATTTTCACGGAGTAAGACGGAGGAATAAGCTGCCCTAGGCCTGACACTCCACAGGTCTGTGGAGATTGTGTTTTTTGCTAATAGTTAACTCCGTCTTTGAACTGTGTGATTACTGACCGGCACTCTGCCGCAACACATATGTACATACGTAGGCGCCTTGTTCTAGGTCAACACCTATTGTCCATCTAGACCAGCTATGCCTACTCTGATTGGCCGTGGCTCTCCAGGGTCTGAAGTTAAGACTTTCCTGATCCCTTTAACTAGAGATCCTGGGGAATCAAACGTGGGACCTCCTGCCCTTCAAAGCCATTGCGCTACGAGCCCTGCTGGGCACCTCCCAGAATCCAAACTCACATTGCACCCCACCTGTTTCGCATCTCTAGCAGCCTCCATACTGTAAGAACAAACATTGACAGCTTCCGCCTCCTTCTCTAGGCTGGGCAGAGAGAGCTGGTTCTGCAGCTGTGACTTCAGTCTTCTGCGGTCTTCTCCTTCTCTGAGCATCCTTGGTGCTTCCTCTTCTGAGTACCCTTCTTGCTCATATTGGCCACTGGTGGTGGAGGGCTGCCGTGAGGTCCCTGCCCATCTGCAGGAGGGGTAATCTTCCTGTCCACCTGGAAACACATACAAACAGACAACTTGCAAAATAAATACTGAACCAAAAGCAACCTAAGAGAAATATCTTTTTTTTTAAAAAAAAAACACTCACTCAATTGTATCACCAAGAGCCTGCATTTTTGTTTACCTCCTGCCCTTCCAAGCCACTACCATTGCCTCCTTGATATTGCAGCACACACTGAGGGCTCCTGCCTCCTCCTCCGGGCTGGGGGGCAGAGAGCACTGGTTTTGCAGCCGCGGCTGCAGCTCCACTGCTGTGGCCTGCTCATGCTCCGTCTCTGAGCCCCCTTTGTGCTTCCTCTTTTGGGGACACCTCCTGCTCCCGTTGGCTGCTGGCAGAGGCGACGGAGGGCTGTCGTGGGTTCCCTGCCCCTCTGCGAGAGGGATATTCTTCCTGCCCAGCCTGAGGCCCTCACTCTCTTTGTCCTGGAGGCACCCAGAGGGCTCAGGTTGTACTTGTGCAAATAAAACCATGTACCCTGAAGACACCACACTCTCCACTGACCTTCAGTCCAAAGAAACTGAACCTACGTAAGCACCTGGAACCCTGGGAGGTTGGGGCATGCACATCCGCATCTCTGCATTTATTTGTGGATGGGTGGAAACCATAATTGTGAAGCAAGAAATGAAATCATTCTCTCTCTTTTTTTGATCTAATAAGTAACGACCTTGTATTAGTTCTCAGTCCTACTTAATGTGGAGCGATGGGTTATGTTTCTATTTAAATTTCAGTCCTTATTCCTAAACGCATTGGGAGCTTGTATCCTGCTTGGGGGTTCCCCCTTTGGGCATCTGGCTGGACACAGTGAGAACAGGATTCCGGACTAGGGGCGCCATTGGCATGGGTGACTGTTTTTTCCCTTCTTGAAACATAGCAACCCTAGTTAAGGGGCCACCGCCTCCGACGTATGAGCGTCTTCTGCCCCTTTTAAGGCCACCCAAGCCTGCCCACTCACCACTTCTAGTGGCAGGCAGTTCCTAGGACTGAATCCCTATGCGCTTCTGGCGTTATTCACTCTTGGCTGTAGGTGTTCTTCTGTGTTGCCTCCAGGTGGAAGTCACAGCCCCTCCACAGCATCCCTGGCCGAATTATTGTGGGGCTATTATTATTATTATTATTATTATTATTTGTCTGCTAATATCTTCCGGGGTGATGCCAGGTCGCTCCTGGAAGGACCCCTCTTATCCTGAAGCTGTGGGACAAAAACAATGCAAAAATAGCAACGTGAAGAAGTTTGAAGGACAGAGCAGGCCAAGATGTCCTCAAAGGGTCTCTATTTCCTAAATATCTCATAGGAAAGATCTGCCTAGTCCAGCCTCATTTTTCTCACATTGTATAGCCAGATATTTCAACTGGAGATTGGCCACCAGAGACTTGCCACGTACCCCCTTGAGGTGTCCAGAGTCCCCCAAGGTGTTGCTCTTGTAGGCTTCGTAGTCTAAGCTCAGGGGGCTGTCCGGGCCGGCGTCTCTCTGGGGTGCGAGGAGATTCTTCCCATTTGGGGTCCTCTTGCACACAACCTCAGAGTTGTCGATATCCATTTTGGGGAACTGCGGAGGAAGAGGGAGAAGCCCCGTCAGCAGCGCTGGGAAGGGGGGAAGAGACTTCCCAGAATCCACTGCAACCTGGCCTGACCCGGCAATGCTGTCCTTCGTCTTCCCTGCCTGGGCTTCCCTCCTCCTCTGTCTGCCACATACAGACCTCCTTGAGATCTCTGAAGTCCCCCAAGGTGTTGCTCTCATAGGCTTCGTAGTCTAAGCTCAGGGGGCTGTCCCGGCCGGCGTCTCTCGGGGGGGGGGCAAGGGAATTCTTCCCATTTGGGGTCCTCCTGCACACAACCTCAGAGTCACCAACATCCATTTTGGGGAACTGCGGAGGAAGAGGGAAAAGCTCTGTGAGCAGCGCTAGGAAGAGGGGAGAGAACTTCTGCCTGCAAGCGGGGCATCTTTTACCCCGGTCAGGTTAACATATGCTCTCTCTTCCAACCTTTCCTCATTGGACTGTTCCCCACCCATTCCAGTTTGTCCCTATCCTTCTTTAGAGAGCCAGTGTGGTGTAGTCTTGTAATCTGGGGAACCGGGTTCGCTTCCTCGCTCCTCCACCTGCAGCTGCTGGGTGACCTTGGGCCAGTCACACTTCTCTGAAGTCTCTCAGCCCCACTCACCTCACAGAGTGTTTGTTGTGGGGGAGGAAGGGAAAGGAGAATGTTAGCCGCTTTGAGACTCCTTAAAAGGAGTGAAAGGCGGGATATCAAATCCAAATCCAAACTCTTTAAAGTGTGGGACCCACAACTGGGCACATTCCCACTGATGTGCAAGGAAATCACACCTGGCCTAACAGGCCTCTCATTCCAGGCACCATCTTCGAAGGATTCAGCTCCTCCTGTTTTTTAAAAGGCGTTTGTTACCCAAAGTGTAATTTCTATTTCTATATCAGACACGTCCAACCCACCGATCCAGATTGCTCTGTCGATCAGGGGGTTGATCTTGGTGGATCGCGGGCCCAAGGCAGCCCGAGCACAGCACTCTCCTCAATAGCCAGAAAGACAATGACTCCAAAGCCGGGCACGAAAGAGCTCCGCACCCCAGCTGGTTTGGAGAGAGAGAGAGAGAGAGAGAGAGAGAGAGAGAGAGAGAGAGAGAGATGTGCTGGGGGGGGGAGAGGATGGAGGTGAGAAGGAGCTGGGTCTCTGAAGAGGGAAGGTAGGATCAAGACCAGCAACAGCATCACCTCTGCGGGGGTGGAGGGAGGGAGGGGAAGAAGACAGGATCGGCATTGCCCGCCCACCCTGTCCCCTTGTGGGAAGCAGCCAGCGCCCACCTGCACACCCTGCTCCCATCACTGTCCCCTTGAGGGAAGCAGCCAGTGCCCACCTGCCCACCCTACACCCACCATGCATTGTCTCCCCCTCATGCTACGACCAGCTTGCCTCCCTCCTGTCTCCCAGAACAAGGAGAGGCATGAAAAGGGCAGAGCAGAGGTTGACTTCACGCAGGTTCAGACTCCAATTGCTTGAGAAAAAGCACTGGGGGGCAGTGGACTTTCAGCCTCGGCAGCTGATTTTCACGGAGTAAGACGGAGGAATAAGCTGCTCTAGGCCTGACACTCCACAGGTCTGTGGAGATTGTGTTTTTTGCTAATAAAGAGTTAACTCCGTCTTTGAACTGTGTGATTACTGACCGGCACTCTGCTGCAACACATATGTACATACGTACATATGTACTTGTTCCAGGTCAACACCTATTGTCCATCTAGACCAGCTATGCCTACTCTGATTGGCCGTGGCTCTCCAGGGTCTGAAGTTAAGACTTTCCTGATCCCTTTAACTAGAGATCCTGTGGAATCAAACGTGGGACCTCCTGCCCTTCAAAGCCATTGAGCTATGAGCCCTGCTGGGCACCTCCCAGAATCCAAACTCACATTGCACCCTACCTGTTTCGCATCTCTAGCAGCCTCCATGCTGTAAGAACAAACATTGATGGCTCCTGCCTCCTTCTCTAGGCTGGGCAGAGAGAGCTGGTCCTGCTCATCTGACCATCAAAGAGGTTTCTTCTTTTTTTTGCACTTCCATGCTTTGATTGGCGAGGGAGGGCTGCTGTGGGGTCCCCGGCTTGCAGGAGAGGTACTCCTCCTTGTTCACCTGGAAACGCATGCAAACAGATAACTTACAAGATAAATACTGAACCAAAAGCAACCTAAAAAAATATCTCTTTTTTTAAAGACTGGATAAACCACTCATTCAATTGTATCACCACTTGACTGTATTGGTGTTTACCTCCTGCCCTTCCAAGCCACTACAATTGCCCTACCAGAAGTGCTGGGAACCTCAGAATCCGAACTCAAACCACACCCTACCTGCTTTGCATCTCCAGCAGCCTCCATGCTGTCAGAACAAACATTGACGGCTCCCGCCTGCTCCTCTGGGCTGGGCAGAGAGCGCTGGTCCTTATAAGTAACAACCTTGTATTAGTTCTCAGTCCTCCTTAATGTGGAGTGATGGGTTGTGCTTCTATTCAAATTCCAGTCCTCATTCCTAAATCGATTGGGAGCTTGGGTCCTGCTTTGGGTATTTGGCTGGACACAGCGAAAACAGTCAAGCCAGAGGCTCCTCCCAGCTCTGCCTTGCCCCGCCCAGTGGGCTGGACCATTCACCACTAAACCCCGCCCTGTCTCTACCCGCATTCCACCCCCCCCTTCACAACCTATTGTCTTCTCCCCGCCTCCTTTCACATCTGGATTGGCGCAGGCGGCCAACACTCTCGCGAGCGCCAGAGCTCGCCCCTCCCCTCCCCCTTACCCCACGCTGATTGGCCGAGACAGGGGCGTAAGGGGCGTGACCCGCCAGGACCAGCCCAGCGGGAGGCAAGGTGACAGAAGCAGCAGGAGGAAATTCACCCCCCAAAAAACTTAATGAACCAAGATAAAAAAAATCAGGTTTTGAACAGAAAACTTCTAAATTGCAAAATGAACCGTTGCAGTCAAATAAAAAAATTATATCGAAAAAGTACAACCTACTCCTTGAATGGGAACTGAAAGACGAAGTGATAAAAGAAACAACGATAAAGTGGTCACAAGATCTGGGCAAGACAAAACATTTAGATAGGCGGGGGAAATTATGGAGTGTTGACATAAATTTTACAGCTTGTTATTTGATAAAAGAAAATATAATGAAAATGCCCTGTGTATCTGAAGAAGTGTGCATGCACACGAAAGCTCATACCAAGAACTAACTTAGTTGGTCTTTAAGGTGCTACTGGAAGGAATTTTTTTGTTTTGACTAGGGCAGACCAACACGGCTACCTATCTGTAACTATAATGAAAATGTGTTATCGCTGGTACCTCACCCCAGTAAAACTGGCAAAGATCTATTAAAAAAAAACTCCAAACCTTTGCTGGAGATGTAATGCTGAGGTGGGGACAATGTACCATATGTGGTGGGGGTGTAAGGTGATTAAACAATTTTGGACTATGATACATGAAGAGCTGAAAAGAATATTTAAGAGCACAATTCTCAAAAAGCCAGAAGCGTATCTGTTAGGCTTAATAACCAACGATATCCCCAAAGACAAAAGGAATATATTCCTCTATATCAGGGGTGGCCAACTCCCAAGAGACTGCAATCTACTCAAGAGTTAAAAACTGGCAGTGATCTGGGCAAAAATGTTGAGCTTTTTTTAGGGGTGCCAAAGTTATTATTCAGCTTCTTTGTGGGGAGCCAATGATCTACCACAGACGTCCAGTCTACTGATAGATCACAATCTACCTGTTGGACGTGCCTGCTCTATAGGACTGCAGCAGGTAGATTACTAGTGGGGGGAAACTGGAAAACGGGGGGAAAGCCAGAATTATTAGAATGGAGAATTAAGATCTGTAAATTTATGGAGATGGTAAAATTAACAGCATCAATCGGGGGAGCTCCAAGCAAAAAATTAATAGAGAGTGGGAGTGTGTAGTGATATATATGAAAAAAATTGGATATGGAAATTAATTTTAATATATACGTAAAAGGAAAGACTCGCAAGGGCACAAGATATGATTACAAAGGATATGACTATTAAGTATAAATGACTGCTAAGACAACAAGAAATAATAATACAAATGCCAATAAGATCACACACGGGTGAGGGGAAGTTGGGGGGGGGGAGAGAAGCATAGCTGTCAAGTTACAGATTTGAAAATAAGGGACCAGCAGCCTCGAAAATAAGGGATCAGCAGCCAAAATAAGGGATCAACAATTACTTTGATAAAATACATATTTTGTTGCATGCAAATGGCTTTAGATACCTATTAGGTGCATAAATTACCATATAGCTGTCAGGACTGGTCGTTGTCCTCTTCAGATCACCACCGAAACGCTTCTTGTTCTTTTATAAAACTTTTTATTGCGTATTAACAAAACATTCTTATAAGCAGTTCTTAACTCTTCTTCCTCAGAGTCCCTTCTTTCAGATACCTTCTGAGCTCTGCTTCTCCATGACCAGCCACTCTCCAAATGGCGAAGGCGCCTTTCCCTTCGCTTTCCTGCTCTTTTTCCTACCCTCCTGGCTAGAGCTGGCTTGTATCTCCCCTCCTCCGAATCTGAGCTAGACCTGAACCCTGGCCTTTCCTGGGAACAGCCGGTCCCTCCCTGTTGTTCCTCTTGCTCCCTTCTATTGGACTCACTGCTCTCCTCCCCTCCTTGGGGAATGCTTTCTCCCTCTGATAAACTGAAAACCTCTAACTCTTCCCTGACACCAGCCTCGATGCAGCAATGGGCAGGAATGGTAAAAAAGTATTTTGGGGTTCCTGTTTCAATACACAAATATATGTGCATTGTGCACACATTACCTTATATACCATATTTTCCGTCTATAAGACGCCCCCATGTATAAGATGCCCCCTATTTTTGTGGCAACAACCAATCACCAATCCACCCTTGACACTATCAGTGTATAAGACGCCCCCTAATTTTTGACATTATTTTTTAGGAAAAAACCTAGTCTAGCACTCAGAAAAATACGGTACTTTATAATACCATTAAGCTATAAACATAAAGTTCCAAATGTAACTATATAGCATAACACTTAACTGTATATTCTTTTACATCTATAGATAAGCATTGTACTTTAAAAATGCGGGATCCAAATACATTTTAACCACTTCTAAATTTGCATTTTAACTAATTGCATTTCAAACAATTACAGCTTGTGGGCTTCCCATTGGGCATCTGGTTGGAACCAAGGTTGCAGGTTTGATTCCCATATGGGGCAACTCGCAGGGGGTTGGAATAGATGACCCTCAGAGTCCCTTCCAATGCTAAAATTCTGTTTCTTGATGGGCTGTTGGCTGGACCCAGCAGACTGTGTTTATGCTGCACAATGAGCCCACCCACAGAAAAACCACACTAGTCTGGAGCGAGATTTCTCCCCACCCACCACTCCCACTCTTTGCAAAGATGCATTGCTTTCCCCTGTCTATACAGATTGAGCCTGACCGTGCCGTCACCGCCAGATTGGAGTTGGAGCCCAAACATCTGGATGGCACCAGGCTGACAAAGGATGGTCCGCACCCAAACCTGGGTTTCCAGCTGTTTTTGGACTACAATTCCCATCCCTAGGTAGCATGCCCCGTGGTCAGGGATGATGGGAATTGTAGTCCAAAACAAAAAAAAGTCCTCTCCTCCATGAATTCATCCAAATCTCCTTTAAAGTCATCGAAGTTGGTGGTACCTGTAGGAGGGAGTTCCATAGTTGTGCGCCTTTTGTTGCTAACTTCCTTACCGGTCACGATCATTCATAACATCTCAACGTCCGCTCGTTTTGCATCACCGGGATTAGCTGATCTCAGGCCGGCAGAATGGTGCTTCCATGTTTTGAGGGCAGATCTCTCTCTCGTCCTGTTCTCTTTTCTTCTTCCAGGAAGGGACGCCCTGTAGAATTAGCTGATCCCACTTAATCTCTCTGTTATAGTGCAGCTGATCCACATTATGAAGGACTGAGTGCGCCACACTGGCCTGTTATTGCAACCCACAGTGTCTCCGGGAAATGCGTTGTCCGAGCAAGCAGATGCCTGCGTTGTATGTGCTTTATCAGGAATGCACCGGGGCTCGCATTCCGCGTGCCTAAACACTTATCTTCCAAATGTGCACGTTAGGCAGTTCATGTATGGAAAGCACTGATGCTGGTGTTTAATTATTCCATTTCTCCATCAAGTAGCTGAGCAATAGGCCGGTTCGTTCCATGTACGATTATTTAATATATATTTTATTTCAAATTTTTCAAAGTATAGAATCATAGAATCATAGAGTTGGAATAGACCACAAGGGCCATCGAGTCCAACCCCCTGCCAAGCAGGAAACACCATCAGAGCACTCCTGACATATGGTTGTCAAGCCTCTGCTTAAAGACCTCCAAAGAAGGAGACTCCACCACACTCCTTGGCAGCCAATTCCACTGTCGAACAGCTCTTACTGTCAGGAAGTTCTTCCTAATGTTTAGGTGGAATCTTCTTTCTTGTAGTTTGGATCCATTGCTCCGTGTCCGCTTCTCTGGAGCAGCAGAAAACAACCTTTCTCCCTCCTCTATATGACATCCTTTTATATATTTGAACATGGCTATCATATCACCCCTTAACCTCCTCTTCTCCAGGCTAAACATGCCCAGCTCCCTTAGCCGTTCCTCATAAGGCATCGTTTCCAGGCCTTTGACCATTTTGGTTGCCCTCCTCTGGACACGTTCCAGTTTGTCAGTGTCCTTCTTGAACTGTGGTACCCAGAACTGGACACAGTACTCCAGGTGAGGTCTGACCACAGCAGAAAACAGTGGCACTATTACTTCCCTTGATCTAAATGCTATACTCCTATTGATGCAGCCCAGACTTGCATTGGCAAAGTACATATTTGATATCCTCCATCCCAGGGTTTCCTTATTTCCCCTTACAGTATCTTGCTGCGTATCATACCTAACAGCCCTCTTCAACTTAGCTTAATATCTAAATTGTTTTTCACTGCTGTTCACAGTTTGAATCCTACTTGCAAATTTATCTATTATATTTCTGCAAATATTCTATGAAAGGCTTCCACTCCTCCCTTAACACTGATGCCTCCTGGTCTCTAATTTTTGTTGCCAGACTTGCCAACTCCACATATAACTCAGCCGTAGAGCATCTCTTTTGTAGGCATGGAATCCTGAGTTCAAACCTTGAGCTCCCCTGCGAAGCGGAGCCGCTGCCAGCCAGTGTAGGAAATACTGAATGAGATGCACCAATAATCTGACTCAGCATTAAGCAGCTGAATAAACTGGCCAAGATGTACAAGACTGTATCAAGTAAATTTTGGAAACGCTGAAGCGTCATTTCTTCATATGCAGCGGACTTGTAAAAAAGTGGCAGGCTTTTGGGAAATGATAAACAATGAATTGAAGAAGATGTTTGAAATAGTTCCCCCCCCCCAAAAAGCTTGAAACATTTGATTTTTGGAATAATAGAGGAAGAGGTCCCGAAATTTGGTTAAATTGTTTGTGTATGTTTCCACTGCAGCCAGAAATGAAAAGAAGAAGTAGTTCCGACAAAAGAGGAGTGGACGTTAAAACGATTGTACTGTATGGAGATGGTGAAACTGACGGCAAAAATAAGAGACCTAAAAGACAAAATGTTTGTGGAAGAGTGGAGATCCTTTTCGGACTATCTGAGAAAATATTATACTCAAATGAAATCGCAGGCATGGCTGGAAATATGAGAAAAAGGAATGAGAATGATAAAGGAATATAATGTACGATATGAGCTGCACCAATGATCTGACCCAATATTAAAAGCAGCTAAATTGTGTTTAAGAGGTCCTTATTCCCCTCAGTGAGCTATAGTTTTCCTGAGAAGAGGGATTGATAGTTAAATCTTCTGGGAACTGTAGCTCTGTGCAAATAGAGAGTTGCCTGGCAACTCTCAGCAATCCTTGTTGTTGTTTAGTCGTGTCTGACTCTGGACCAGAGCACGCCAGGCACTCTTGTTTTCCACTGCCTCCTGCAGTTTGGTCAAACTCATGCTTGTAACTTTGAGAACACTGTCCCACCATCTTGTCCTCTGCCGTCCCCTTCTCCTGGCTCCCTCCATCTTTCCCAGCATCAGGGTCTTTTCCAGGGAGTCTTCTCATGAGGTGGCCAAAGTCTTGGAGCCTCAGCTTCAGGATCTGTCCTTCCAGTGAGCACCCAGGGCTGATTTCCTTCAGAATGGATGCATTGGATCTTCTTGCAGTTCATGGGACTCTCCAGAGTCTCCTCCAGCACCAGAATTCAAAAGCATCCATTCTTGGGCGATCAGCCTTCTTAATGGTCCAGCTCTCACTTCCATACATCTCTACTGGGAAAACCAGAGCTTTAACTATATGGACTTTTGTCGGCAAGGTGATGTCTCTGCTTTTTAAGATGCTGTCTAGGTTTGTCATTGCTTTTCTCCCAAGAAGAAGGCGTCTTTTAATTTCGTGGCTGCTGTCACCATCTGCAGTGATCATGGAGCCCAAGAAAGTAAAATCTCTCACTGCCTCCATTTCTTCCCCTTCTATTTGCCAGGAGGTGATGGGACCAGTGGCCATGATCTTCGGGGTTTTTTGAATTTGAGCAATCCTTAGCAAACTACAGTTCCCAGGATCCTTTGCTGGAGGGAGGAGGCCATGACTGTTTAAAGTGGTGTGATAATGCTTTTAAATGTATAGTGCAGACGGGGCTAAAGATTAAAATATGTCGACGTCTGGATGGCATTGCCTAACCAAAAGCGGTTCAAGCGGGCACCAAAAAAGCTCAGCCTGGTGTCAAGAGGCAGGGAGTTCCAAAGCCTAGGTGCCTCCACACTGAAAGATTTATTTCCTATGACTGACGTGCACAATGATAGCAGAATACAGCCACAAAGAAAATAACAACCCCATACCAGTATGGAGGTTCCCTTTATTTAATTCAGTGTTGGCTGTTCTTTTCCCCCCTTCCTTTTTTAATGTTATGATTTTATGATTTTGCAGTGTTTAAATGTCTTCATCGTACACCAACCTGAGTGCTTCCTGCCCCCACAATAATTAGTTTGATGGTTTGATAAATCTATTTTTTAGAACTAAATAAATGTACGGTTAAGGGTCAAGGGATTTTTAAATCTGAAAAAGCTTCTTTCGTGGGGGTTGTGTGTGTTCTATATGGGTTTATCAATGTAACCACAGGGAATTGAATAATAATAATAATAATAATAATAATAATAATAATAATAATAATAATAATATTCCATACATGGTCGAGGTAACTGGGGCTGCATCCAGTGAAGAGGAAACCCATTGAAATGAATGGGCCTAGCCGTGTGCATTGTCTCTATGTAAGCCCCACTGAATTCAGTGGAGCTTACTTCTGAGTAAACATGTTTAGGATTTTGCTGTTAAGTTGCATACAACCATCATCATCATCATTAACCGGCCTTCATCAAGAGATCCCCAGGGCAGTTCACATAATAAAATACAAGTCAAAACACAAGTGAATAATTAAATTAAAACAATGAAACAGTAACTCCCCCCTTCCCACAGATACATTTAAAAGGCTGTAGGATATTAATCAGCCAATATAATATAACATAATCTGTTACAGAAAATGTGATAAAAGGGGGATAAAATGAGGGGTTTTTTGTTCGTGCCTTGAGGAGCTATTCTATGAGGAAAAGAGAAAAGACGGGAGGGGAATCCACATTTTAAGAAATTATCTGTGGAAAATTATTCTTCATGAGAAATATTTGTTTTATGGCAATCCTGTGGATTAAATGGGTTTCTCAGCGTTCATGTGTGATTATTTCAAAAGTATTTGTTTTTATTTCAGCTGAGGCGATTTATGAGCGTCTGAGGAGAATGTTTTCTAGGAAGGAGTTTGTGGATATTTAATATTTATATTTGTTTTACCTAATGAATAAAACTTTATATTATTCAATAACGAGCTATTTATTTATGAGGGAATAGTAATAAGAGCCCCCCCTCGCGCTTCCACATCTGCGCATGCGCAACTTACCTCAGCTCACCGAGGCGCTGCCCCCTCCATCTCTCTCTCTCTCATTTTCAACTTACTTCAAGAATGCCACCGTCTCAGCCAATCGAATCGCCAAGATCATCTGCCTCGGCCAATTAGAGAAGTCCGCTTCAGCACGGCTCCGCCTTGCCTCTTTTATGCGCGTTTGTGTGAAAGTATTCGGCGAGCTGCCAATCATCTTAACCCGCCTCCTTCCTTTTCTGCGCCGCGGCCCCTCAGCCAATCAGGAAAGCCCTTCACGGCGAGTGGGGGAGGGGAAAGAAAATATTGTTTACCTCAGAGAGGAAAAACGGTAAAGATGAAAAAAGAGGTGGAACAGGGAGGGGGAGGAGAAGTGGGCGTGGCCTTGCCCTTATTTGCGGAGGAGTGGGCGGGGCAACCCAACTTATGCTAGAAGGTAGACGCGGCCTTTGCTCCCATAGGCGTAAAACGCGCGAAGTGGGCGTGGCCATAAGGCCCCCGGACTCCGCCCACCACTACATAAAGGCGGCTGTCGGAACGTTCCGGTCCGCCATTTTGTGCAGCCGAAGGGAGAAGGAGGAAGGGAAGCAGCTGCCGCGAGGGGGAGCCGAGAAGGAGGAGGAGGAGGAGGAGGCGGCGGGGGGAAAGACCCGACCGGGGGTTCGGCGAACAGGGGGCGGCCCGGATGGTGAAATCCTCCCTGCAGCGGATCCTCAACAGTCACTGCTTCGCCCGCGAGAAGGAAGGAAATAAAAAGACCCACGTCCCCGCCGACATGCCCGCCCTGCCCGCCAGCGCCGCTTTGAGGAGGTGAGGAGGCGGAGGAAAAGAGAAAGAGAACCCCCCCCCCAAGCAGGCGCCTCGCTTCGCCTGACGGGCCGCGGCCTTGTCGCGCAGGCCACGCCCTGTAAGCCACGCCCCTCCGCACGAAGGGCCCGAGGTGGGCTGGGTTTGCTTTGGCCACGCCCCTCCCTTTTTCTCCATGACCCTCTTTTCTCCCACTAGCACCTCATACATAAAAATACCTGTGTGTATGTATACGTGTGTGTGTGTGTGTGTGTGTGTGTGTGTATATATATATATGTGTGTGTGTGTGTGTGTATATATATATATATACACACACACACACACACACACACACACAAATACATATACATATATATGTGTGTGTGTATAGGGAGAGGATAGAGATAAAGTAGAACATATAGGGGGACTAGAGATGAAACTATACTTTGAAAAAGGGAGGAGGCTCTAGAGCTTTTTTTAAAAAAAAGACAGGAATAAGAAAGGGGGAAGATATTCAAGTAGTTCTGAAAAAGGAAGGGGCTGGAAATGTAAAAGTACTTCAAAAACGAAGGAAAACCCGTGTTTTCCCCTCCCCCTTTTTTCTCCACCGCCCCCAGCACCCCATTTTTAAAGAAATATTTTGGGGGGGGGGCTTTATCTGGCATAGGGATGGAGGGGCACTGCCGAGAAAAATATGTTTAATGCGATATACGAAAGGTTTAAAACGCAGAGGGGGCTAGAGATTTTTTTTAAGTGGGAGGGGAATTGGAATGACCAAACTATCTTGAATAGAGAATAAGAGATGTTTTAAAAGCGATGTGATTTAGTAAGGGAGGAACAGTTTTAAAAACTAGGAGCTAGCTAAAGATATATAAAATGCCCTGAACATAATTTAGCTATAAGGCAGCATTTGTGTTTGTTTAGGGACATGTTTAGGTTTCAGCTTCTGCCTGGTTAGGTTCTGTGGGTGATCTTTTTCCTAACACCTCTCAAAGTTCTCTATTCAGTGGGGCCTTGCGGTTTGCCTAGGTGCCTCATAGCTAAATTATGTTCAGAGTTAGGGTGGAGGGGGGAAAGTGCTAGGTTTAAGCCTGGGGTTCTTTAAAAAATAATAATTGTGCATGGTGGTGAAGTGTCTCTTCGGTGCCTTACACTGCCAACTATACCTCATTGACAACCACTACTCATATACTGAGTGAGGGGAGAGTGAGCGTCACCTTTGTTCATTACAGAACTCAAAAATCTGTATCCATAGGGAGGAAGGGCAGAGTGAGAACCCACTTCTGTTAATTAAGAAACGACCCAAATTGTTTGTTGCTCTTTCACACACAACCCAACACACACTTATAGCACCATCGTTTAGGAAGAAAGGCGCCAATTTTAAAGGTGGAAGGGGAAGAATGTGAGCCTCATCCTTGTTCTTTTGGGAAGTTCAAGTTTGTCCTTCCACTTTCTGCTGCCCGTACACCTACTTGGCAGCCAACACTTAGAGGAAAGTTCCTACCTATATATATTTGCAGGGAATGAGACTTTATTTGATTACACGGGACAAAATAAAATTTTATCAACCACGTGCCTTTGTGTAAAATGACAATTGGCCACCAGGCACTGAACACTCCACAAAGGAGGAGAAGAGAAGAAGTCTCTTCCTAAATAGTATGAAGGGACAGATGAAGCAAAACCCATATCTGATCATTGTGGGGGAAGGATGTGGGGTCTTCCCTCTCCACTGCCTGCCCCAGAGTGAGGCAGAAGCATCTGCTCCCTAGGAAAGAATGAGATTCTGCTCTCATTTGTTGCAGACGAGGTCATTGGTTACATGAGAGACCTTCCCCTGATCCAGACAAAAAAAATAATCCTCTTTTTATCATTAGGGGAAAGGCTTCATCCCTCCCTTGAGACGCAAGACATATTTAGACACCTTACTCAGTATAAGTTTCAGGGAAATGAGTGACATCATAAAGGAAAAACTTCCACTCTTCCCTATCAAAACCTTGGGAGCCTTTTGTGAAAACAGTTACGTGCAGGGATGCATAAAAGTTGAGCACCTGCCTAATCCTTGTGGAGAGATATTTATGACCCCTTTGTCAATCACGGGGAAGGCAGTGGTTCTACCTTTGTTTAGGGAAATCTACATTAATGAAACACACAGAATTGTAGAGTTGGAAGGGGCCGCTAGAGTCATCCAGTCCAACCCCCTGCAATGCAGGAATCTTCTGCCTAATGTGGGGCTCAAACCCACTACCCTGAGATTAAAGAATCTCGTGCTGTAGCAACTTGAGCTTTCACACATATACCCATCTGACTTTTCTTTTCTTTTTTGTAGAATATCCTATGTATTCATACAGCAAAGGCAAATCTTCAGCAGTGCAAGTTTTCTCACTGATGTGCATTGTTAAAATAACCACATTTAAACAGTTCTTCCAAGTGGATATGTATAACACTAGGGTCCCAAGTAGAGGGAAGCCCCGTTCGATACATAGAAAGTGCGTGTAAAAAGAAAACAAGTGTCTATACTACATAATCTAAATCAGATTTCACCAACCTAGTACCCTCCACACCTTTTGGGCTGCAATGACCAGTGGCAGTCCTGGCTGGCGCTTATGGGAGATGGAAGTTCAAAACCTGTGGAGGGCACCAGGTTTAGTAAAAACCTCCTCTAGATTTCCCATGTCACTGAATTCAGAAATGGGACCACCTTTTAGAAAAGGGGTGGGGGCTTTAAACAATATTTGAAGTGGGGACAAATTCACACGGCAAGCACTTAATTCACTCTTGCCAGCAGTAGGGCTTAATAATGCCTTATCCTCCACTTTTGATCATGTTAGAAGAAGCACCTCAAACTGAGCATTATTAAGATGTAACTGTCCGCCTCTGGGAGAGTGGGGAGTTTCCTAGCTGTTGTCATCTGGGTGTGGCTTGCCCTGAACTTCCTTTCTTAGTGCCATTAGAGATGACATGGGGCCTTGGCCAACTGCA
Source organism: Podarcis muralis (assembly GCF_964188315.1). NCBI lineage: Eukaryota > Metazoa > Chordata > Lepidosauria > Squamata > Lacertidae > Podarcis > Podarcis muralis. The sequence goes on along the minus strand of NC_135672.1, from coordinate 4,153,420 downwards.
CCTTCCCAGAACTGGCGGAGGACCCACTTCCCCTTCCCCCAAACCCATCACTTCATCTGTCTGCTAAGATCTGCAGGTGCACACTTTATTGGCACTACCTAGGAAGGGATGTTCCTTCGAGAATGAGAAATGGGGGTGGAAGTGTCAGGTGCAAGAGAATGCTGGAGACATCGGGTGACACTTGCATCCCTTTAACCCTCTAATAGCCCTTCCTCACTTGCCTTGCCCTTCTTCATGAGCTCAGAAGAGATGGTTGTAGCCCTTGCCAGAGCCATTGCAAAGAAGCTTCTCTGTAGTCGCCCATGCCTCAGCTCCCTTTTCTCAAATCTCAGTGCAAAAGTAGCAGCTGATCCAAGAATGTTTTTTTTTAAAAGAAATCTGTTTCTCTGGGAAAGACATCTTGTTTTCACCAAGCCAGGGGTGGGAAATTGGATCTCTGACCTGCTTTAAGCAAGGTCCGGGCTTTTTTTTACATGTAATACTTTACACTGTGGCCCTGTTCCCTACATAATTAAAAGGTACAGGCCATATTCCTTTCCTGCTCTGGGATTTGGACCTCTGAAGCATAGTGTACAAGGCATATACAGTGGTACCTCTACTTACGCACACCTCTGGTTACGTATCCTTCAGGATACGCATGCGGCAAACCCGGAAGTATTTTTCCGAGTTTCGTTGCATGCACAGAAGTGCTCTGTCGCGCCATGCACATGTGCAGAACAGGCACCTCTGGTTGCAAAAACCTCTGAATCCGACCAGAGCTCCGGAATAGATCCCACCCGCAACCGGAGGTACCGCTGTAACTGAATGCTGTGGCAGTGGTTGCCTTCGTGTTCTTCCTGACACCACATGCCTAAAACCCTGTTGCAGAGAGCCCTGTTTAGACTAACCTGCTCCCAACATGGTGTCTTCCTTGTCCTTAGCCATTGGCCAGGCTGGCTTAAGTATGCAGTAGGACTTGGTAGTGTAAACTTGAGTCATCCTGTCAACTATCCTTCGGGGGTGGGGGCTTGAATCAGACCACTATTTCTCAGAACAGCCCTGGCGGTGCACTCAATATGAGTGGGGTAGCTAGGCGCTGTGAGAAAATCAGTACCAGCCTTGTGTGCCCTGTGGTGCTGTTGAAATGACCTCAGAACACAATGCAGGGGGGTTTGAGTTAAAGGCAAATGCTTTTGCAGGGAGTTGAGGCTGGAATAGTCTCCCTTCTCTTGCTTTGAATCCTCTCGGTTCAACAGTGGGTGTTGAATTTACAAAGCAAGAGTGCATAATTTGGATCCGCAGACAGGTGAGGCACAGCCAACCTATCTTTCAAGTGATTCTCCTACTCAAGAGCACCCAAGACATCCATGCTTGCTCAGATCCAGGCCCGCAGGAGCCTGCCTTAGTTAGGTGATCCATGGGGAACTGGCAATTGGTCCCCCACCAGTGGATTGCAGTCTTGGTTACACTGAATAGAAACAGTTGTCTTTAGATAAGCTGCTTGGGCTTCCTGCGTAACAGGGCCGATTCCTTGGCAGACTGCAAGGATAGAGGGGTGTTGAACCCTGGGCGTAATGTCTGCTTAAGGAGAGGGCTGAGTTCATGATGGAAAACACAAAGGGTGGTAGATCTTGAACACTAGAATGGACCTTTTTCTGTGGTGGCTCCCCGTTTCTGGAATGCTCTCCCCAGAGAAGTTCTCTTGGCAATCCTTTATCTTTAGGCACCAGGTAAAAACTGTCCTCTGTAACCAGGCCTTTAACTATCTGTGGCCTTTTAGAAGAGGGTGGGGCGTTTTTAATGTATTGCAGAGTTGGAAGGGATCCCCAAGGGTCATCTAGCCCAACCCCCTGCAATGCAGGAATCTCAGATAAAGCACTCGTGACAGATGGGCATCCAACCTCTGCTTAAAAACCTCCAAGGAAGGAGATTTGATTTGAGTGTACCTATGTGGCGTTTATTATTTGTCCATTTGGTTGTATGCCATTTTGGGTTGCCCCAAGCAAGATAAAGCAACTGCCAAATTTAATTTTTTAAAAAAATGCCCTGTGGTTTCCTGCCTGGAACCATTCTCCCACTCATCCAAACTGAAACAGCACAGAGCATTGTAAGACGATGGAGTTAGTAACTGGGTGTTGGGCCTATGGCATCAAACCAGAAATCGCAATAGCAAATGTACATGGAAAAGGCGCCCTTAATGAGTAGATACAGTGGTACCTCGGGTTACATACGCTTCAGGTTACAGACTCCGCTAACCCATAAATAGTGCTTCAGGTTAAGAACTTTGCTTCAGGATGAGAACAGAAATTGTGTTCCAGCGGCACGGCAGCAGCGGGAGGCCCCATTAGCTAAAGTGGTGCTTCAGATTAAGAACAGTTTCAGGTTAAGTACAGACCTCCGGAATGAATTAAGTACTTAACCCGAGGTAGCACTATACTGTCTGTCAGAAGACCTTAAAAGAAGTCAGAAACCATTGTAACCCGGAGCAGCATTTTTCTGCGCCTCAGATGACTCAGTCATTCCCCCCTCCCTCCACATTTGAGCAACCTTGAGCCCAGCTTGTGTGGCTGATGGGGGAATAAAATAAATCGGATTGTTGTGCAATCCTTTGAGCAAAGCACTGCATATCGCGTTAAGGGATTAGTGGGGCGGCTGTTTCTTTTTTGGCTGTTCAAAATGGTGGATGGCAGGGCTTCCTCTCCACCCCTTGTTTATACTGTTTTGCAAATGGCTGCTGGCAGGATGGTTGTGAGAATTTCCCTGAGGGGAACCTTGATCTGCTTCATCTGCTGAGGTGACGCATCCAGTGAGAGCCTGCAGGGTGAAGGATGGTGCAGAGGGAGGGGCTAAGCGGGACAGCGATTATCATCACCCGCTGTTGATGTTAAAAAGGAGACGGAGCTCATTCAATTCAGCTGGCTTGCTGTTGACATAGCACTGTACGTGAATGCTGCGCGGCTAGCTTGCTTCAGCTGTGCGGGACATTTAAATGGCAGCTTAGAAATTCAGAAATAGTGAATTTTTTGCAGCTGCAAGTTCCATTCTTAACGTGTGGATGCCTGCCCCTTTATTTTTCTGTTTTTAAATGGCAGTTCTCCAATTTAGCTTGCAGGCTTGCTGCTCCCAGTATTAAATTCCCAGTAGAAAGAAACAAAACATATTATGGATTAATGAAGTTTTATGTATTTTATTGCAACCAGTAAAGGGGAAAGGAAAGGGCTTCCAGTTCTATAGAATGTGAGTGCAGCAAGAGGCTAATAGGGAATGAACATGTTTGTGGGCTGATGGGGCAATAGAGTGGGATTCCTCTCCCCGGCCCCTGCCTGCTTCATGGGTTGGAGCTCCCATTAACTCTGAAAACTTAAGCAACTCCCCAGAGAATAGCAGATAGCAAAACAGCAGGCTTGAATATCAGTGGAGTGCATCCAGATTGTTTTGTGCGTTAGCATTCAACAGACACAAGTGTGACATTTGCATGATTCTTGGAGTTGGAAGCAATTTGGGGGTGTGTGTTAATTTTTGGGAGGCTTGTTCAAACTTGGAGCTCATGCTACTAGTCCATAAGAAATTCTGATGTCCTCCCTAGGTGTGCAACCCTAACCGCTTTCCCCCTCCCTTTTTCTCAGTTCCAGAGTGTCCTTCAGTTGCTGTAGTAACCTGGGTCCGGGGCCTCGGTGGTGCTCCTGATGCCCCTCACCCACCCCTGAAGATCCCAGGTGGGCGAGGGAATTGTCAGAGGGATCACAATCTTTCAGCTAACTTATTTTATTCCGTAAGTATGCTTGTGCTCTGCACGTGTGGGGTTAATCCCTGCATATTTTAAGGGTTTTAGAGATTAGGCTGAGATGTGTCCTTTAACTTCAGTGGGTCTACTCTGAGCGGGACTCAGTAGATTTCTCCACAGCCATAAGCAGATAAAAAAACACACCTTTCTGTTTCCTTTAGGATAATCGGCTGAATGTAACAGAAGAGATAACACCCAATAACAGGACGAGAATCCTGAATGTCCAGTCCAGGCTTACGGATGCCAAACACATCAGCTGGAAAGCTGTGTTGAACAATAACAACTTGTACATCGAAATTCCCAATGGCGCTCTGCCTGAAGGGAGCAAGGACAGGTAAAGGGCGGAAGGAGTTCAGGTGTGCCTCGGTTGTTGTCATGGTTGGAGTGGGGCGAGGGAGGCCGCCAGCAAATTTATAGCTCTGGTCAAGTCTCGTTCTTGAATCTGTGGCTTTTACAGAACTGCCCTTGGGGTCTATCCTTCATACACCTCGGTGTTGTGTGGTGTGCTTTACACACTGATTAGGCCGGTTCACAGCGGATGAGTGGTCTTATCTGCTGACAATTGGCTGCTATGGCTAAGTGGACCCTTTGTGTTTGCAGACTGTGTGCTGCTGCAGGGGGGAGTTTGATGTCTTTCAGACAGTGCTGATGGGCTTCCTAGAGGCATCTAATTGGCCACTGGGGATCAGGTGGTGCTGGTGGCGCAACAGGGATAGGCTGAGGCTGTTCAAATACTAGGTGCCCCCCCTCCCCTTTACAGGAGAATGGAGGAATTTCTCCTCATTAAATTGGTCCTGGGGAACCTGCACTATTCTACTTTTGTACCTACTAAGTACATACATGTTTCCTGCTTTTCCACAGAGGTGGTGTGGGGCTTCAAAAAAGAGAGGCCTGTGTGTAACGGGAAAGGAATGCAGTCCAGGTTCTTCTGAGTTCCCACACGTGCATCTTAATTCCTAAAACCAGTTCTTGACAGTAGCATTGCGGGGCAGAGGCCATCTTGGGTAATTTCTGTAGTCCGTTCAGCCCCAGGAGATTATTAAGCTATAAATGGCAGCTGCTGGCTCCTTAAGGAGCTTCTGCTGCTTTTCCTCTGCCCAAATCAAAACCGCGGTTGCATAAAATACTTCTTGAGCAGGGAGGTGGAAAACAAGAGTTTTCACTTGCTTCCTGTTCTTTCCCCCCACCTCCAGTTTTGCAGTTCTTCTTGAGTTTGCTGAAGAACAACTTCAAGTGGACCATGTCTTCATTTGCTTCCACAAGAATAGAGACGACAGAGGTAAGAGTTGGTGGCTGGGTGTGCGTGCGAGGAACCCGTGTCACCTCCTCGGAGGCATGGGTGGGAGATGGGGGGCAAAGGGGGTGTTTAATTTCGTCTGGGGAACTCACCCTACATCTCTTCTCTCCCCGGCAGCCTCGCTGCTCCGTACTTTCAGCTTCTTGGGCTTTGAGATTGTGAGACCCGGGCATGCCCTTGTCCCCAAGAGACCCGATGCTTGCTTCATGGCGTACACCTTCGAACGAGACTCTTCCGAAGAAGACTAGATTGCAGTGTTTGCCTTGTTAGAGCTTTTCTCTCTCTCGTTTTCTCTTTGTCAAAGATGAATCTGTAGAAATTTTGTCAACATCTTTAAATGACCCGTAGCGCACAAGCGCCGGGGGAAAAAAGAAAGAAAGAAAGATGACTTGTTCCTTTGTACGAATTATTTGTGACAGGCTGCTCTGGTGGTGGTGGTGGTGTGGGGGGAAAGATGTTGAAAATTTCCACCTTTTTGTCATCTGTTTTTTTTCTCTCTCCTGGATTTGTCCGCATGTTGTGATTGTGCAAAGAAAAAAAATAAATGCTCACTCCAAATTAGCAGTATATTTCTTGGAAGTTTAATATTGTGTGTTTGTGATACTGAAGTATTTGCTTTTAATTCTAAATAAAAGTTTATATTTTACTTTATTGCTAGTTTTAATGTTTAATAACAGTTGGTATGTTCGGCTAGGAAGGGGTTTTTTAGCCTGGACTTTGAGAGCAGCAGTGAGGCATGTTGGGTTCTCGGCTCCTCTCATTCCTAGCTAGTGTGGTGGAGGCAGGTGGCAGTTGTAGTTCAGCAACATCGAGAAAAGCGGTGGGTGGGTGTTCCCTAGCTTTGCTGACGAGATCATGACGTCGGTCCTACTGTGAAGGTTCATTTTCTGCAGGGAATAGTTTTTCACTCAAATCAGGGTCCTTTCAAGCAACACAGTTGCATATTCCACAACATCACCTGGCCTTGTTGGGGGTCCTCTTCTCAATAACGTAATTTGGTGCCGATTCTGAGCCTTTCCAGGGTTGTGGCTCATTTGTGTTAATGTCAGTATTGCTTCAAGATAGATGGGATTCTAGGGTGCTGAGTGGGCCTCTCAAGATTACTTTCCTGTGTCCTGCAAGCAGGGACTTGGCTGTTTCCTAGGTGCCTAGTAGGGCTGGGCGATAGCTGGTGTTCAACATTACAATATATCACCTGCTAAACATCGCGATAATGTAACACACTGATTGATTCTGCATACAGGGCAGCTGTTTATCAGCTCCACCTGGTACGCAGGCTGAGACCCTACCTGCCCGCGGACTACCTTGCCAGAGTGGTGCATGCTCTGGTTATCTCGCGCTTGGACTACAGCAATGTGGGGCTACCTTTGAAGGTGACCCGGAAACTACAACTATTCCAGAATGCGGCAGCTAGAATGGTGACTGGGAGTGGCCGCCGAGGCCACATAACACCGGTCTTGAAAGACCTACATTGGCTCCCAGTACGTTTCTGAGCACAATTCAAAATTTTGGTGCTGACCTTTAAAGCCCTAAATGGCCTCGGCCCAGTATACCTGAAGGAGCGTCTCCACCCCCATCGTTCTGCCCAGACAGAGGTCCAGCGCCAAGGGCCTTCTGGCGGTTCCCTCATAGCTCATAGCTGCAGGGAACCAGGCAGAGGGCCTTCTCGGTTGAGGCGCCTGCCCTCTGGAATGCCCTCCCATCAGATGTCAAAGAGATAAACAACTACCTGACATTCAGAAGACATCTTAAGGCAGCCCTGCTCAGGGAAGTTTTTAATGTGTGACATCTGAGTGTATTTTTGGTCTTTGTGGAAGCCACCTAGAGTAGCTGGGGAAACCCAGCCAGATCGGTGGGGTACAAATAATAAATTATTATTATTGAGAAGGATGGAGCTATGTAGAGTCACTGGCTGGCTTCATGGGTTTTCACCGCATCTTGATTTTTGCATAGCACACACAGACACCATGATTTGCAATATATTGCCAGGTCAAAAATTATGAAACTGATACTGTGATACGAACTTATATCATCCAAAGCAGGTTTTATCAAGATATCGCCCAGCCCTAGTGCCTGGTAATCTTAAATTGGGACTGGTGTTTGAGTTGTTGCAGCAGTCCAGACAAGCAGCTGTAGGAAACGTGCAAGTCTCTTCATTCTCATTTCTCTACCATGTCTCCTCACCTCAGTTGAGCTTGTTGCTATGAGAAGTCCCAACCCGTGGCTTCTCAACTCCGTTTCTTTAATCCTAGGTGGCGGCTGGTTTTATACCCTGTAATGCAGCCCCTTGCCAGAGTCTTTGTTAAAAAACACCCATCCTGTGTTCCCACCTCGAGACAGTCTACTTTTGCCAGTTACACTGCAGCAAACCATGGATCCACCTAGCTGAGCATTGTCTACACAGACAAATCGGACGCCAAGGCAAAATGCTTGCCGCTGTGATCTTTACCTGAGGGTCACGTACGTACACTGCTCACAAGATAGGCAAACTTTTTCAGCAGGGGGCTGGTCCACTGTCCCTCAGGCCTTGTTGGGGGGCCGGACTATATTTTTTTTGGGGGGGGGGATTAATTCCTATGCCCCACAAATAACCCAGAGATGCATTTTAAATAAAAGCACATTCTACTCATGGAAAAAACCACTGATTCCTGGACCGTTTGAAGGCGATCGGACCGGATCCGGCCCCCGGGCCTTAGTTTGCTTACCCATGCTAGTCTACTGAGTCTATCCAGACCAGCAAGAGGTGTTGCCGCAGTTCATTGGCACGTACTGTCAAAGCTAAAAGCACCGGACGAAAGTGAGGCAGGGCTGGGGAGAGTGTCCAGGGCCAGAGAGGAAGGTCTGTAGGACCTCAATTGTGCCCAGCGCCTGAGGTGCCCCATCTCTGAGCCAGAAGGAAAGGGGGCGATGTTTAGGACACATCTTGCCCAAGCCGAAAATTAAAGGGATGTAGATTTTTAAAAGCAGAGTTTGGATGGCCATCTGTCATGGATGCTTTAGTTGAGATTCCTGCATTGCAGGGGGTTGGACTAGATGACCCTTGGTGGTCCTTTCCAGCTCTACAATTCTATGCTAAAGCTGTCAATCTGATGGAGCAAGATGCTGGCTTCAACCCCAATGAATCATCATCATAAAAATAAAGGCCAATGCAAACCTCTAGGTTAGAATGACACTTGTCGAACGATTCCACGATTCTAAGTCCCATTTGTTGAATTAATTCAACTAAATAGTTCCAATTAGATTTTAAATAAATCGCGATGGATGTTTACCGTTTTGAATCTTGATTGCCTCGTGATCTTCCTGGGCGGGCTGTGCAAACCGCTATTCTGAACCATGCTTTTTGTAGGGAGTGCTGGTCCCCAAAGGTTTGGCAACCGCTGTTGTGGATAAAACTGAGCCTGGTGGGCTGGCTCAAAATAAAGGATCTTCCTATTTCCCTCCCTGTTCTCCCCCCACCTTGGAACGATGCGTGGCCATGAGCCCAATCCGCTTTACACAACTGGGGAAGCTAAACTCTGCAAACAGGCACACCCTTGATATTTTTAGCAAATAAAAATGGGCCAAGGCTTCCCCTCCGATGGGCGTAGCCAGATTTAGGTTAGGGCGCTGCAGGTCCCACACCTATCCCCATCCTCTGCCTGGCTCGCAGCAGTTCTCGACCTGTGGGTCCCCAGATGTTGGACTACAACTCCCATCATCCCTGAGCTCTGGCCTTGCTAGCTAGGCGTGATGGGAGTTATAGTTCAACAACATCTGGGGACCCAAGGTTGAGAAAGGCTGGTAGCAGATTTAGAATGAAATGTCTCAGCAACTGTTGTTTTAAATTACTTCCTTTTCAATTACTTGCTTTTGAACTCAGCGAGGATTTCACTTCCCAATATTCTCATTATTTCTACTTTTAGATAAGTATTTTTATTTACTTGATGGGGGGGCAGCTTCTCCCTTGGCTATGCCCATGTCCCCTCCTTCAAATGAGTGTGCTTGCACCCTAAACTGACATTACGAGGAAGACAATGTGCATTTCGAAACGGCGTTTTTAATTCCTTCCTGGGCCTCCCTGCCTCTCCCACTCACCCCGCCCCCCGCCCAAAAAAGCATTGCAACACTGTGCAGAGAACACATCAAGGCGGTCGTTGTGCAATGCCTCCGCCGGCATGCCTCCATAACTCATATCCCTTTTTTAAAAAATCCCTACTTGCCGTACCCCTTTAGATAGCACCAGAACAGCAAAAAATATCAACACAATGAGTGCTGGGGTGCAAAGGTTGCCTTCGTTTTCCCCAAGCTGAAAAAAAACCCACATGCCAAAGTGTTTGCAGTTTTGGAAACAGCGGTCAAAGAGGCAGCGTTCCTGACTCCCATGTGCTTTGCAACGCATGTGGCAGGGGTTCCTTGCGCATGGCGCAAGCTCTCTCTGTTTCAAGAGCTGGTTTTGTATGATCTGGCCTGTTTACTGCCCTGCTTGGGCTCTGGGCCACAGGATGGAGCACTGCTCAGATCTTCTGAACATAATTCCCGGGGAAGAGGCCTTCTCTCCCATGAAGCCGTCCTTTCCACCATCCGGAGGGGTCTGCGAAAACAATATAATAATATATGACAAGGTGTTTGTGTTGCTTGTTAACCCCACGTGCCACCCTCCATCCCGGCTTTATAGAAACAGCTGCTGTTTAAAACCATCTCTTGAAAACTGGCCTTTTTTGCTTTCCTCCCCTGCCCTAGCTATGTACATACGCTCCAACATTCTCTGGTGAAAACAGGATCATTCTACAGTCCCTCCAAGTGTCCCTCAAAGACAGTCCTGGATTTTCAGAGGCTGTCCTGGTTTCTGATTTGATCCCAGAATGTCCAGCTTTTCCTTAAAATGGTACCCCTGCCCGTCAGTGCCAGTCGTGACCGACTCTAGGGTTGCACGCTCATCTCGCTCAAGAGGCCGGGAGCCGGCGCTGTCCGAAGACACTTCCGGGTCACGTGGCCAGCGTGACGAAGCTGCATCTGGCGAGCCAGCACCAGTGCAGCACACGGAAACGCCGTTTACCTTCCCGCTATAATGCGGTACCTATTTATCTACTTGCACTTAGGAGTGCTTTCGAACTGCTAGGTGGGCAGGAGCTGGGACCGAACGATGGGAGCTCACCTCGCTGCGGGGATTCGAACCGCCGACCTTGCAATCAGCAAGTCCTAGGCTCTGTGGTTTAACCCACAATGCCACCCGCGTCCCCAGCTTTTCCTTAGGTCGTCCCTATTTCTATCGGAGAAATATACAACCTTTAGAAGACATCTGAAGGCAGCCCTGGATACGGAAGTTTGTTAATGTTTTATTAAGGGACACGGGTGGCTCTGTGGGTTAAACCACTGAGCCTAGAACTTGCCGATCAGAAGGTCGGCGGTTCGAATCCCCACAATGACGGGGTGAGCTCCCGTTGCTCGGTCCCTGCTCCTGCCCACCTAGCAGTTCGAAAGCACGTCAAAGTGCAAGTAGATAAATAGGCACCACTCTGGCGGGAAGGTAAATGGCGTTTCCGTGCGCTGCTCTGGTTTGCCAGAAGCGGCTCAGTTATGCTGGCCACATGACCCAGAAGCTGTACGCTGGCTCCCTCAGCCAATAAAGCGAGATGAGCGCCGCAACCCCAGAGTCGGCCATGACTGGACCTAATGGTCAGGGGGCCCTTTACCTTTACCTTAATGTTTTATTATGTTTTTATATGTGCTGGAAGCTGCCCAGAGTGGCTGGGACAACCAAGTAAGTAATATACAACCTTTAGAAGACATCTGAAGGCAGCCCTGGATACGGAAGTTTGTTAATGTTCCCTGTCCATCTTACTGGGTTGTCCCAGCCACTCTGGGCAGCTTCCAGCACATATAAAACATAATAAAACATTAAGGTAAAGGTAAAGGGACCCCTGACCATTAGGTCCAGTCGTGGCCGACTCTGGGGTTGCAGCGCTCATCTCGTTTTACTGGCCGAGGGAGCCGGCATACAGCTTCCGGGTCATGTGGCCAGCATGACTAAGCCGCTTCTGGCAAACCAGAGCAGCGCACGGAAACGCCGCTTACCTTCCCGCTGGAGCGGTACCTATTTATCTACTTGCACTTGACGTGCTTTCGAACTGCTAGGTTGGCAGGAGCTGGGACTGAGCAACGGGAGCTCACCCCATCACAGGGATTCGAACCGCTGACCTTCTGATTGGTCGGAGAAACGTTGGCTGGTACGAAAGTGGCAGAGAGAGCGGAAAGGGTGTCTGGTGGGGAGAGAGCTTCAGAAGAAGGGGGCAGCCCTGCACACTTTTGCCACTGCCCACCTGCCCTGTGGCTGACCTCAGACCCACCTGTACCTCCCCCAAGAGAAACGTGGATTTCTGCAATGCAAAACCACAGCTTCCTCACCCCATGCTTGCGTGAGTCACAGACCGCATTGCAGACCTACCTTCCATCAATATATCTATCACGTCGCCCGCGTTGAAGCTGATCTCATCCACATCCTGTCCAACGTACTGGTACAGAGCGCGGCATCGTGGCCCGGAAGCCTTGGGCTGCGGCTTGGGCCTCCCCACGGCCGGAAGGGGTTTTTGGCTGATGCTCCGCTTCCTCTGCGTCCTGTTAAAAAGAGGCGGAAGTGAGTCGGCAGGCGGTGCTTGCAGCTCTGGGTTCGAATTCTGCAGGGCACCAGAGATGTTTCCACCTGCAGGGCTGATCCCATCTGCAGGATGACACAGGGGAACAGAATACGGCATTGGGCACAGAATCCTGCTTTTCCGACTGGTGCCAAATTGAATAAAATATTGGGGGGCCCAGGTAAGCCCTGCCCCACAAAATTGATCACATGATGCGGCACACTGCAAACAATTTGGATAGCAATGCCCATCAACATTTTTGGGACCCTCAAATATTTGGCAGGGCAGGAGCGGATACAAAAGGAGGAACAACAAGAAATTTAAAGAATATTTAGCTAAATATTGTAATATAAGATAAATAGAAAATCCTTGGAAGTAACAAATAGGCTTAGGGGTAGAATAAGGATACGGGGTAGTAAATATTAAGGATTAGAATATTAATAAAAGAGAAGAGGTTAGTAAATGAAAGGAGTTGATATTATTAGAAAGGTGATATAATGAAATTCAGTTAGAGGGGAATCGAGGAAGTCAGATGTCAATGTTAAGAGAATTAGGTATTTGAAGAAATAATTTTTCTCTGTGTTTAATTTTATTGTATTGTAGTGTGTTTTTTGTTGTTGTGTGTTTTGTTATGTCCTTTTGTGATCAATGTGGAAAATCAATACTGTAAAAAAAAATTGGGGTAAAAAATAAAAGGACGAACAAATAGACGAAAAGACAGATCCAGATAATCACACAAGCAAGATGAAAAGGAAAACATAATATTATATTATTATTATTATTGTTGTTGTTGTTGTTGTTATTATTATTAATAATAATTTTATTGTTTATACCACGCCCATCTGGGTATATACAAGTAATGATTTAAGGTGGAGAGGCAAGCAGCAGAGTAACCTCATTTGTTTTCTTTCTGTTTTTCTTTTTAAGGAAATAAGTAATTATACAAGCAGGGATTGATAAATAGACGGCTGAGGGGGAAGGGGAAAGGGAGGGGGAAAATAAATTTTAAAATCTGGAATTAAAGATTAAATAAAAGGAACGGAATGCGAATTGGAAATCAATGGCTGATATAAAGCAGTAATTAGAGGAAAGATGAAACACATGGACAACGAAGAGTGGAAAAACTGCGTTAAATTTGATGTAATTGGGTATTGATTTGTTAAAACTAATAAAAATTATTTGGCAAAATAAAAACAAAAATGTGGAGGGGCCAAGGGACCTCAGACCCTAGGAGTTGATTCCTATGGTTCCCAATAAGTTCAGTTTAATTTTCAAACCGACCCCATGATTCTAGTCTTTATAGTTTTGTTATCAAAATCTTCCTTTTGCTTCTTGGTTGTAAGTAAAACCTCCAAGCGGTTTGCAAATAATAGTAATAATAATAATAATAATATTAGGGACGCAGGTGGCGCTGTGGGTTAAACCACAGAGCCTAGGACTTGCCAATCAGAAGGCCAGCAGTTCGAATCCCTGCGACAGGGTGAGCTCCCGTTGCTCGGTCCCTGCTCCTGCCAACCTAGCAGTTCAAAAGCACATCAAAGTGCAAGTAGATAAATAGGTATCACTCCGGCGGGAAAGTAAACGGCGTTTCCGTGTGCTGCTCTGGTTCACCAGAAGCGGCTTAGTCATGCTGGCCACATGACCCGGAAGCTGTACGCCGGCTCCCTTGGCCAATAAAGCGAGATGAGCGCCGCAACCCCAGAGTCGGCCACGACTGGACCTAATGGTCAGGGGTCCCTTTACCTTTTAATAATAATATTGCCAGCAAAGGGGGAGGGAAACAGCTTTCCTCGCATCGGGCACCCTGGGGCAGGTGATAGGTTTCAAAATCAACACATACCCTGCCATTCCCTGGTCTGGAACGTTGAGGAACTCCATGTTGTTGTCCGAGGGCGTCCTCGCCTTTGCCCGTCGCGTCATGCCCTGTCTCGGGAGTGCGCTGGCCGGGGGCACTTGCCCAGGCCTCTTGGGGGCGCTGTAGGTCTGTTCCTGGGACCTGGTGCTGCGTGCAAATTGTGGCGCTCCGTTCCTGCATGTACCTTGAGGGGGCGCGCCTAAAGCGGAGGTGTTACAGAAGCCTTAGCAAATAAACTGCAGAGTTTCGTGCTGGTTTTGCTCAGCTGCGTACAACCTGAGCCATTCGTTGCCTAGTTGCCTGGAGCAAACTGTCAGCTCACCACAGGCGAATTAGATTGTGATGAATGCCCCAAATTTTATTGTTATTAAAATTTGTGTACCTGCAGGTCTCAGGGCAGTTGCAACATAAAATCACAATATAAAAGTACAAATTACATAATAAAAAGCAACCCAATTTTTTTTACCCACCCTTCACTAACAGGCCCCAGGGTGCGTCACAGCGATTTAAACTTCAGTATTAAAAACAGCTTAGAGAAAACAAGATGAGCGAATCTGAGCTTTCATCCAGGCCAATAAAAATTAGAGGGCAGGTTTCTAGACCTCATGGAGGAAGAATGCAGGTTGAAATTCCCAGCTAGTCTATGTGAGACAAGGTAACCCTGCAAAATGGGTTAGCAAAATAGTACTTTATCATCTACCCTTAGATCAGAAATGGGCAATTCTGTGGTTTTCTGGATGCTCCAGGACTCCACTTTGCAGAACCCCCCTGGACCATTGAGCATGCTGGCTGCTGGGAGCTGGATTCCCATGTTGAATGTGCAGTTTTCTCCCTTCCTCCAAGAAGCACCATTGGCCAGGCTTACCTCTCGGGGCTGACGGGGCGGCTCGCGACGGCGTTGCCTGCTTGTGGCGGCCTCTTCCTTGAAGGGCCCCTTTCCGTGTTGGCTCTGGAGGAAGAGAGGAAGAGATTTCACATACACCTTGGCCTGGAATTGGGATAAAATTCTGCAAAAGGGTCACATGGTCATGCGGATCGTACCCAGCTCTACCTCTCGTTTAAATCGGAACCAGTGAAGGAAGTGAAGGTCCTGTGTGAGCGGCTGGAGGATGGGTGGTGGTCAACGGATTGAGGTTGAATCCCGACAATAAGGAAGTGCTGTTTTGGGGGGACAAGGGACGGGCAGGTGTGGGGGACTCCCTGGTCCTGAATGGGGTAATTGTGTCCCTAAAGGACCAGGTGCGCAGCCTGGGAGTCATTCTGGACTCACAGCTGTCCATGGAGGCGCAGGTCAATTCTGCCTCCAGGGCAGCTGTCTACCAGCTCCATCTGGTGTGCTGGATGAGACCCTCCCTGCCTGTTCCCTGTCTCACCAGAGTGGTCCATGATCTGGTTATCTCCTGCTGGGGCTACTGCAATGCGTTCTCCATGGGGCTACCTTTGTAGGTGATTCAGAAAGTGAAACTAATCCAGAATGGGGCTGCCAGACTGGGGACTGGGAGAAGCTGATGGGACCATATAATACCAGTCCTGAAAGATCTACACTGCCTCCCAGTACGTTTCTGGGCACAATTCAGAGTGTTGGTGCTGACTTCTAAAGTCCTAAACAGCCTTGGCCCTCTATAAGGAGTGTCTCCACCCCCATCGTCCAGCCCGGACACCAAGGTCCAGTTCCGAGGGCCTTCTGGTGGTTCCCTCACTGCAAGAACTGAAGTTACAGGGAACGACAACCAACCCAGAGCGCTGGTGACTGGGAGTGACCGCTGAGAACATATAAGACCTGCTCCCAGTCCGTTTCTGAGCATCAGTCAAAGTGTTGGTGCTGGACTTAGAAGCCCTAAACGGAATTGGCCCTGAAGGAGCATCTCCAATCCCATCGTCCATCTTCAAGGGCCTTCTGGCGGTTCCCTCCCTGCAAGAAGTGAGGTTACAGGGAACCAGGCAGAGGGCCTTCTCGGTGGTGGCACCCTCCCTGTGAAACACAGATGCCAAGGAGATAAACAGCTATCTGACTTTTAGAAGACATCTGAAGGCAGCTCTGTATAAGGAAATTCCCCCACTCAGCCCCTGCTTACTGGAGTTCTTGGGGAGGCCGCTCCCAATGGATATGGTCAGTGTCTTGCCGCTTGCTTTTAGGGCTGCCACGTCGCCCTGTCCACTCACGAACGACACCGTCCGGGTGCCCCCTCCTCCCCACCCTTCTTTCTTCACACGGAACTGTAGTCTGAGGGACGGAGAGAAGGCGAGGCAGGGGAAACGATTAGATCCACAAAAACCTTATTTGTTCATTGTTTCTCTCACATCCAAAGCGACTTGCAGTTTGAACCATTTAAGGACATCCAATAAAAATATTAAAAACAGCTAAACAGATAACTCAGGACATGCTGACCCCATCCCACTAAAAGAAGGCCGCAATTGCAGACCCTCCAAGTGACCCTGTTTTCCCGGGATAGTCCCGGATTTACAGAAGCCATTCCAGTTTCTGACTTGATCCTGGAATGTCCCACTTTTCCTTAAAGGTAAAGGGACCCCTGACCATTAGGTCCAGTCACGGACGACTCTGGGGTTGCGGCGCTCATCTCACTTTATTGGCCGAGGGAGCCGGCGTACAGCTTCCGGGTCATGTGGCCAGCATGACTAAGCCGCTTCTGGTGAACCAGAGCAGCGCACGGAAACGCTGTGTATCTTCCCGCTGGAGTGGTACCTATTTATCTACTTGCACCTTGATGTGCTTTCGAACTGCTAGGTTGGCAGGAGCAGGGACCGAGCAACGGGAGCTCACCCCAACGTGGGGATTCGAACCGCCGACCTTCTGATCGGCAAGCCCTAGGCTCTGTGGTTTAACCCACAGCGCCACCCGTGTCCCTCATAGCCCCCCACTATTCCTTAGGATCTCCCTATTTTCATCAAAGAAGTGTTGGAGGGTAAGGAGTTATGTGGCCCCCAAGCCAAGGAGATAAGTCACTAGACAACCTTTAGGAAAAAAGAACCTTCTCCCTTTTCATAGAATCATAGAGTTGGAAGGGACCCTGCGGGTCATCTAGCCCAACCCCAAAAGTCTCTTGGCCTCACGGATGTGGTCCAAAGGGAAGCAGAGCAAGATGTTTGGCACCAGCTTAGCGGCACGAGGTGTGCAAGGCGTCATCCAACCATCTTAAGGACTCCGCTCTGGATTTGTGTTGGCCCC
The DNA here is from genome assembly GCF_964188315.1 of Podarcis muralis. Lineage (NCBI taxonomy): Eukaryota > Metazoa > Chordata > Lepidosauria > Squamata > Lacertidae > Podarcis > Podarcis muralis. Next base: position 4,136,707 of record NC_135672.1, on the reverse strand, counting down.
AGATTCCCTCTGCAGCATCTCCAAGCAGTGCTCGGGGAAACTCCCTGTCTGAGACTCCCCGCACTACAGGGGGTTGGGCTAGATGACCCTCAGGGTCCCTTCCAACTCTTCAATTCTCTGATTCTGAGAACTGGGAGAGCTGCTGCCAGCCAGTGCCAGTAACACACCATGGACTGATGCGGTGGTAAGGCAGGTTTGGTTCTTGGTTTATCTCCCTCTCTAAGGTTCTTATTAGATTTTCATAACTTTAACCCAGGGGTAGGCAAACTATAATAATAATAATTTAATAATAACTTATTATTTATACCCCGCCCATCTGGCTGAGTTTCCCCAGCCACTCTGGGCGGCTCCCAATCAGTGTTAAAAACAGTACAGCGTTATTAAAAACTTCCCTGAACAGGCTGCCTTAAGATGGCCCAAGGACCAGATCCGGCCCAATCGCCTTCTAAATCCGGCCTGCGGACAGTCCGGGAATCAGCGTGTTTTTACATGAGTAGAATGTGTCCTTTTATTTAAAATGCATCTCTGGGTTATTTGTGGGGCATAGTCCGGTCCCCCACTGAGGGACAGTGGACTGGCCCACAGCTGAAAAAGGTTGCTGACCCCTGCTTTAACCAATTGAATTCGGACTTCAAATTTGTCACACACTTCTCTTATAGCAAAGCTACAGGGAACCAGGCAGAGGGCCTTCTCGGTGGTGGCGCCTGCCCTGTGGAACGCCCTCCCATCAGATGTCAAAGAGAAAAACAACTACCTGACATTCAGAACATCTTAAGGCAGCCTCCTCAGGGAAGTTTTTAATGTGTGAGGTTTTAATGTATTTTTAATCTTTGTTGGAAGCCGCCCAGAGTGGCTGAGGAAACCCAGCCAGATGGGCGGGTAACAAATAATAAATTATTATTATTATTATTATTATTATTATTATTAGACTTCCCATGTTCCCTCCCGCGCTGTTTTTATAAATATTCCTTTAATATGCTGCATAATATCATAAAGGTAAAGGTAAAGGGACCCCTGACCATTCGGTCCAGTCGCAGACGACTCTGAAGTTGCGGCGCTCATCTCGCTTTATTAGCCGAGGGAGCCGGCGTACAGCTTCCGGGTCATGTGGCCAGCATGACTAAGCCACTTCTGGCGAACCAGCCAGTGCACGGAAACGCCGTTTACCTTCCCGCCGGAGCAGTACGTATTTATCTACTTGCACTTTGATGTGCTTTTGAACTGCTAGGTTGGCAGGAGCAGGGAGCAGGAGCAGGGACCGAACAATGGGAGCTCACCCCGTCACGGGGATTCGAACCGCCGACCTTCTGATCGGCAAGTCCTAGGCTCTGTGGTTTAACCCACAGCGCCACCCGCGTCCTGCATAATATCATACTTTTCACCTAATACATATCACGGAAAACACTACTGCTGTTTTAGAGGGGTTCTGAGTTGGAACGGCAGGGCTGAGGAGGGGAACCGGATCCATTTCCCAGCGACACTTTGGGAAAGGGGTGTTTTGTGTGCTTGTGTGTGTCACTGTCCATCCCGCTTACGTGTCGTTGAAGTTCAGGAGGAGTTTGCTGCGGGTCGCCTCTTCGTAGCGCTTGCAGAGCAGGCTGATGAGCTCCGTCTTGAAGATGGATTCCAAGAACGTGTCGGCCTCGGCTTCGTGGAGGACGAAGAAATCGTCTTGCCTCGTGCTGTGGTCGCCCCACCCCGGAGAAACAAAACAAAACAGGAAGCAGCCAGAGAAAAAGAAGGCGTTAGTCCTCTTGGGAGAGGGAGGAAGCGGGTGGGTCGAGAGGGAGAGTGGCGGGGAGTCCCTCTGACCCCGAGACGGCCTAGTGCGGAGCAGAGGACCATGCCATTTCAATTCTCTGAATCGGAGGGTTGTGGGTTCAAGCCCCACATTGGGCAAAAGATTACTGCGTTTCCGTGGGTTGTGCTAGATGACTCTTGGGGTCCCTCCGAGTTCTACAACTCAACTTCCTATTTAAACCAGCCCTTTGTTCAAAACAATGAGAACTAGAATCTTGCTTCAGTTTTCAGGGAAGAAGCTTAGAGGTGGCTTAGAGGGAAAGTAACTCATCATGCGAAAGGCTGGGCTGGATGAATCCCAAGCTGGAATTAAGATTGCCGGAAGAAATATCAACAACCTCCGATATGCAGATGACACAACCTTGATGGCAGAAAGTGAGGAGGAATTAAAGAACCTTTTAATGAGGGTGAAAGAGGAGAGTGCAAAGTATGGTCTGAAGCTCAACATCAAAAAAACGAAGATCATGGCCACTGGGCCCATCACCTCCTGGCAAATAGAAGGGGAAGAAATGGAGGCAGTGAGAGATTTTACTTTCTTGGGCTCCATGATCACTGCAGATGGTGACAGCAGTCACGGAATTAAAAGACGCCTGCTTCTTGGGAGAAAGGCGAAAAAGCAGAGACATCACCTTGCCAACAAAGGTCCGTATAGTAAAAGCTATGGTTTTCCCAGTCGTGATGTATGGAAGTGACCATAAAGAAGGCTGATTGCCGAAGAATTGATGCTTTTGAATTCTGGCGCTGGAGGAGACTCTTGAGAGTCCCATGGACTGCAAGAAGATCAAACCTCTCCATTCTGAAGGGAATCAGCCCTGAGTGCTCACTGGAAGGACAGATCCTGAAGCTGAGGCTCCAAGACTTTGGCCACCTCATGAGAAGAGAAGACTCCCTGGAGAAGACCCTGATGTTGGGAAAGATGGAGGGCACAAGGAGAAGGGGACGACGGAGGACGAGATGGTGGGACAGTGTTGTCGAAGCTACCAGCATGAGTTTGACCAAACTGCGGGAGGCAGTGGAAGACAGGAGTGCCTGGCGTGCTCTGGTCCAGGGGGTCACGAAGAGGCGGACATGACTAAATGACTAAACAACATCAAAGACGGAAAGTGGCCCAAACAAAGAATGTGGCATCTCACCTGAGGGACACTCTGTTGACAGCCTGGACTTCCACTTTCTTCTTCAGGACCTCTCGGATCTGACCTTTCTCAGGACCCTTTTTCACCTTCTCCCGGCCGATCATGTAGAGGTATTTGGGAGTCAGGATGAAGTCCCTCTTGATGGGCTGATGATGAGAAGGAGAAATTGGTTGCCACGACCTCTCGAAGGGAGCGTGTCCCCCCTGCCCTTACTCACCTTCCCCCCCCCCCAACTCAAAAACCAATATGTACTGGGCAAAAATTTCAGCTACGAACAAGGAAGTCCTGAGTTCGAATCTCACGTGAAGCTGACTGAGTGGCTCTTAGGCATCCCATTCTCCCTCGGTCTTCCCCATCTGTGAAATAGGGATTAAACGCTCCAATCTGCCTTGCGCAGAACATTGGCAAGGTAAAACAGAGGTGATGTTTACGAACATTTCAGTGCTAATGGAAGGGTAGGACTCTGGATAAAGGATTTGGAAGGGGAAATCTCCCCCTTACCTTAAAGCGCCTGTCATATTTGGTGACGGAGTCGGCAAAATCGACACGCTCTCTTCTGGCCAAGAACTGGCGCAACTCAGGCTTGTCTTCCATGCCCAAATAGTCCCCCACGAAGTTCCGGTTGATGCTGTTGCGCCGCCTCTCTTTGAAGTTGTACAGGATGTGGGATGCTTTGCGGTTGGGAGGAAAAGAAGAGGCCGGTTTGAAAAGCGGCCAGGCAGACCTGGCCTTGGTCAAAATGAAAAACGCAAGGAGCTAGTCCTTAAGACTGCATACCCTTGTGCGTGTTTCTGACCACTTTTTAAACCACATGGACAAAATTTGAAATGCAAGGCGTTAGTCCTTAAGGCTGCATACTGTGCTTGTGCGTCTGGCCAGCTTTAAAAGCACACAGGCAAAATTGAAAAGCCAAGGTGCTAGTCCTGAAGACTGCACACTCTGCTCATGTTTCTGACCTGTTCTACAAACGGACAGGCAAAGTTAAAACCGCAAGGGGCTAGTCCTTCAGCTTAGATAATGTGCTTGTCTTTCTAACCAGATGATGATGATTAATGGCCTCAGCCCTGTATCCCTGAAGAAGCGTCTCCACCCCCATCGTTCTACCCGGACACTGAGGTCCAGCTCCGAGGGCCTTCTGGCGGTTCCCTCCCTGCGAGAAGCCAAGTTACAGGGGACCAGGCAGAGGGCCTTCTCGGTGGTGGCGCCCGCCCAGTGGAACACCCTCCCGTCAGATGTCAAGGAAATAAGCAACAAACCTACTTTTAAAAGACATCTGAAGGCAGCCCTGTTTAGGGAAGTTTTTAATGTTTAATGCTGTATTGTGTTTTAAATATTCAATTGGGAGCTGCCCAGATGGGCAGGGTATAAATTGTTGTTGTTGTTGTTGTTGTTGTTGTTATTTCCTCCCTCCCACTACTTGGATGAAATGTAATTAGATTGTAATGCCCTTGGGGCAGAGACCTCTTAAATGATGCTAAGCTGGAGGCACGTTGATAGCTCAACAATCACAACAATGGTTAAAATGGCTATAAACTGCTTTAAAGGCCTTCTTCAGGGTGGTGGGAAAGGGAGATAAATGACTTTTCCTCTCTCCCTCTCTCTCTCTCATCATCATCATCATCATCATCATCATCATCATCATCCTGCTTCTCTCTCCACCCTCCCTGAAACATTGGAGTGTTTGTGCACACCCCTTACCTTCTTCCCGCATCTGCTCGTATTTCCGGATCGCAATGTGGCGTCGCCAAGCTTTCTGGATTACCCGGGCGTATCCGTCAAACTTCCGTTCTCGCATTTCTTCTAGCAGAAAGAGCTGAGTGGTGATGAAGGAGGGAGGGAGAGAGAAACAGAACTAAAGGATTGTATCAGAAGGTGATCTATCCAAAACTAACGGGGGGGGTGGGGAGGAACCCATTTCCCCTTCCCATTGAACTTCCCCCCTGCTCCACCCAAATCCTCTTTAAAGTGTACGAGAAGATGTCTTCCACTTAGCGGTGGCTGGTGCCCAGATTTATTTCTGTTGGTGTTGTGAGTCCTGGGAATCGGCGTGGCGCCAGCAAAATATGCTAGGACACTCTCAGGGATGAGTTGGATGCAGATAAGAGGTGGGAGGAACCAGCCGGGGGACCCCCAAGGGAGGGAGGCTCAGAGCCCGGGGAGAGGGGTGGGTGGGATGACAATGAGGGAGAAGACTCGGAGGGGTAGGTGTCAGAAGTGGAAGAAATAACAGGGCTTAGTGAGCGGGGAGAGTCTGTGGCAGAGAGCAGTCCAGAATCGGAGGCAGAAGGTGGAGCAGGAGAGGAGGGAGGCCAAGAGGCAGAGATGGTGGAGTCTCCTGCTGCGAGAAGCTCCCCTCCCTGCTGGTCTCCCAGAACCAGGAGAGGCATGAAAAGGGCGGAGGAGAGGTTGGCTTCACACAGGCAGAGTCTCTGATTCCTCAAAAATAGCCCCAGAGAGGAGGGGATTTAGCTCCATCTGGTACGCAGGCTGAGACCCTCCCTGCCCGTAGACTGTCTCACCAGAGTGGTCCATGCTCTGGTTATCTCCCGCTTGGACTACTGCAATGTGCTCTGTGAGGGGCTTCCTTTGAAGGTGACTCAGAAACTGAAACTAATCCAGAATGCGGCTGCCAGACTGGGGACTGGGAGTGGCTGATGGGACCATATAACATCAGTCCTGAAAGATCTACACTGCCTCCCAGTACATTTCTGGGCACAATTCAGAGTGTTGGTGCTAAAGTCCTAAACGGCCTCGGCCCAGTATATCTGAAGGAGCGTCTCCACCCCCATCGTTCAGCCCGGACACTGAGGTCGAACTCCAAGGGCCTTCTGGCGGTTCCCTCACTGCAAGAAGCAAAGCTACAGGGAACCAGGCAGAGGGCCTTCTCGGTGGTGGCGCCCACCCTGTGGAACGCCCTCCCATCAGATGTCAAGGAAATAAACAACTATCTGACTTTTAGAAGACATCTGAAGGCAGCCCTGTATGGGAAGTTTTTAAAGTTGGATATCTTACTGTGTTTTAATTTATTGGAAGCTGCCCAGAGTGGCTGGGGAAACCCAGCCAGATGGGTGGCATATAAATAAAATTATTATTATTATTATTATTATTATTATTATTATTATTATTATTGGGTTGGGAACCAGCTTCACTTGCCTGGGCTGCCTCTTCCTCCTCTTCCTCCAGACTCCAGCCCCCAGCCAGGATGGCCACAGAATGGAGCAGAGTGGGCACAGGGGGAGTGTAGCCTAGTGGGTTCAGGCGAAACGGGGGAGTAGCAAAAAAAGCAAGGCCCTCCGGTTCGTGCAACCTGGCTTCCACAACAGCCAAACCCGAACCCAAGTCCCAGATCCTCCAATCATCAGAGCGTTCTGCTTACCGACTCAGGGTTCTTGACGAAAACCTTGGAGCGGCCCATCTGGTACTGATCCGCGTCCATGTTGACGGACCGCAGCAAGTGCTGGACCCCCTGGCGCTCATCTCCCTGCCACCTGGGCCACGTCTCTGGGGTCAGGATGGCGTACCTGCCGGAGGGGGCAAACACACTTTGCTCAGGGCGCCACAAAGGCACCTGGAGATATTGGGGAATCCCAGCAGGAATGGGAAAGTACGGGGGCGTCATTGGTGGGGAGGGCTGGGAGGGACCTGGCTTTTAACATAAGGTTACCAGATTTTATTCAATGAATCCAGGGACTAAATAAATAAATACTACATGTTTGGGACATTGATGCTGCAACGGTGGCGGTGGCAGAGGGGCGGCCACCGCCTTGACCTCAACCACCACGTTTCCCCTTCCTCCGAGGCTTCTATCTCCTTTCTCCATGAGCCTGGGCAGCCCAAGTTGTTGGTTCTTCGGTGGTGGTGGGGAAGCAATGCGCGGTGGGCCAGGCATGGAAGGCAGAGAAGGAGGGCCGAGAGCAGCGGTGGTGGTCAGGCTCGGGCAGTGCAATGCCTCCCTTCCCATCAGAGCAGCCCCAATCCCATTCCTACTTGCGTGCAAGCAGGAGGGGGTAGGGATCCCTCAGCTGGGAAGGGAGGCTTCTCATTGCCTAACTGAGAGATCCCTGCCCCCTCCTGCTTGCACACAAGTAGGAGTTGGGAGGCTGCTCCGATAGGCAGCACGAAGCCTCCCTTCACAGCTGAGTTTCTGGGGTCCGGGAAGGTGGAGGTAGCCCGGAAGCTGCGTCTTAGAGCCCCTGCACCACCATCATATGGGGACTTCCCAGCAGCTCCTGAAGCCAGCCAGAGCCAACTACTCCGGGCTGCTGAGACTGCCGCCGCTGCGTTTCCCGGGGACATTAGATGAAATCCGGGGACATTCCGGGGATGCAATTTGTCCGGGGACTTATTCGCAAATCCGGGGACTGTCCCCGGGAAGCAGGGACATCTGGTAACCCTATTTTAACACCAGCTAAACATCGCAATATACTGATATATCACCATGTCTGAAATAAGGGTGGATCCAGGTAGAGGCATTGGCTGGCTTCACGGTTTCCCCCCGCATCGTAAATTTTGCACAGCACACAAACACATGGTGATTCACAATATATGCCAAAAATTCTGAAACCAATACTGTATCATAATATGGACTTGAAACCGGTTTTTGATGATATATCGCTCAGCCCTAGTGGTGGGTAGTCTAGAGGGCTCTGAAACCTGCTGCCTTCTCCTCCCCCCCATAATATTCTGCTAAAACTGTGCTTTTGGGGTGTCCTATGTATCACCTTGCTAGTGAAACATAGCCGCTTGCCATCTTATTTTGCCCAGAGGTGTGTATATGTGCCTATATCACCATTTGCAAATGATAAGCAGATTTGTGCGCTGGGCGTGTACCCTGAGGCTTTGCTAGGATTTAAAAACAAATTCAGGCTCTAATCTGGGGGGGCGGGGCGGAGTGGGGGCTCTTTTCCAGCCTGGGAGAGTAGAACCAAAGGCAAAGAGGGGGATTGTAACATGAGATGGGGTCTGTTATGTGTTGAAGTTCTCCCCCTGGACAGGGGTATTATGTACAGTGGTACCTCTGGTTGTGAACAGGATCCGTTCTGGAGCCCCGTTTGCAACATGAGCAGAACGCAACCCGCATCTGCGCAGGTTGCAATTCACCGCTTCTGCGCATGCGCATGACGTCATTTTGAGTGTCTGTGCATGCGCGAGCGGCAAAACCCGGAAGTAACCCGTTCCGTTACTTCTGGGTTGCCACAGGACGTATCCTGAAAGAACGTAACCTGAACCAAACGTAACAAGAGGTATAACTGTATATAATTTTCGCTCAGGTCCACGTCAGTTAATTTAGGCAAGAAATCCTGGGTTGTTGTTGTTCCAATGTTGACAGCCGGCTGCCTATAAAAGCAGGCCGGCTGAGCTGTTCAGTTCAGTTCAGTTCCAGCTTCCTTATAAAGAACTACTTGGAGAAATCTCTGTGTCGTCTGCTATGTCCACCCACTACTTAATAGGGGCGCAATGGGGGGTCATCAGAACCCACCTCCTGTTATAAAGGTGAAAAAACATGGAATGCCAGCCCAGCACCCCCTCCCCACTTCTGACCCCCAGGAAGTGTCTCTGCTTACCTCTGCAGGAATTTGTGGAAGAGCCTGCGATAGGCGAAGCCCGCTCTGCGGACTCGGATGTTCTCCTTCAGCCCCAGATACTCCACCTGGTGCTTCACCCTGAAAGAGAGGAAGAGCTGCCTTGGTTCTTTGTTTTCAAGAGAGTGCTGTAAATGTCTTAGAAGAGGCATTCCAATCTCCATCCTGTAGGACAGAATGCCTCTTCTAAGGTGCAGCTTGCCACCCTGTGTGCCTTTTGTCTGACCCAGAAGGTAACGTCTTTTAAGATATATAAAGGTACCCCTGCCCATACGGGCCAGTCTTGACAGACTCTGGGGTTGTGCGCCCATCTCACTCTATAGGCCGGGGGCCAGCGCTGTCCACAGACACTTCCGGGTCACGTGGCCAGCGTGACAAGCTGCATCTGGTGAGCCAGCGCAGTACACGGAAACACCGTTTACCTTCCCGCTAGTAAGCGGTCCCTATTTATCTACTTGCACCCGGGAGTGCTTTCGAACTGCTAGGTTGGCAGGCGCTGGGACCGAGCGACAGGAGCGCACCCCGCCGTGGGGATTCGAACCGCCGACCTTTCGATTGGCAAGTCCTAGGCGCTGAGGCTTTAACCCACAGCGCCACCCGCGTCCTTTTTAAGATATATACATCTGTGAAATTCTTTCTTTGCCTCTCTGACATTGTAGAAGATGATATAAATAGACAGGATTGTACGTTGTTTTTATATGCGATGACGGCAGCAAGAATATTATTGGCACCAAAATGGAAACAAGAAGAACTAACGACGAAAGAAGAATGGAGGATGAAATTAATGGACTATGCAGAGCTGGATAAATTAACAGGAAGGATTCTAAACCTGCGGGACCAGAGATTCTTAGAGGACTGGAGCAAATATATGAACTATTTGAAAAGTAATCATAATGAACAGATTACGTTAGTAGGACTGCAAGTTTTGTAAGGTGGACTGTTTGAAATATTGCAAGAAAGATTATGAGGCGAATTATTGGTTAATGATAATTAAGTGTAATAGAGAAATTAAGAAATGCAGAATAAGTGATAAAGAACAGAAAATCATCAGAGGTGTTGACAGAAATCTAAAAATTTTTATAAGATAAGAAATTATGTTATATGAATGTTGGAAATGATATGTTAAAAAAACTAATATATATATATATATATGAGAAGGGAATGCCTCTCCTAAGGGGATCTCTGCTCCCCTCTTGTCATCCTCTTCTAAGACACAGCTTGCCTATCTCATTCCTCATCCTCCCACCGAAGAGAGAATGGTTTTTCTAAGACAGGGTTTTGCAATCCACATTCTCCCTCTCTCAAGCAGCATAGAATGCCTCTTCTGAGATGAGACATTCAATAATAATAATAATAATAATAATAATAATAATAATAATAATAATAATAATAATAATAATTTATTTGTACCCCGCCCATCTGGCTGGGTTTCCCCAGCCACTCTGGGCGGCTTCCAACAAAGGTTAAAAATACATTAAAATGTCACACATTAAAAACTTCCCTGAACAGGGCTGCCTTCAGATGTCTTCTAAATGTCAGGTAGTTGTTTATCTCTTTGACATGTGGTGGGAGGGTGTTCCACAGGGCGGGTGCCACCACCGAGAAGGCCCTCTGCAGCGATGCCTCTGAACACCAGTTGCTGGAAACCGCAGGAGGGGAGAGCTGCTCTTGTGTTCGAATTCTGCTTGGGGGTTTCCCACAGTTGGCCACTGTGAGAAGAGGATGCTGGACCAGATGGGCCATTGGCCTGATCCAGGCAGGACTCTCCTCATGTTCTCAGTTCTCAGTAGTCTGATCTGTGTCTCCCGCCATCCTCTCTTACCTGCTCTCCTCCCAGTCTCTTGGTCTCTTGGTCTCGTTGGGTTTGATGCAGCGGATGTAGTGGGGGGTACACTTCATCAAGGTGTTCACGAGATCATTGGCCTGCCTCTTTTAGGGAAATAATAATTATAATTATAATTATATTATTATTTATACCCAGCCCGTCTGGCAGGGTTGCCCCAGCCACACATATAAAAACATCATAAAACATCAAACATTCACCATAACAATTTGACCCAATACAAACAAAGTCAGCTTCTGGGTCATGTGGCCAGCATGACTAGGCCACTTCTGGCGAAACAGAGCAGCACACGGAAATGCCATTTACCTTCCCGCCAGAGCGGTACCTATTTATCTACTTGCACTTGCTTTCGAACTGCTAGGTTGGCAGGAGCAGGGACCAAGCCACAGGAGCTCACCCCGTCACGGGGATTCGAACCGCCGACCTTCTGATCAGCAAGTCCTAGGCTCTGTGGTTTAGACCACAGCCACCAACATCCCTTAAAATAAACAACTTTATTTGATATAAGTTGTCAAATACAGTCATACCTCTTGTTACGTTCAGTTCAGGTTACGTCTTTTCAGCTTGTGTCCCGCAGCGACCCAGAAGTAATGGAAAGGGTTACTTCCAGGTTTCACCGCTCGCACATGCGCAGATGCACAAAATGACGTCACACACATGCGTAGAAGTGGTGAAGCGCGACCCACGCGTGCGCAGATGCAGGTTGCGTTCCTCTCAGGTTGCGAACGGGGCTCTGGAACGGATCCCGTTCGCAACCAGAGGTACCACTGTAAAGCTATATTCAATCATCAATTAGAATGTACCATATTTTTCGCCCTATAGGACGCACTGGCCCATAGGACGCACCTCCTTTTTGGGGGGGGGGAATGAATAAAAAAAAATTATCCCCCCCCCCAGCTGTGGGGCTGGGGTGGAGGAAGCCCGAGCTTCCCCCGACCCCAGCCCCCAGAACAGGCTGCTATCCGCAAGCCTTGCGAGCCCGGCGGGAACTCCCGCCGGGCTCACAAGGCTTGCGAACATCTGCCCGAAGCACGGGGTGCCCTCCGGAGGGTGCCCCGTGCTCCTGGCAGCAGGCTGCTATCCGCAGCCTAGGGAGCCCTGCGGGAACTCCCGCGGGCTCCTCAGGCTGTGGATATCCTTCCGAAGTGCAGGGCGCTCTGCTTCAGCGTGCCCCGCGCTCCGGGAAGCAGGCTGCTATCCGCAGCCTAGGGACCCCCGCAGCCTTCACCGACCCCTCTCGCTCTCCAAGCTTCAGTGAAAGCCTGCATTTGCCCCATAGGACGCCCACAGATTTCCCCTTCATTTTTGGAGGGGGGAAAGTGCGTCCTATGGAGCGAAAAATACGGTAATAATAAACAATAAAATTAAATCAGCAGATTATAATTAAAAAGTTTACACTTATCAATTATAAGAAAGAATAGCTAAACTATAATAAGTAAAAATAATGGCAAGTCACAATGCACTCTTCCCAGCTGCTTTTGCTGTTCTAGCTGTTGTTGGACTACAATTCCCATCATCCCTGACCACTGGTCCTGCTAGCTAGGGATGATGGCACTTGTAGCCCAACAACAGCTGGGGACCCAAGTCTGGAAAATCCTGGTCTGGACGGTGGAGCAAGGCAGGTGGGAAATGCCATTGCCTGATGGACAGCAGAAGACACAAGTTTTTTGGTGTTACCCAGTCCAGGGGGCAAATGACAGGAATGAGCCAGAAGTCAATCGCAGGAAGCAAGCGGAGTTAACTCTTTATTAGGAAAATCAGGATCTGCACAGCAGCACCAGGCCTAATGAGCACAGCAACTCTTCTTCAGTGGGTCTTGAAGGTCCCTGCCTCCCCACAACCATCTAAGACCCCTTCTGTCCGGACTTCCCCCAAGCAATCGGAGACTATGCCTGCATGCAGCCAACCTCTCCTCCGCCCTTTTCATGCCTCTCCTGGTTCTGGGAGACCAGAGGGAAGGGAGTTGGTTGCAGCAGGCGGGGGAGAAATCCGTGACTCTTCACCAGACGGACTTCCTCTCTGCCTCTTGGTCTTCCTCCTCTCCTGCTTCTGCCTCCGATTCTGGACTTCATAATACATGGATAGTTTTATCCCACGCAAATGCTTCCTAGCTTCAGCTATGAAACGGATCAGGCCAAACAAAGACTCACCTTAATTTTGGATCCCGCTGTGGTGGGTCTCCCTTTCTTATCCGCGTCAAGTTTTTCTGGGAAGAGTCCCCGGATGAACCCGCTGGGAGGTAAAAGGTTTGGGGGCCTGGTTATGTCAAGCCAATAAAGCCCACCCCACGTTCCCCGAAAGAGAGAACTGAGGTAGCAGATAAGGCAGTCAGACTAAGGGAGTTGGTTATTATTATTATTATTATTATTATTATTATTATTAATCAGTGCCATGCACTTTCCCAAGCACACTCATGAGGTCTAGAAACTTCATGCTCCATTTTTAAGGCAGAAGCTGGGTGAGAGTACACAGATAGCCCCAAAGCCAATGCACCCTCAACTGCTTTTTCTCTGCCCTTTCAGTGACCAAACAGAGGGATCCGGCGATAATACTAATAGTTGCTGTTGTTAATAATTATTATTATTTGTTCCCCGCCCATCTGACTGGGCTACCCCAGCCACTCTGGGTGACTTCCAACATATATGAAAACATAACAAAACATTAAACCTTAAAAAGCTTCCCTATGCAAGGCTGCTTTCAGATGTCGTCTGTAAAGGTTGAATAGATGGGCCAGAGAGCCTCCTCTTGCAGGTAAGGTCTACCTTCCTCAAACCGCGGTGACTTTGATGCCACCAGGGCAAAATCATCCCCTGTTGCCAACACGACTCAGGACAGCTGGTTAATTCCGAAATATTTTTGTCCACCCCACTTCCCCTCCACCCTGCTTGTCCCTGACCCTGGGAATAGCCAGTGTGGTGTAGTGGTTAGAGCAGGGGTTCGCAAAGTGGGTGGTACTGCCACCAGGTGGTTGTGGTGGGATTAACTATTCTAAATAATAATAATAATAATAATAATAATAATAATAATAATAATAATAATAATATATTATTTATACCCTGTCCATCTGGTTGGGTTTCCCCAGCCACTCTGGGCGGCTTCCAACAGAACACTAAAATACAATAACCTATTAAACATTAAAAGCTTCCCTAAACAGGGCTGCCTTCAGATGTCTTCTAAAAGTCTGGTAGTTGTTTTTCTCTTTGACATCTGGTGGGAGGGCGTTCCACAGGGTGGGCGCCACTACCGAGAAGGCCCTCTGCCTGGTTCCCTGTAACTTGGCTTCTCTCAGTGAGGGAACCACCAGAAGGCCCTCAGAGCTGGACCTCAGCGTCCGGGCTGAACGGTGGGGGTGGAGACGCTGCTTCAGATATACAGGGCCAGGCTGTTTAGGGCTTTAAAGGCAACACCAACACTTTGAATTGTGCTCGGAAACGTACTGGGAGCCAATGTAGGTCTTTCAAGACCGGTGTTATGTGGTCTCGGCGGCCGCTCCCAGTCACCAGTCTAGCTGACACATTCTGGGTTAGTTGTAGTTTCCGGGTCACCTTCAAAGGTAGCCCCACATAGAGCTCATTGCAGTAGTCCAAGCGGGAGATAACTAGAGCATGCACCACTCTGGTGAGACAGTCCGCGGGCAGGTAGGGTCTCAGCCTGCATACCAGATGGAGCTGGTAAACAGCTGCCCTGGACTCACTCACATCTGAGGAGAGAATGCCTCTTCTGAACAGATAATCTCTATATAGCTCAGGACTGAGTGCCTCTTCTAAACAGTTGTGTCGCTCCATCTCTTGCATACTGCAGGAACTGAATCTTATTCTGTCAAGGATAGGGGAACCTGCAGCCCCTCCAGAAGCCACTGAATTTCAGCATCCTGGATCTAGCAAATTCCCAGAGCCTGTTTCTAACTGCCAGATGTTTCCGGGGAAACTCACAACCGCAGGGATCCCGGCAACTCACAATTCGCTGCTCTGCATCAACTCGATCAAGTCGGTGAAGAGCACGTCCCGGTTGCGTTCGCAGAAGCCGCTCACGTCGTAGGAGACCTGGAAACGAGTGCCATGGAATCTTAGGACGGCGGAGTTGGAAGAGGGGTCCCCCAAGGGTCATCCATTCTAACCCCCTGAAATGCAGGAGTCACAAACAGAGAATCCCCTGCAGCTGCCACATGTGCAGAAATGAAATGAAGGGGGGAAGGATCCACAAGAGTTTTATTTAAAAATGGGCTTTAAAAGTAAAATAATATGAGGATAGCAAATTAGCTAATTGGGAACCACCGATGTAGATAATAATAGCGCCCCACAGAGCTCCAGAGACCTTGCCAGCGTAATGGTGGATGATGAATCCCATGTTGGACCCATTGAAATGTTCGTGGTTCCCCACAGCCGACTGCAGCTTCTGAAGCAGGGTCTGGTCAGCGCCGTCGCCCTTGGCGTACACGGTGGCGCAGACGTCGTCCAAGACGCTCATGATGCCCGGAGGATTCTGGGAGTTGGAAGAAAAGAGTGGAGGGGGGCTAATTACATCCTGCTTCAGCCTTGCTGGCATTCAGCCACAGGTCTTGTTCCGCCCAACCTCCTTCTGTTTTGCCTGTTCTCTCTGTTACAATTCCTGCTCCCTGATTGCAGTCATGGGATTGCTGTCTATCACATGACGGTGTGTTTTGACTCCACAGTGTGGGAAGTGACGGAGACAGGATGTTTGTGTTCCTGTGTTCCGTGAAGTGGGACTCTTGTCCTTTGTTCTTTCTCTCTTTGCTGTCTGATGCTAGAGAGAGAGGGAGCCATGTTGCAGTGCTCTGTGTAAATAAAGTAGATTAGCCAAAATGCTGAGCTGCTGAGGTCTGTCACGCAAGGTGCACAAACTCTGTGGATCCCTAAGTCTGCCGGTGTCGGTTGGCATCAGTCGCCATGATGTTCGGGCAGAAGAAAGCTTATGAAGCTCCCGAACGATTGACCAGGAGGGAGAGAACATGCCAGTCGGACACGTGTCTCTGCCAGGGTCCTACTCAAGTGTAGGCTGAGCTCCTGACACTCTATGCACACATTTTGGGTCGCACCCAACTAAATTCTACTCAGAGTAGGTGTGTTAAAATGAATGGAATTAAAGCCCTTAAGTCTGAACGGGCTTCCTCTGAGTACAGTTGTGTACAAACCACCCATCGCAAGCCCATGAATGCAAAGAAACATGAGAAATGTCGTTGGTTCAGGGTGCTGGGAATCATAGCTCTCTGAGGGGTGAACTACAGTTCCCAGGATTATTTTTTGGGAGGAAGTCATGTGATTTAAATGTACATGGTATAGCAATCTATGCTCAACTATTCCTTTACAGTTTTTTTATGTAAAAGGGGACTTTTTTGGGGGGGGGGAGGTTCTCTTACCAGCTTGTTTTCGATGAGGTCACACACCACTTTGTTGTTGAAATATTCGATTGGGGTCCATTTGATCCCTTCCTGCACATACTCTTCCTAAGGCAAAGAGAACGAGCTGGAAATGCGAGGTTTTTTATTTTCAAAGAAACCATAACATATCAAGAATTGAGGAGTTAACTCTTGATGTCACCCTGATTGATGTCTGTCAAGTGACTGAGATGGGCACACTTGCTGACTTTGTTTTAAGAAAATCCCCTCTTTTCACCTTGAAAGGGGGTGGGGGAGGAAACCCTTTCCAAACTCCAGTTTTTTTTCTTGCTATATAACACAATTGTAAGGCTGTCATCACTCTGCAGTTGGTGGCTGCAGTAGCTCCAGCATTATAGCAGAATATTGGGCAGGCAAAACAGCAGGGTATGTTTATTCATTTCATTTAGACTCTGCATTTCTATATTAAAATACATTCAAGGTGGCATGCATAGATATCAGCAACAAACCGGTTAAAGGCGTTTAAATGTTTAATGACTTGTCTTTTGCAGGTGGGAAGAGCCAGAAGAAAATGCAAGGCAAGAGTATTGGGGTTCATATAAAGTGGTCTGGAGCATTGCATTCGCCCTTCTGAGCCCTGGCGTAGACCTCACCTGCTCTGCTTTCAGGGTCAGCTCGATGAAGATCTGCTGCAGCTTTTCATTCACAAAGTTGATGCAGAATTGCTCAAATCCATTTCTCTGATGGGAGGAGAGAGATTAAAAGGCATTACCTCTCTCGCCCTGACCTAGCCACTGTGATCCACGCGACGGTCACCTCCAGACTTGATTATTATAACTCCCTCTACGTGGGGCTGCCCTTGAGACTGACCCAGAAACTCCAGCGGGTGCAGAAGGCCACGGTGAGACGTCTTACAGGGTCCTTACCATGGGATCACATTAATCCAGTGCTTTACCAATTGCACTGGCTCCCAGTGGAGTAAAGGGTCAGGTTTAAGGTGCTGGTTTTGACCTTCAAAGCCCTTCATGGCCTAGGACCCTCATACCTACGGGACCGCCTCTCCTGGTATGTCCCACAAAGGACCTTATACTCTTCAAACAAAAACATCTTGGAGGCCCTGGGGCAGAGGGAGGTTAGGCTGGCCTCAACCAGAGCCAGGGCCTTTTCGGCTGTGGCTCCGATCTGGTGGAACGCTCTGTCACAAGAGACTAGGGCCCCGCGGGACTTGACATCTTTCCGCAGGGCCTGCAAGACAGAGCTGTTCCACCAGGCCTTTGGCCAAGGCACAGTCTGACCCCCTCCTTTGGTAATCCTCACAGAAATCTAGCCCAATGGTTCCCATTAATTTGATTTGAATTGATTTTAGAATGCTGTCATCATCATCATCATCACAGGGAACAGAGATATGCCCAGTTCAGGTCGCAAACTGTGGCGATCGGTGTATTGTGGTTTCTGGAGACGGCGAGAGAATTAAACCCCGGCATCTATCTTCTAAACCTGGGGTGGTTTTTCAAAGTGAGATCCGTGATCCCCTTGGGCGAAGCTTCCGGGGGCCACATTGCAGCGGTGGGCGGGGCCAGAGGTCAAAGTGGGCGGGGCAGTGCGTGCAAATGTCACTCCTGCACCCCCACACAGAGACACCCCTCTTGACCCTTCACCCCAGCAAGCGAGAGGCGTTATCAGAGTTCAAGGACCCATTTCCAGCTGCGTGAAAAGGCTCAAGGAGGTGTGGATCAGGGCCTTGAGAGGGGGTGTGGCTTGGGGGAGAGGGGGTGCTCTGAAGAAAGACACCTACCTGGAATATTTCAAACCCATAAATGTCCAGAACGCCAACGCTGTATTCCTCGTGCGGCTTCTGAATGGCTCTGTTGATGGACTTGAGGCAAAGGAGAGAGGACTGGTTACCATCCAAACATGGCGGAAGGATGACGACAAGTTTGCACAAATGCAGAGCGGACAACCGAGGAACCGGCAGCAAAGCAAGCTGCCATCTTGCCCAACCCGCTAATCCTAAAGGCAAAGGGTTGCTTCCAGCGAAGTTCCACTCAGAGTAAACCCATTGGACTTAATGTGCCCAAGTAAACCCTTTCCATGGATTTCAAGGGGGTCTCATGTAGGACCAATGGTGGATCCTGCCCAATAGTCCCCCCACCCCTCTATTTCAAAGAACCACAGAGCTGCTCTCCAATAACTCTCGTTTTTCCATGATCGGTTTTTAAAGGATCATAGAGCTGGAAGGAAGAAATGGGCCGCCATCTTGTTCCAACACTCTCAGGCTATTCCTCCCTTCCATGTTTGGTGTTCAAAGAACGACAGAGTTGGAAGCAAGAAACAGGCTGCTCTCCAAACAAGTCTCATCCTTCCATTAATGATTTTGAAAGAACCATAGAACTGGAAGTGATGGATGGCCCACTCTCACCCTTCCATATTTGCTTTCCAAGGTACCATAGAGTCAGAAGAGCAGTCTCACCCTTCTATATTTGATTATGACAGCTAATGGATTGAGGTTGAATCCTGACAAGACGGAAGTACTGTTCTTGGGGGACAGGGGGTGGGCTGGTGTGGAGGACTCCCTGGTCCTGAATGGGGCAACTGTGCCCTTGAAGGACCAGGTGTGCAGCCTGGGAGTCATTCTGGACTCACAGCTGTCCATGGAGGCGAAGGTCAATTCTGTGTCCAGGGCAGCTCCACCTGGTATGCAGGATGAGACCCTCCCTGCTCACAGACTGTCTTGCCAGAGTGGTACATGCTCTTGTTATCTCCCACTTGGACTACTGCAATGCGCTCTGTGTGGGGCTGTCTTTGAAGGTGACCCGGAAACTACAACTAATCCAGAATGTGGCAGCTAGACTGGTGACTGGGAGCAGCCACCAAGACCACACAACACCGGTCTTGAAAGACCTACATTGGCTCCCAGTACGTTTCCGAGCACAATTCAGAGGGTTGGTGCTGACCTTGAAAGCCCTAAATGGCCTCGGTCCAGTATACCTGAAGGAGCGTCTCCACCCCCATCGTTCTGCCCGGACACTGAGGTCCAGCTCCGAGGGCCTTCTGGCGGTTCCCTCCCTGCGAGAAGCCAAGTTACAGGGAACCAGGCAGAGGGCCTTCTCAGTGGTGGCACCCACCCTGTGGAACACCCTCCCATCAGATGTCAAAGAGATAAACAACTACCTGACATTTAGAAGACATTTGAAGACATCAGGGAAGTTTTTAATGTGTGACATTTTAATGTATTTTTAATCTTTGTTGGAAGCCGCCCAGAGTGGCTGGGGAAACTCAGCCAGATGGACGGGGTACAAATAATAAATTATTATTATTATTATTATTATTATTATTATTATTATTATTGAAAGAACCATCGAGTTGGAAGCTATGAAGGGGCTGCCATCTTGTCCCAACACTTTTGGGATCCAAAGAACCACAGAGTTGGAAGCAATAGACAAGACTCCCTGTTGCCGCAGTGGCCCCAGCCTCCCCTAACACCCTGGAGCAGGATGAGGCCCGTCCTCACCTCCACAAGGAAGTCAAAGACTCGGGAGTACAGCCCCTTGGCCAGGGCGTCGCGGGTGTAGGAAGCTTGCTCGACGTTGAGGGTCACGTTGATGGACTCCTTCTGGTTCCCCCACTTGCTGTCCATTTTCCGGCTGGTCAGCTTGTCGTTGAGCCGGTTCTTGTCGATCCCCAGGAGGTAGGCAGGAAAGGCCAGCACTGGGGTTGGGAGGGAGAGGCAGTTGAGCAACTCTAGAGGGGCCTGCGGAACTCATGGCCACCGCATAACCCTGAACTTCAGGGCTAGGGAATGATCTTCACAACAACCTTGTAGGGTAGTTTGGTTCGCACACCCTTGCTGCCTGACGAACATGGGGGCTGGTTGCCATCTTCCCTAAGCCTAACCCATGGGTAGGCAAAATCTGTGGGCCAGATCCGGCCCAATGGCCCAATGGCTTCTGGATCCGGCCCACAGATGGTCCAGGAATCGCCGCATGGATCGCTAGCGCGTGCGTTCTTTCCCTCTCCCTCTCCCTCCCTTGGCAGCGCTGGTGGCGCCTCCTCCCTCCCTCCCTCCTCCTGGCTTCTCCCTGCCCTGCCTAGAGGAGGAAGGGGGCTGGGCTTTGATGGTGCCAGCAGCAGCAGCAGCAGCGCTCGAGCGGCCGCCATTTTAAGCATCCCCTGCCGTTCGCAAGACACAGGTAAGCAGCAACCGGGGCTCATGGGACACTCCCAGATTTACAGAAGCCGTCCCGGTTCCTGATTGTTACTGTCATTAAAATTCCAGTTATGTCTTAAGGATGCCTCATATCTGTGATTAAAGGGGGGGGGGGTGAATGAAGGTTTTATGGTCTTGGGGGGTTCATACTGATGTAGATTTTGCTCTAGGACACGGGTAGGCAAACTAAGGCCCAGGGGCCGGATCCAGCCCACTCACCTTCTAAATCCAGCCCGTGGATGGTCCGGGAGTCAGCATGTTTTTACCTGAGTAGAATGTGTCCTTTTATTTAAAATGCATCTCTGGGTTATTTGTGGGGCATAGGAATTCGTTCATTTCCCCCCCCAAAATATAGTCCGGCCCCCCACAAGGTCTGAGGGACAGTGGACCGGGCCACGGATGAAAAGGTTTGCTGACCCCTGCTATCCTAATCTTCTTCTATCCATGGTAATCATTAATCAGTTTTAAAACATTTATCTCCGATACCTCTTGAAGGACACTTTGCATGAGAAAACCACATCCTACTCAGAACGTTTCCGAGCACAATTCAAAGTGTTGGTGCTGACCTTTAAAGCCCTAAACGGCCTCGGTCCAGTATACCTGAAGGAGCGTCTCCACCCCCATCGTTCTGCCCGGACACTGAGATCCAGCGCTGAGGGCCTTCGGCGATTCCCTTACTGCGAGAAGCCAAGTTACAGGGAACCAGGCAGAGGGCCTTCTCGGTGGTGGCGCCCTCCCTGTGGAACTCCCTCCCACCAGATGTCAAAGAGAACAACAACTATCAGGCTTTTAGAAGACATCTGAAGGCAGCCCTGTTTCGGGAAGCTTTTAATGTTTGATGTATTATAGTATTTTAATATTCTTTTGGAAGCCGCCCAGAGTGGCTGGGGAAGCCCAGCCAGATGGGCGCGGTATAAATAATAAATTATTATTATTATTATTATTATTATTATTATTATTACTCCCTCCCAGGCTAGGGCAAGTTTCTTACACACACACACACACACACACACACACACACACACACACACACACAGCCCCCTCCCCATTCTCCAGCTGTGAAGCAGGGCTGGTGAGGGTGTGGCTTAGATAAAAGGGGCATGGGGTGGAGTCCCGAAAAGCCATGTTTTCTCCCCCCCTGGGCTTGAGGTTCCCCAGGCCTTTTGCACCGCTTCATTTGGAGCAATATTTCATAGGGTCGTAGAATTGTAGCATTGGAGGGGACCCCAAGGGCCATCTAGTCCAGCCCCCCGCAATGCAGGTTGGCAAGCGACTCACAATCTGGGCTCTCCACCTGGGCGTAGTTGCCCTGCTCCTGGAATCCGATGTTGCCGAGGTGAAGGATGCCGGCTGTGATCTGTAGGATGAGTTGTTTGTCTTGGCCAGAGATCCCAATGACGTCCATGGCGTTCTGGGGTGATGTGGGGGGAAGCCCAGCAAACAGAGAGAGAGGGGGGGGGGAGGAAGTCCACGTTATAGCTGACTGCGAATAACAACCAGTGGTTAAAAAGGTAAAGGGACCCCTGACCATTAGGTCCAGTCACGGACGACTCTGGGGTTGCGGCGCTCATCTCGCTTTATTGGCCGAGGGAGCCGGCGTACAGCTTCCGGGTCATGTGGCCAGCAGGACTAAGCCGCTTCTGGCGAACCAGAGCAGCGCACGGAAACGCCGTTTACCTTCCCGCCGGAGTGGTACCTATTTATCTACTTGCACTTTGACGTGCTTTCGAACTGCTAGGTTGGCAGGAGCTGGGGTTGAGCAACGGGAGCTCACCCCGTCGCAGGGATTTGAACCGCCAACCTTCTGATCAGCTCTGTGGTTTAACCCACAGCGCCACCCGCGTCCCCAACAGCCAGTGGTTGCTGGTGCCCATTGGAGCTGATAGAGAGGCAGGGAGAGCATATAAGGGTGTTACAGATTTGGGAACCGTGGAAATTAATAAATGGCAGGGTTTTGATGATTCGGGATGCGAAGGGAAAAATATGACCACACCATTGTCTCGTGGAATTCGCTCCGGTCGTCCGTTCCGTCCACTTTGTACGTTTCTGACTGGGACAGGTAGTAGTAGTAATCTGGGCTCATGATCCCCAAATTGTGCTTCTGGTCTTGGGAGGCCCCCTCGATGAGCTGAAAAAAACGAGACACGTGGGGGAGAAAAAATATGCAACACAAACACAGATGGCAGGACTACCTAGATTTCTGCGGTGAGAGAATGTATGGAAGAGGCAATATTCTTTGTGCATGGTATAATGCTCAAGGTTTGGAAGTTGCACTTTTAACAGATCTTGGGCATGGGAAAGTGCTTGACCATGCCTACCTCTGGCCGGGCAGTCAGTGCACAGTGGTGCACGTGGTGAGCGCATCCCTGTGCCTCCTTGCACAAGTACTTTTCTTTAATTTCTCACTAGTTACAGGTAGGTAGCTGTGTTGGTCTGCCGTAGTCGAAACAAAATTAAAAAAAAATCCTTCCAGTAGCACCTTAGAAACCAACTAAGTTTGTTATTGGTATGAGCTTTCTTGTGGTATCTGAAGAAGTGTGCATGCACACGAAAGCTCATACTCATAACAAACTTAGTTGGTCTCTAAGGTGCTACTGGAAGGATTTTTTTTATCTAATTTCTTAGGTAAAGGTAAAGGGTAAAGGGACCCCTGACCATTAGGTCCAGTCGTGACCGACTCTGGGGTTGTGGCGCTCATCTCGCTTTATTGGCCGAGGGAGCCGGCGTACAGGTTCTGGGTCATGTGGCCAGCAGGACTAAGCCGCTTCTGGCGAACCAGAGCAGCGCACGGAAACGCCGTTTACCTTTCTGCCGGAGTGGTTCCTATTTATCCACTTGCACTTTGATGTGCTTTCGAACTGCTAGGTTGGCAGGAGCAGGGACCGAGCAACGGGAGCTCACCCCACCGTGGGGATTCGAACCGCCGACCTTCTGATCGGCAAGTCCTAGCCTCTTACAATAAAATTGCAAGGCTGTCACCATGCTGTACTTCACCTAGCCACCAGTAGGTGGCCACGGCCACTCCAGCATGGTTGCAGAACAGCAGGCAAGCAAGCAACAATACATTAGATGTGCTTCTTAGGCAGATACACATATAGACCCAGCCCTGCTTCGTCAGCTCCTACCTGGTAATAGATATGGAAGTTCCTCTCGCTTTCGTTCTGGCTCACCACACGGGATTTTTCCAGCAGGAAGTTGGAGATCTTCCCTCCATCGGGCTCCCCTCCACGACTGAACTGGATCTCAAAGTACTTCCCCTGGCAGGGCGAGACGGAGACACAGGTTCATACTGGATGTTCGCCCTACTCAGAGTAGCCCCACTGAAACCAACGGGCACGAGTCACCAAGGCCCATTTGTTTCAAGTGCCCTGTGAGTAGAACTTAGCAGGAGACAACCCACAGCACCGGAGGCAGGTCATTTTGCAAATCCAGTTTTTCAGTGTAGGAATCTCAATTAAAAAACCCCCCAGCATGTATTGTGGCTGCGTTTGGTCTCCTGCCTTGAGGTCCCCCATCCTGCCCTCTTGTCAGCAGCAGCAACCAAAACTGGAGGCTCCAAGCCTTCGCTCCCCAAACAACGACCCTGCAGAGACTTACGAATCGACTGGAGTTGTTGTTCCGGACAGTCTTGGCATTGCCAAACGCTTCCAGCAGAGGGTTGGACTGCAGAATGATATCTTTAATGTGCTGGAAGGAAAAGGAACCAACATCAGTGGAACTGAGCAAGAGAGAGCAAGGCGGAATGGAACTGAGATGCCCTAAACCCTCACAGCATTCCTGAATCTAGTTTCCCCCTCCTTTTGCAGAGTAAATAACTCTGAATTCAACCCAGGACCCTGACCTGGGGAACTCGGCCTGTACCAGTTCAGGGGCAAGGCGAATGTTCGGTCCAGGTTTGATTATTTATTTGTGTTTCATTAGCCTTGCCGGCTGGTGAGCAGAGGGTCTGATCCTGCAGGGCACTGCATCCCCAGCCGCTTCCCTGCGGGGAGCATACCAGCGAAGGAAGACCTGGCAGCTTCCCTGACCCATCTAACAGCCCCAGATTGCTCCGGAGACGGCCGGACTTCAGCAGGGGTGATCTAAGGCTGCTTTGAACCTCTCTCAACCCACAGCCAGATCCTAAATCGGCCCAAATCAGTTTGTCATCCAGCCAGATGTGGAGCCCAGACCTAGCCCATGGGACAGGAAGCAAGACTTCAGAACTGAAACGAAACACAGACTTGGGATAGGGTCAAAGGGCGAAACAACCTACCTGCACCTTTTCGCCACCTCCGGAAACTTTGGAAATGTACCCCATGATGTACTTGGCGGCCACCGTCTTCCCTGCACCGCTCTCGCCGCTGAAAGACACACGTCAAAATGTCAGAAGCTGCCTTGTATACAGAGTCAGACCAACATGGCCTACCTAGTTCAGCATTGTTGACAGCCGTCTGTCTCGAGAGACAGCGTGTTTTTTTGGGTGAAGTCAAACCGCTGCGTGAGCGGCACAGAAATGACCTCCCCGGGGCCCAGTGCGTCTGGAGGTCCTGCGCTGCCCAGATGACAAGACCCGCCTTTCAGCCTTGCTGGCGTCCAAAGGAAAGCAGAGCAAGATGTTTGGCACCATCTTTGGCATGCAGCGCACCCTCCAACCGCCAGGGCCGTCTTATCCTTAGAGGCTAGTGGCACGGGGCGCCAGGGCGCCAAGTTCTGGAGGGCGCCAGGGAAGAGGTGGAGGCTGGATGTGGCACCTCCTGGCATCAGCTCACTGCCCTCGCCTGCACCTGTCATGCCGCGCTGAAGCAGCGCTGTGCCCGGAGCCTTTGTCTGCCGTGGCCACCGCAGCACAAAGCGGCCAGCTGAGCTGGGAGGCGCCACGTCCAGCCTCCGCCTTTTCCCTGCCGGAGGAGCCGCCCTCCAGCCACTGCCCACATCCTCTAGCCCCACTGGCAGGCCCATCCTCCCTAAAAAATTCTGGGAAACGTAGGGAGCTTTGCACCAGGGCGCCAGATATGCTTAAGACAGCCCTGCCCGCCTTAGGGACTTCGCTCTGGATTTGTGTAGGGTTCACTCCTGAGCCCTTTCGTCTCCCAAATATATCCCGTAAGGCAGCAGAGATTTGAGACCCCTGTTTTCCTTCTCCTAGACAGGAGACAAGCCCCACCGGCCCCTCACTTCTGAAATAAAAAAATTAAGGTCTAATATATATAATAAATGTTCATAAATGTACCAAGCAAACACGTACATAAATATATAAACCACATGTCTGAAGCAGCACAGGAAAACAGCCCTGGAACCATTTTGACTCCCAAACTGACCAAATGTTTTCTCTGCAAAGTCAAATGGAAAAGCCTCCCCATTGTCTTTTCCTTCACAAATCCTGTCTTAAGGGTAGGTCTGTGTATGAATAGGGTGAGCCTGTGACCTGGCTCAGGAACGAAGTATTTGTCATTACAAAAGACTGGCCAGGCTCCCCAGGGTATCCAATCAAGTGAGCATTAACAGGTAACCTGCCAGACAGGAGGTAAACAACGCACTCAGATTTCTGTTGTAGACCGCCCTTTCTGTGATGTATGTATGATGTATGGAGGGGTGGTCTTGGACTCCAGGGCGGGCAATTTAAAATGTCTATATAAGCTCTGGCACACCTTTGTTCGGGGTCCTCCTCCTCCTCCTGCGTGTGAGGGGAACACCCTGTTGCAACAGATCAATAAAGATCAGGCTTACTAGCTGCTTTCTTTTCAATATTCTCTGTTTGGGGAGAACCTACAAAGGACTCTATAAGGGCTCTTGTGTCCCCCATAAGGGAATAAAGGCAGATTTTCGTTTATTACACTTCCCTCTACAGCACAGGCAGAAACTGCCTTCTTGACCATCGGGCCCACTCTTGGTCTCGTCCATTCCGTCCACTGCAGCCTGTCTTTACCTGGAGGGGAAGCCTCTAACTCACCGAAGGTTTGAGACCCTCCGGCTCCCCTCGAAGCCCAAGGTTTGGGAAATCACCAAAGTTAAGGGGACCCCAAAATGCCCTCTTTGGTTATTATGGGAAGCACCCCTTTGCCACATGAACTTGGCTTGCAATGCAAACCTTCTGCTAGAACGCCGCAGACTTCAATGGGGAAGTTGCTCAACATTTTGCAACAAATCTGTTGCAATGATCTCATCAGGGAAAAACAAACAAAACCCCCAAGGCCTAAATTTATACAGTATATATATTTTCCTTTTCCTTTTCCTTTAACAGCAGGCCTCTTCCTAAGTCACTGCAGCCGTGGTAAAAAAACACAACCCCACGCCTGCCCCCGGAGTTCTGCTTGAAGGGCAACGGCAGAACTTCTGCAAGAGGAAGAAGTGTGTATGTTTGTATGTACGGTATGTTAGTGTCTGCGTAAGCTTTGTGCTGAGTTTTGAGTTGCTCAATCATCCCAGATGGTCCACAGATGTCTCATCGGGGGGAGCTGAAGTGGTCTCCTGATTGCTGGATTTCTCTTTCTTGCCATTGGAATGAGACACCCATTTGAATTCAGAGAAGGTTGATAGACTGGGCAGATAAGCTCGTTCTTGGCAGGCAGAACTATGCCACTGTGATGACCATTTATAAAAAAAGAGGCTCAGGCGAGTCAGGAGTCCTCCTTCTATCTGCCAGAGCTGGGATGAGGAAACTGTGGTCCTCCAGTTATCACTCCCAGGTGGCTAATAATCAAAGATGTTGGGCGTTTTGACCCATAAAGCCCTAAACGGCTCAGGGCCGCAATATCTCAAGGACCGCCTCTCTCCATATGAACTGACCCAGACCCTGAGATCATCTTCTGAGGCCCTCCTTCGTGTGCCTCCTCCTTGAGAGGCCCGGAGGATGGCAACACAAGAACATGGCCTCTTCTGTGGTGGCTCCTCAATTGTGGGAAGCTCTCCCCAGGAAGGTTCACCTGGCGCCTTCATTATGCACAGATGTTCCCTGAGCTAAGAAGAAGCAAAATCTACAGCATGCAAGAGACGGGAGAACGCATCTATTCAGGAACAGGGAATGCCTCTTTTCAGAACAGAATAATGAAGGCGCCAGGTGGGCATCCTTTGGGAGAACATTCCACAAACGGGGAGCCACCACAGAAAAGGCCCTGTTCTTGTGTTGCCACCCTCCGGACCTCACATGGAGGAACCACACGAAAAAGGGCCTCAGAGGATGATCTCAGGGTCCGGGTCGATTTATATGGGGAGAGGCAGTCCTGGAGGGATTGCAATCCTGAGCTGTTTAAGGCTTTAGAGCAGGAGTCAGCAAACCTTTTCAGCCACTGTCCCTCAGACCTTGTGGTGGGCTGGACTATATTGTTTTTTTTTGGGGGGGGGGTGAACGAATTCCTATGCCCCACAAATTACCCAGAGATGCATTTTAAATAGCACATTCTACTCATGTAAAAACATGCTGATTCCTGGACCGTCCAGGGGCCGGATTGAGAAGGGGATTGGGCTGGATCTGGCCCCCGGGCCTTAGGTTGCCTACCCATGCTTTAGAGGACAAAAACAGCACTTTGGTTTGGGCCCGGAAACTGATTGGCAGTTGGACCAGAATATGCTCAACCTGTTTTGCCCCCATGAACAACCTGGACCCCGAATCTTGCGCTAGCTGGAGTTTCCTAACCGTCTTCAGTGGCAGCCCACGTATAACATGGAGCAGTAACCTCACCCCGAGGTGAGATTAGATCGCGGATAAAAACATGAGGAGTTTTTTCTCCCACTACCACATCCCCTGAAGCAAACCAGGGAAGCCCTGATGCGTCCAGGTTTCACCCTCATGACAACCCCAAAGCTGGGAGAGGCCGTGACGTGTGGGCAAGTGACCGAGTGGGGATTAAACCCCATGGTCTCTCTACCTTGACAGGACATCAGGCTTCCTAGATGCCAAGGACCCAGATCATGATTCAATATATAATGATTTATATACAGTGGATGCTCGGGTTGCGAACGTGATCCGTGCGGGAAGAACATTTGCAACCTGCAGCGCCGTGTCTGCACATGCACGGGTCGCAATTCGGTGCTTCTGCGCATGCGCAAAGCGCGATGTAGCACTTCTGCGCATGACAAAGCGCCGAAACCTGGAAGTAACCCGTTCCGGTACAGTCATACCTCAGTTACGTCCACTTCATGTTATGTTCTTTCAGGTTACGTCCCGGGTTTTGCCGCTCGCGCATGCGCAGAAGTGCAAAATGACATAACGCGCATGCGCAGAAGCGGCAAATCACAACCCGTGCGTGCGCGGATGCGCTGCTGCGGGTTCTGTTCTTTTCATGTTGCAAACGAGCCTCCGGAACGGATCCCGTTCACAACCAGAGGTACTACTGTACTTCCGGGTTTGGCGCGATGCGCAACCCGAAATCGCGCAACCCGAAGCATCTGTAACCCGAGGTACCACTGTATTTCAAAAGAGCTTAACACAACTTTTTCCACTTAACAATCAATTCACTTTGGACTTCCCCTCTGCCCTCCTCCACGCTTTCCCTAATTTTCCAAATAATAACGCCTGTTACAGTCCTTCTGTGCCTTATCTTCTCCACAATATTTTCAAATACAGGTTTTACACTAAGGCTACTTGCGCCTCAACACGTTTTACAGTATTTTTTTAAATGATGGAGTATGCTGAAATGGCAAAGCTAACTGGAAGACTTAGAGATAAGGAAAACAGAGACTTTAAAAAAGACTAGGAACCGTTTATGTTGTATTTACAGAAGCATTGTAAAGAATTGGACTCACTAGAAGGGTTTGAGTAGACACTTAAAGGTAAAAGTAAAGCTACCCCTGCCCGTACGGGCCAGTCGTGTCCAACTCTAGGGTTGTGCGCCCATCTCACTTAAGAGGCCGGGGGCCAGCGCTGTCCGGAGACACTTCCGGGTCACGTGGCCAGCGTGACGAAGCTGCTCTAGCGAGCCAGCACAGCACACGGAACGCCGTTTACCTTCCCGCTAGTAAGCGGTCCCTATTTATCTACTTGCACTTAAGGGTGCTTTTGAACTGCTAGGTGGGCAGGAGCTGGGACCGAAAGACGGGAGCTCACCCCGCCGCGGGGATTCGAACCGCCGACCATACAATTGGCAAGTCCTAGGCGCTGAGGTTTTAACCCACAGCGCCACCCGCGTCCCTTGAGTAGACACTTACAACTAACAAAACAAACATAGAGATCAAGATGTAATAACAGGGAAATAACAAAGTGTAGAAGGCAAATTGAAAACAATCATGGTGTAAAAATGCTAAGAATATAACCATATTCAACTTAAAGAATGCAATATTAAGGTATAATATTGCAGGACTTGACATCTTTCCGCAGGGCCTGCAAGACAGAGCTGTTCCGCCTGGCCTTTGGTTTGGACTCAGTCTGACCCTTATGTTTCCCTCCCCTTACGGTCTTGATCTATGGGCTACTTTTAAAATGAGGCTGCACTTTAAATTGCATTTTAACCTGTATTTTAAATTGGTTTTTTTCTTTTCCTGTTATGTTTTTACTCTAATTTTACTGGTTTTAGCCGCCTGAGCCTAGCTCTGGCCGGGGAGGGCAGGGTATAACTAAAATTTATTTATAACAATAATAATAAAATAAGCAGTAGAAGTTAATGTGTAAAGAACCAGAAGAGGAAGTTGAGGGAAGTTTGGGGGGGTTGGGAATTGTATTTCTTCTTCTTCTTGACATACCATATTTTTCGCCCTATAGGATGCACTTTTTCCCCTCCAAAAATGAAGGGGAAATCTGGGTGCGTCCTATGGGGCGAATGCAGGCTTTCGCTGAAGCTTGGAGAGCGAGAGGGGTCAATGCGCACCGACCCCTCTCGCTCTCCAGGCTTCAGGAAGACATCCGCAGCCTAGGCAGCCCTGAGGGAGGTCCCGCAGGGATGTCTAGGCTGCGGTTAGCAGCCTGCTTCCCGGAGCGTCGGGCGCCCTGAAAGCAGAGTGCCCGGTGCTTCGGGAACACATCCGCACCCTAGGCAGCCCTGCGGGAGTTACCACAGGGCTGTCTAGGCTGTGGATAGCAGCCTGCCGCCCGGCGTGACAGGCGCCCTCAAGCAGAGCACCCCTCGCACCGGGCGGACATCCGCAGCGTGTTGGAGCCCTGGGGAGTTCCCCGCAGGGCTCCCCACGCTGCGGATAGCAACCTGCCGCCCAGCGCGAGGGGCGCCCTGAAGCAGAGCGCCCCACGCACCGGACAGACATCGGCCAGCCCCACAAGCTCGGGGGACAGCAAGGAGGCGCAGCACCGCCATCCCGCTGTTCCTCGACCTGGTTCGGTTTCCCCGACCTGGTTTTGGGGGGGAAATAAAGGACAATTTTTTCCCCTTTATTTCCCCCCAAAAAAACTAGGTGCGTCCTATGGGACAGAGCATCCTATGGGACGAAAAATATGGTAGTGTTATTGTGATGAATATAAAATTGTAAAACTTAATAATATATATTTCTTTAAAGCAATATTTTTTAAAAAAATAGCCGACCAACCTTTTCCATGCTCCTTCAATCCTGCCTCCTAATTTCACTAGCTGGATTGCCCATTTGGCAGGTTCTGTCAATTTCAGCTGCAAATCCTCTTTAGCATGGATAGCGATTCCATCCTGTTTTACCCTCCGTTTCCTTACCTGATGATGACGCACTGGTTCTCCCCGTCAATGAGCATGTTTCGGTACATGTTGTCGGTCAAGGCGTAGATGTGGGGCGGGTTTTCGTACTGCGCCTAGGACAGAACACCAGAGAGGCGTGAATCTGGGGCTCCTGCTGTTGCCAGACCCAGGTCAGAGGGCAGGGAGGGGCTCGGCCACCTTAAGAAATTGGGGTGCCCACTGGCGGACCCCCGACCCCTTCTCCCAGCCCCACAACTCCTTACTGCTCCTTGGTAGAGTTCCACTTCCCGGTCCGTGAAATAGGGCATTTGCTTAAAGGGGTTGACAGAGATGAGGACAGGTCCAATATAGGTCTGAGAGCCATCTGTTAAGGAATAATCTGCCTGTCTGTCTGTCTCAATATATTTTGTCTCTCTCTATAGGTAAGCTATAGAGAAATATCAACAACCTCAGATATGCAGATGACACAACCTTGATGGCAGAAAGTGAGGAGGAATTAAAGAAACTCTTAATGAGGGTGAAAGAGGAGAGCGCAAAATATGGTCTGAAGCTCAGCATCAAAAAAACCAAGATCATGGCCACTGGTCCCATCACCTCCTGGCAAATAGAAGGGGAAGAAATGGAGGCAGTGAGAGATTTTACTTTCTTGGGCTCCATGATCACTGCAGATGGTGACAGCAGTCATGAAATTAAAAGACGCCTGCTTCTTGGGAGAAAAGCAATGACAAACCTAGACAGCATCTTAAAAAGTAGAGACATCACCTTGCCAACAAAGGTCCGTATAGTTAAAGCCATGGTTTTCCCAGTAGTGATGTATGGAAGTGAGAGCTGGACCATCAAGAAGGCTGATTGCCGAAGAATGGATGCTTTTGAATTCTGGTGCTGGAGGAGACTCTTGAGAGTCCCATGGACTGCAAGAAGATCCAACCTCTCCATTCGGAAGGAAATCAGCCCTGAGTGCTCACTGGAAGGACAGATCCTGAAGCTGAGGCTCCAAGACTTGGGCCACCTCATGAGAAGAGAAGACTCCCTGGAAAAGACCCTGATGTTGGGAAAGATGGAGGGCACAAGGAGAAGGGGACGACAGAGGACGAGATGATGGGACAGTGTTCTCGAAGCTACCAGCATGAGTTTGACCAAACTGCGGGAGGCAGTGGAAGACAGGAGTGCCTGGCGTGCTCTGGTCCAGGGGGTCACGAAGAGGCGGACATGACTAAACGACTAAACAACAACATAGGTAACCTTGGCTGAAATGCACCTCCCCATCCCAGCTTCAGAAGCCAGCATTCAAGCATGGACCTAAAACCTGGGGAAGATGTGGCTTTCTTGTTTTCTCCAGCTAGGGAGGGTAGGACTCGAACCTGTGGCTTCAGGTTACAAGTGTAATAAATGAAAATCTGCCCTTATTCCCTAATGGGGAACACAAGAGCCCTTCTAGAGTCCTTTGCAGGTTCTCCATCGGTTAGAGAAAATAACAGAGGCCAACCAGAGAATATTGAGAAGCAAAGCGACTCGCAAGCCTGATCTTTATTGAACTGTTGCAACTGGGTGCTCCCCTCACACGCAGGAGAAGGAGGAGGACCCAGAACCAAGGTGTGCCCGCCCTTATATAGACATTTTAAATTGCCCGCCCTGGAGTCCAAGACCACCCCCAGAAACATCATACCTACATCACAGAAAGGGCGGTCTACAACAGAAATATGAGTGCGTTGTTTACCACCTGTCTGGCAGGTTACCTGTTAATGCTCACTTGATTGGATACCCTGGGGAGCCTGGCCAGTCTTTTGTAATGACAAATACTTCGTTCCTGAGCCAGGTCACAGGCTCACCCTATTCATACACAGACATACCCTTAAGACAGGATTTGTGAAGGGAAAGACAATGGGGAGGCTTTTCCATTTTCCTTCGACTTTGCAGAGAAATATTTGAGGTCAATTTGGGAGGGACAAAATGGTTTCAGGACTTTTTCTGTGGGGTTTCAGACATGTGGTTTATATATGCAGTTATGAACACTCTCTCTCTCTCTCTCTCTCTCTATATATATATATATATCTCCTTAATTTTTTTTATTTCACAACAAAAGAGATTCCAACTTAAAATCAGGAAGAACATTCTGACAGTAAGAGCTGTTCAGCCATGGGATGGAAGGTGGCAGAGTCTCCTTCTTGGGACGTTTTAAAGCAGAGGTTGGGTGGCCCTGTGTCAGGGATGCTTTATCTGTGATTCACGCCTTGCGGGGGGTTGGACTAGATGACCATTGGAGTCCCTTCCAACTTTACGACTGTATGATTCTATGAAATCAGAAGCCGGGGTGGCTTCTGTAAATCCGGGACCATTCCTGGAAAATCAGGACACTTGGTGGGTTGATCCTTGCTGAATTCTGCAAGAAGCAGCTCCGGGACTAAGGAAGAGGAAGTTGACAGCTCCCAGGTTGGTTGTAAGTAGCACAGCAAGCAGGTGAGGGCCGGGTGATGGCTGACCGAGGCGAGAGAGGGGCAGTGCCCCATGGACCCCAAAGCGCCATGGCATGTACAACTGGCCCTATGCCTGCAAACTCGGTCGCCCTGCAAGCTAGAACCAGCCGGCCGTTCTCTCTGGCGCCATCTACTGTTGGGCTCCCAGGCTTCCACCCTCCCAGCAACCGCCACCACCAATTGCACTTGCAGCGTCTAGAGGCAGTGTCTAGGGTTCTGCCCTGCGTGGTCCAGGAGCATCCGAGGCGGACCCAGGTTTGGATCCAGCCCTCAGGGGGCGAACCTGACCTTTTAGCATCACCCTGGGCACCTGACTTATGTGGGTTGTGGCGATTCTGGATGACTCAGGCCACAGTACGGAAGTCCTTTTCGCAACGGCTGCTGTGGGCGGCGCTATTTTTAAGCAGGAAGATGAAAGCGAGACAACTTTTCAGTTTCGGTGTGTGTGCGTTTATCCCACATAGAGTCCTGTGACATTGACTAAGCCCATCTCCATCTTTCTTGCATGCTAATTCTTAGAACTTCTGTGGACCTTCAGATTACAGTGGTACCTTGGGTTAAGAACTTAATTCGTTCTGGAGGTCCGTTCTTAACCTGAAACCTGAAGCACCACTTTAGCTAATGGGGCCACCCGCTGCCGCCGCGCTGCCGCCACGTGATTTCTGTTCTCATCCTGAAGCAAAGTTCTTAACCCAAGGTACTATTTCTGGGTTAGCGGAGCCGCTTCTCAGAGCAGCACCAGGGGATTTCACAGAACTGTGGAGTTGGAAGGGACCCCTGGGGGTCATCTAGTCCAACCCCCCTATGCAAGAACTCACACTGGGAAAAGAGTCCCTCAATGGGAGAGAAATTGGCTAGTGGAGCAAAGAGGAGGCTTTCAGCGCTCTGCCGGGACTGCCAAATTTGGAGAGAGTGACGGGAGAGGAAGAGCAGGGGGAGGAACGTACTTGGCCACAAACCACAGGGACATCTGAACGGAAGTGACACAGGGGGACAGCAGCACAGGCAAGAGCAAAACTATAAATTTAAGAAGGATGTAGACAAAGGCTGCCTTGGAAATAACCTTCAAAGTCAACAGGTTACTTCCAAAGGTACCCAAACAGAGGAGAAAGGCAGCTATCTGCAGGCCCAGGTCCACTTGATATGCCCGGACCTGTCCAACATAAAAAAAATTCTTACTGATAACAAACGGGCTACTTCTGACCCTCGTGGAAAATTCTACACCTCAAGAAAGAGAGACATAGAGGCAAAAATGAACAACCTCCCCGAACCAGCTGATATAAATCATCCAGTACTCAGTAAGAAATCAAAAAAAGACGAAAACCTAAGCAAAGAAGAAGAAAAGCAAAAATATCAAAACGCTAAGGAAGTCAAAGATAGCCCACTGTGTCTGCAAAAAACAATGGCAGACACTTTACAACCTAATCTCATCATCCTCTAAAAGGTAAAGGTAAAGGGACCCCTGAGCATTAGGTCCAGTCGTGGCCGACTCTGGGGTTGCGGCGCTCATCTCTCTTTATTGGCCGAGGGAGCCGGCGTTCAGCTTCCGGGTCATGTGGCCAGCAGGACTGAGCCGCTTCTGGCGAACCAGAGCAGCGCACGGAAACGCCGTTTACCTTCCCGCCGGAGCGGTACCTATTTATCTACTTGCACTTTGGCCTGCTTTTGAACTGCTAGGTTGGCAGGAGCAGGGACCGAGTAATGGGAGCTGAACCTGTCACGGGGATTCGAACCGCCGACCTTCTGATTGGCAAGCCCTAGGCTCTGTGGTTTAACCCACAGCGCCACCCGCGTCCCTTCATCATCCTCTACACCTGGCTTAAACAAATTCACCTCAAGGGGCAGTAAAGGAAAAGGCGAAGTAGGAACAATCAAGGCAAAGCCCCAGTCTATATCTGAGAAGGAAACCTCGAACCAGAGCTCTGAAAGAAGCACAACAATGGAAGTAACTTCCCGGAACCCTGGAAGGATACCAATGGACAACACGGGTAGTAGAGAGGTGGTGACCCATAATATCAGTGGGAACATACTACAGGTCCGGCAAGTTTTGAGCCAGAAAAAAGGCTGGAGCTTGCTATTAATTCCCCAAAAACTTGTACTCACCAACTACCCAAAACCGACAGATTGCATAGAGCATCTCTTGAACATCTTAAATGACATACTGCCAAGTGTCGTAAAGCCAAGTGATATCGTTTCTATAGAGTATTTATACTATGATGGTCACTCGGTACGAGGAATGATCACCTTCCATGATCAAAATCTGGCCAAACTTATCCACAGAGCAAGACAACTACTCACAAAGGAAAGGATAGAAATACTAAGATTCTTCGAAAATAGGGTACCAAAGACCTCCCTCTTTGAGGCCAAGGGCGATCAGCCAATGGCAAATGAGGATCAGAAAAAGGATGTTGACAAGCTGGAAGAGGAGGGCGACCGAGATAATCAGGGGTCTGGAAACCAGGCGTGATGAGGAACGGTTGAAGGAGCTGGAAAAGAGGAGGCTGAGAGGAGATAGGAGAGCCACCTTCAAATATCTGAAGGGCTGCCACATGGAAGAGGGAGCCAGCTTGCTTTCTCCCGCTCTGGAGGGCAGGACTCGAACCCAAGACTTCCACTGACAAAGAAAGGCGATTGTGACTAAACATCACGTAGAACTTTCTGACTGCAAGAGCTGTTCGACCGTGGGATGGAAAGTGGCAGACTCTCCTTCCTTGGAAGTTTTGAAGCAGAGGTCGGGTGGCCTTCTGTCATGGATGCTTCAACTGCATTGCAGGGGGCTGGACTGGATGACCTTTGGGGGTCCCTCGCAACCCAACAATTCTATGATTCTAATTCACTGCCCGAAATGAAAACCTGGATCAGTCAGATGCCCCGACTCTGATCACAACGGGCGCACGTGGCACCAAACACCTAGAAGGGAACGCAAGAAAGAACGACGGAAAGGACGGAAAGGATACGAAGATATAGTCATCCATAAACCGCTTCTTCAGATTTTCGACGATGGCGTCTTCGTTGATCTTGCTGAGGAGGACCATGTCGTCTACCCCGCTCTGCTTGACATTGTGGCTTTGCCAATGGAACCGCTCTTTGCTGCCCTGGAAAGATTTGAGAGAGAGAGAGAAGAAAGCAGAGTCAGACCGGCAGAAGTGGATCAGGAGTTCAGATGGATGGATCTGGCCATTTACGCTTTCATTCAGCCTCTGATTCCACACTCACACACACCCCAGTTTCAACTATTTTGTTATTTATTACCATGGAATCGTAGAATCGTGGAGTTGGAAGGGGACCCCCGAAGGTCATCCATCCCAACCCCCCGCAATGCAGGAATCTCCGCTGAAGCTTCCAGGACAGACAATAATGCCACCCACCCTCTGCTTAAAAACCTCTAACCCTTTAAAAAACCCTTCATTGGAAGATCACGGGGCGGTCCGCAGCACAAAAACCGAAACGAGAACATAAAATACATAATAAGCAAAAACAAAAAAAAAGCAAAGCAACAAGCCCCCTCCCACAAACACAGACCCCCCCCAACATTCCTCAAGTGAAAATAAGGACATTTCTCACTCCCATCAAGTGACCCCCCCCCCCATTTTTGGCACACAACGCCCCCCCCCCCAGCAGAGCATTTCCACCACTTCACCAAAGGGACACGGCACACACAAACCCTGAGAAAACTCCTTAACCCCTATTTTATTTTTTCCATAGTAAGTTTTTATTAAATTCTCAAAAGTTTAACATATACACTTCAATACGTAATAAGTTTGTCTTTTTCCGACTTCCCACCCCTTTTCTCCCCCTCTGCTGTGCAATGCCTTCCAATTCTTATGCCGTCAACTTCAATCCTGCAATTCCTAATTCCTTCTGTTACTCATATTTCAAATCCCGCTTGCGAGTTCCATTCCTTTCTTTTCTTTTCTTTTCTATTCTATTCTATTCTATTTGGTATAAACACAAATCGATAAATAGATTTTAAAAAGGCACAAGATCAGACGTGGATGCACAAAGCATTTCTTAAGAGTAAAGGAAAGCAAGGCCCCCTATCCTCCGCTCCCCCTTTCTTCCAGCCCAGGTTGGCCTTGCCTGCACTTCAGGGCTAGCGCGTCACAGGGGCATGGCCTTGGTGGTGGCAGCCCCTCCTCTACCTGGCCAGTTCTGCAGCTGCCCGAGGAGACTGACAGCAGCAGCCGCCATGGAGAGGCCACGGGATGCTCCTTCGCAGCTGCCATAGGGCCATTCCGGGATCAAATCAGAAGCCGGAGTGGCTTTTGTAATTCCGGGACTGTCTGCAGACCCCACCAGGTGTCCCTCTTTTCCAGGGACGGTCCCGGATTTACAGAAGCCGTCCCGGTTTCCGATTTGGTAACGGAAATGTCCCGCTTTTCCTTAGGACCGTCCCTATTTTCATTGGATAAATGCTGGAGGGTAGGAGATCAACAACCTTTAGAAGACATTGAAGACAGCACCGGGTAGGGAAGTTTTTAAATGTTAAATGTTTTATTATGTTTTTATATATGTTAGAAGCTGCCCAGAGTGGCTGGGGAAACCCAGTCAGATGGGTAGGTATTATTATTATTATTATTATTATTATTATTATTATTATTAAACAGGATGTCTCTATTTTCATCGGAAAAAGGTTGGAAGGTATGTACAGTCCCTGGAACATCAGGACACTTGGAGGGTATGCAAACACAGCGGAAAGGCCCTGGATAGTTTTATCAGCCAAAGGCCTGGTTATAGAGAAATGTTTTTGCCTGGCGCCGAAATATACAGTGGACGCGAATGTGATCCGTGTGGAATGCACGTTCGCAACCCGCAGCATTTGCAACCCACTTCTGCGCATTTGCGCATTTTGCGATTGCCAAAACCCAGAATCATAGAATCATAGAGTTGGAAGAGACCACAAGGGCCATCGAGTCCAACCCCCTGCCAAGCAGGAAACACCATCAGAGCACTCCTGACATATGGTTGTCAAGCCTCTGCTTAAAGACCTCCAAAGAAGGAGACTCCACCACACGCCTTGGCAGCAAATTCCACTGTCGAACAGCTCTTACTGTCAGGAAGTTCTTCCTAATGTTTAGGTGGAATCTTCTTTCTTGGAGTTTGGATCCATTGCTCCGTGTCCGCTTCTCTGGAGCAGCAGAAAACAACCTTTCTCCCTCCTCTATGTGACATCCTTTTATATATTTGAACATGGCTATCATATCACCCCTTAACCTCCTCTTCTCCAGGCTAAACATGCCCAGCTCCCTTCGCCGTTCCTCATAAGGCATCGTTTCCAGGCCTTTGACCATTTTGGTTGCCCTCCTCTGGACACGTTCCAGTTTGTCAGTGTCCTTCTTGAACTGTGGTGCCCCGAACTGGACACAGGACTCCAGGTGAGGTCTGACCAGAGCAGAATACAGTGGCACTATTACTTCCCTTGATCTAGATGCTATACTCCTATTGATGCCGCCCAGAATTGCATTGGCTTTTTTAGCTGCCGCGTCACACTGTTGGCTCATGGCAAGTTTGTGGTCGACCAAGACTCCTAGATCCTTTTCACATGTAACCCATTCTGGTACTTCCAGGTTTCGGCAGTCTGCAACCCGAAAAAACACAACCTGAAGCAGACGCAACATGAGGTATGACTGTATGCCATGGGGGAGAGCATTGCAGCAACGGGGAGCCACCGCAGAAAAGGCCCTGTTCTTGTGTTGTCATCCTCCAGACCTCACGGAGAGAAGGCACACAAAGAAGGACCTCAGGGTCCGGGGCGGTTTATTTGGGGAGAGGCGGTCCTGGAGGTATTGCGGTGCTCCGTGCAGTGCGCTCGTTCCTCAACACGCATCTCTTGATCCTCCATTCGGACAAGCAAAAATTGCAGTCGGAGTTGAAGGGCATATTCTGCACGGGGAAAAACGCTCTCCAGGAGGGCGTGCAGAGCCAATGAGGGCCATGGCTTGGGACAAGGCTTGCGGGGAGTTCTGAGGGCCGGGCAGAGAGGTCCTAGGGGCCGCATTCGGTGTCTTCTCCACCCCCCCACTGTATTCACGGACAGAAGTATTTCCAAAGGGGAAGTTTTAACTGCTCTTACATGCTGCTGATTGCTTAAGAGGTGGTTTAGCTGCAGTGGGGCAATTTTGGAGATCTCGGCCTGTCGAGTCGTTCTGGTGCTTTTAAGACCGAGGGCTGAGATCCGAGAAAGTCAGGCTCAGAACAGACCCACTGGCTTCAATGGAACGAGGCAGGCCTGAAGATTTCAACAATCTATTAATAAATTAATTACCAAACAAACATTGTCCCCCCTTGCCTATTTAAGCATGTATTGTTGCTGGGCTGAAAATAAGATGGAGAACTTCCAGGGACAGGCTGAGACCAGAGAATTCGGGGCTATTTTCGATCGAGAGGGAGGCAGGAAGAATTCACCTCTACCTCCTACAGGATTCCCAGAACACAACTGCCCTCTGAAATCTGTGCGTCTCTGAGTTTTAGGACCCGGTTCTCCAGCCTCTCCCCTTCTGCAAGTGTGTTCAGCAATATGTATTGTTTTTTTGGGGTGGGGGTCGGTCTGGATGATGTCCCAGGTCCCTTCCAGTTCTTGAGATCCTATAACTGTTTTGGGTGGGATGCACAAATTTCTGTTTAGACCACCTTTTCTGTAATGTACCGTATTTTTCGCCCTATAGGACGCACTTTTCCCCCTCCAAAAATGAAGGGGAAATGTGTGTGCGTCCTATGGGGCGAATGCAGGCTTTCGCTGAAGCTTGGAGAGCGAGAGGGGTCGGTGCGCACCGACCCCTTCAGGAGAGCCCCACCGCCAGCCCCACAAGCTCGGGGGACAGCTGGGAGGCGGAACGCCGCCATCCCGCTGTCCCCTGACCTGCTTTGGAGGCTGGCAGCGGGGAGAAGCTTGCTCCTCCCGGCCGCCAGCCCCGCAAGCTCGGGGGACAGCAGGAGAGGCGCAGCGCACCATCCCGCTGTCCCCCGACCTGGTTTGAAGGCTGGCGGCGGGGAGAAGCCTGCTTCTCCCTGCCGCCAGCCCCACAAGCTCGGGGGACGCTTCCCGCCCCAGCCCCTCGCCTTTATTTCTCCCCACAAAAAACTAGGTGCGTCCTAAGGGCCGGTGCGCCTTATGGGGCGAAAAATACGGTAGGTATTATGTATCTGGGGGGTGGTCTTAGGTTACACCCCTTCTGTGATGTATGTATGGTGTTTCTGAGGGGTGGTCTTGATCTACAGGGTGGCAATTTCAAAAGTCTTTATAAGGGTATGCACACTATTTTTCTGGGTCCTCCTCCTTTCCTGCATGTAAGGGGAGCACCCTGTTGCAACAGATCAATAAAGATCAAGCTTACTAGCTGCTTTCCTTCTCAATATTCTCTGGTTGGCCTCTGTTATTCTCTCCTACCAATAGGGAACCCACTTAAGGACTCTATATGGGCTCTTGGATACCCTATAAGGGAAAAGGGCAATTTTTGTTTACAACACATGAGAGCAAGCTCTGCAGGGCTTTTCTGATTTCCATATATGCCTTGGGGGCGGGGGGGGGGGGGCAGAATGCACATAGGCCAATTTGCTGATGTTTAGGGATTTTTATAGAAAAAAGAATTTGCAAATGGGTGAGGAAATGCGGTGGGGTTGAGATGAAGAAAAAACAGGAAGCCGAGGGAAAGCGAAGTGAGGGCAGACCACCACAAATGGGCAGGGATTTCTGGAGATCCTCAGATCTGGCTGCTAAACTCAAAGGCCTCTCCTGCCTTCACTGAAACCCTCGTCTGCCCCCAAGGAATTTATTTTGGACGTAGTGATTCTTGATTTATTGTGGATTGCTAACTTGTTGATCAACCTCACTTGCAGATATTGGAAATCTTAGAATATTATACGTTCAGGAACTGATGAGCAGCTAGACAATGGTTCAGGCTAATAAACAACAACAAAATATTGCAATAAGGTTAATTGCAATTAGAAATAACTGGGAAAACAATGCAGCAACAAGATGAAACGATGGACACATCGAGAACGGAGTGCAGGGAACCAATTTTTGGAAAAGCTGTATGCAAATTGCTTTCATTTGTGGTTGATTTTCAATTTGGGGCAAAAAAAAAAAAGTGCAGGGGAGAAACCATAGTCTGCCCCGTTCTTGGTGTGGTCACTGTTTGCAAAAGCATCCACATCCTCCAGATCTTGTGCAGAACACAAGAAGGTCTCTTCCTCTGAGGTTTGGCTTCTGCGGCTTGGAGAGCTTCGGTTTAAAGGAAAGGGGAACTGAGGTAGCTGTGTCGTGAGTGTGTTTGTGTGTGTTGTGAAACCCGTCTCTGCGTTTCCCAGGACATGGTTTCGAAAAGGCGGCCAGAGAGAGGGGGCCCCACAATCAGCCCCAAAGCAGTGAGTTTCCCCCCCAACATGGCATGTCCTGCGGATCGCTAGGTCAGCGGAGGGTGTCTCCCGCTGCAACTCTGTATGAGTCTCCGTTCCAGGCCTGGCCTCCTTTGAATCAGCAAGCGCCACACCCCGGGCAAGACCGACGCTGCCCGTGGGTTTCCTGTGTCACACGCGAGCTTCAGAGGCAGCAAGGAGGCACACTTCCTGTGGTTGAAGTTAGAGGAGCGATCAAGGGCCTAGTTCTCAGCGAGGTGGCAAACTCGGCTCTGGGGAGTGCCGCTTCAGAGTGTTGCAGGAATTTATGTATAGGTTGGGGGGGTGTTGCCCCTTCAGCAGACATCATGCACATGCAGCCCACTATCAAAACCAGCACAATCGCTTTTGTGACTTTTGTGATTTGTCCCCACAAAACACTTCATCACGGTTTCTTCCTATCTATTCAAAGGGCCTCTGCTGCACGATACCAAATGTAAGAATTCACTGATCAATTTATCTGTGTTCTGGCTCACTGGGAAAACATCAGAAATTCATATAGACAGGTGAGCTCAGCTGCTCAGCAGCCCCTCTGCCTGAGTGATGATCCCTGGCCTCCTGATACCTGAGTGCCAGACAGGTAGCCATTCCAGAAATAACAAACCCAGATGAAGACAAAAGGGTGTGATGAACTTGGCTGGGAAACAGGGAAATGTAAAGATCTCTTTTGTTCCACTTGATGGGTGTTTGGTGGAGGGCAAGGGGAACCATGGGGCAGGGTCCAGGATGTTCAGATTCCTGCCACCAGACCTCCCCTTTCATGATGTAACCATGATGTATTAGTGATGTAGTTTGGGGGATGTAACATGGGGATTAGCAGCTAATAAAAGTTTGGGTTCTCTTTTGTTTGGGGCTTCCATCTTGTTCCACCTGGTGGCAGGTGGGAGTCCTGTCATGACAGTCTTCAATCAAGACCAAGCCGACTGGGCTGCTGTTTTGCTCTGGTATTCCTGGCTGGTCTCCTTGTTTTTTGCCCAAGGGAGCCCTCAGATTTCTCCGTTAACAAGAGGCAGAAGTGTCCCTATTTTCCAGGGACAGTCGTGCACTTACAGAAGCCGTTCCAATTTCTGATCTGATCCTGGAATGTCCTGCTTTTGCTTAGGACATCCCAGTACACATCAGAAATATCTGGCAGTGCATTCTTGAGCCTGTGACGGAGGGAGGTGGATAAAACGAAAGTTGGCATCCAAACCTCTGACCCAGCTCTCTCACAGAACCATAGAGTTGGACGGGACCCCAAGGGTCATCTAGCCCAACCCCCTGACATCCAGGGATCTTTTGCCCAACGTCGAACCCACAACCCTGAGAGTCTCATGCTCTACTGACTGAGCAGTAGGAAGCTCATATCAGCTGCATTGATTTATCTATTCATGTTTAGTTTTAAATGTATTAATGATTATTCTGGGCAACTTACAAACATTGCCTTCTGGGGGTGGGCGGGGCCAGAGGGAAAAGTGGGCGGAGCAAACAGAAACATTACAAGAATATTTTAGCTGGTGTCAAAAAAAGGGACAGGTGTCTGTTGTCAACAGGCGGGGAGTTCCAAAGATCGATTTCTTACAAATGAGGAATTGGTATTATGTGGCAGCTGTTGACAGGCCCAGTTCTGCAGATAGTAGAGGTCAAGGGTATGGCAATCCCACAGGTTAGGGGTGGCTTAGTTTTAGGGATGGACATGATCGATATTTCTTTCTCTGAGTTTCTTATCTGCCCAGATTTAAGTCCTCCACCTTTCTGCATTAATGTGGATCCTCGTGAAAATACCCGTGCAAATTCACCAGAGCTTTTGTGCCAATTTCTCCAAATATGCACATTTTCTGTAAGCCGTTTCCCCCTTGCTATTTCCACTATTATAGACATCTGTGTGCACACCCGTAATTATACAGATTTTGGGAGCTGGATCACCGCATCGCAAAATTCAGAAATGTGCAAATTTCGAAAGATCGCTGCAAATTTCGGTCTTGCAAAGTGTAGGTCTGCATTGAGCGAACCAAATTCCTCCTCTCCCTCTTTCCTCCTTTGGGTGCCCGTGCTCTTTTCAAGTCCTCATTTAAAAATGCACACATTTAAAAATACGAGCGCGAGAAGAGACGCTGGATCGGGGCCCCAAAAGGAAGCCCATAAGCAAGAGTGAGTTACACAGCTCCCCAAAGTAACCTCTCCAGATGATGTTTCCCCTCACCTACCCTCCTGCATTGATGGGTCTCTATCCTCCTCTTCTGACCTCTCCATTCTGTTTTCACACCTCCCACCACTGTCACTTTTCTTCCAGCCGCTCATACTGTCCACACCCCATGCTGTTAAGCTATTATGGGATTGTTTTGGTGTTTCTGGTGCCTCCCACACCCCCCTTAAGATCTTTTGCCTATCTGCAAACCTCAGGGGTTACTCACAGTTTACTGATATTCCTGTCTTAGAATCATGAAATCGCAAAGTTGGAACCTCCAAAGGTCATCCAGTCTAACCCCTGCAATTCTGCCCACAGCCCTCCCTGGGTGGGCTTGAACCCCCAACCTCCTGGTTCACAGCCAGACGCACTGACCCATTTGAGACCTTTTCTCCCTGTGAGCGTAAAGAAGAGGCAAATCGGCTCTCCCCCCCCCTCTCTCTCTCAGATCAATCCACGCACACAGAAAGCTAGCACGCAAGGAGAAGGTTGGCACACTAATTTTCTGGAGTACAGGAGAAGCATTCCATCGCTACAGCCTCATGTGCTGCAACCCTGGCACGAGAACCGCCATTCGCCGCAGAATGCACAAAGAATGCAAAATTAACAAAAAATAAAATTCTCTCCACCTGCTGATCCCCCTTATGGTTTTGGCAGATCTTTGGGACTGTTAAGTATTAAATCTGATCCTCTCTCTGCAGATCTCAGTTTCTGCTGTCCTCGGGTGCAAGGTGGTTCTTTCTGTTACGCTTGTAGGTCTGATGAAATGTCAGGAACTTCCTAAATATCAGGAAGAACTTTCTGACAGTCAGAGCAGTGGGCAGTGGAACGCCTAGGAATGTGGCGGACTCTCCCTCCCATTTCCAAACAGAAGTTGGACGGCCAGGGATTCTTTATCTGCGTCTCCTGCATTGCGGGGGTTGGACTGGATGACCCTTGGGGTTCCCTTCCAACTCTACACTTCTATGCTTCTATAACCTGGAGCTTTCAAACAGGTCAATGCTGGTTTAATTGTTATGTCGGTATTAGAACCTTAAACAAAGCATTGCTTGACATATAAACTGGCTTCCTACGACAGAATGGAAGTGTAAAAAAATGGAAGTGTAAAAATTCCCGAAGGCTGTCAAAGGCCACTGCTTCTCAATTTTTGCAATGTATGGATCATTTTGTAAGCAGAAAAATGAAACCTTCATAAGCACAGGAATAGCACAACATCTAACCTATGGGAATGGGGGTGTTATTCCGCTGCTTTCCTTTTTCTTTTGATTATGTATATTCTGTTTTTTATATTGTGATTTTCTGTTGCAACTGCCCTGAGTCCTGCGGGTATAGGGACTAATAATAATAATAATAGCATATAAAATTTTATTTCTTAATTGAATTATTAATTATTGTTACTTTTTGGTGGATAGCTGTTCAGTGGAAAAAGCAGGACAGGAAGACTTCGAGTCACAACCTAAATACCTACATAG
This sequence comes from Podarcis muralis, assembly GCF_964188315.1. Lineage (NCBI taxonomy): Eukaryota > Metazoa > Chordata > Lepidosauria > Squamata > Lacertidae > Podarcis > Podarcis muralis. The sequence goes on along the minus strand of NC_135672.1, from coordinate 4,091,708 downwards.
AGATATTTCACTTCCTGTTGTTTTGAAGCTGCAAAGCTCAGCCCCCTGCGTGCTTACTCAGAAGTAAACAGTGCTTTGCCCACTGTGGCTTACTCCCAGATAAATATGCAGAGCAGCACCGAGCGGCGAACTTTCTTCCAACCCGAGGGCCGCATCTCCTCCTGCAAAACTTTCTGGAGGCCACCAGTCAGAGGTGGGCGGGGCGAGAAGCAAAAGTGGGAGGAGCACCAGAGGTAAACCCCGCCTCCTCACCATAGCCAAGTTTCCACACACCCCTCTCTGTCTATCTTCCATCCAGGCGAGCGAAAGACAAGATTGGGGTACGAAGACACATTCCCAGCCGTGGGAAAATGCTCTGGGGAGGGAGCATGACCTGGAGAGAGAGGGTAGGCGGCCTCAGCACATTTCCGAGGGCCAGACAGAGATGCATGGAGGGCCACACCCAGACACAAGGGGTCTAAATTGAAGCTAAATTGAAGCAGGTGCTATTTAGGTAGGTTTAAAAATAGCAAAGCAAAATGTGAAAACAGTGTGTTTGTCGGCCGTTGAAGGATTGACAGCAGTCACTGCCCCCCAACATTTCTTGGGTGAAAATAGGAACTCCCTATTCCGTAACCACACAGCCTAGGACTTGCCGATCAGAAGGTCGGCAGTTCGAATCCCCGTGACGGGGTGAGCTCCCGTTGCTTGGTCCCTGCTCCTGCCAACATAGCAGTTTGAAAGCACGTCAAAGTGCAAGTAGATAAATAGGTACCACTCCAGTGGGAAGGTAAACGGCGTTTCTGTGCGCTGCTCTGGTTCGCCAGAAACAGCTTAGTCCTGCTGGCCACATGACCTGGAAGCTGTATGCCGGCTCCCTCGGCCAATAAAGTGAGATGAGCGCCGCAACCCCAGAGTCGGTCACGACTGGACCTAATGGTCAGGGGTCCCTTTACCTTATTCCGTAACAACAAGGCATCTGTGACATTGCTCTGTCAGAGAGGAGCACCACAGAATCACAGATCTGGAAGGGACCACAAGTGTCATCTCGTCCAATCCCCTGCAAGGTGGGAACCTTTTTGCCTAACGTAGCACTCGAATCTGTGACCCTGAGACGCTTACCCTCCAACATTTCTCTCACGAAAATAGAGACTCTGGGCGGCTTCCAACATATGTCAAAACATCATAAAAACATGAAACCTTTAAAAACTGCCTTCAGGTGTCTTCTAACGGTTGCATAGCTACTTATCTCCTGGGCTTGGGGATGGCACAACTCCAGACCTTCTAACATTTCTCCGATGAAAACAGGGACGTCCTAAGAAAAAGGGGGACATTCCCGGATCAAATCAAAAACCGGGACAGCTTCTGTAAATCCCTGGAAAATAGGGACACTTGGAGGGTGAATGCCTGGATAGCTCTGTGCTGACAATGCCAAGGTTGCAGGTTCAATCCCTGTATGGGACAGCTGCATTGCAAGGGGGTTGGGCTGGATGATCTTCAAGGTCCCTTCCAACTCTACGGTTCTATGGTCTGACTTCATTTCCTGGTGATGCTAACCTTCCACAGCAATTAACGCCACCCAAAGTGGCCTTTTTTGGGGGGGGGCGAAGGTGCTGAGATTCCTCTCGGGTGCCTGTGACAAGAACCACAATCCCCATTTCCAAGCCTGGAAAGAGAGAGTGGTTGTTAAACCCCACAGGCTCCAGGAAGTTCTCAAGCAGGACGCAAAGGCAGAAAACAACCCCTTGCTCCCAGTCACCAAAATCCAGTACTCCGAGGTAGACTGCCCTTGCACGGGGAGGCTCCAAGTTGCTGTCAAGGTGGATCTCTGTTAAGGAGAGCTCTGCTGGGTCAGAGCAAAGGCCTGCCAAGTCCAGTGGCCAATCAGACTCATGGGATCCTAGAATCGTAGGACTGTAGATTCGGAAGGGACCTCCAAGGATCATCTAATCCAACCCCGTGCAATGCAGGAATCTCAGCCAAAGAGATTCTCTCCCTCAAGCCCACAAGCAGGGTGTGAAACGAATGAGGTTAATCCCGAAACACGGTGGTTGCTACCTCTCCTGCTCCCTCTGGTTTGGGTTCTTTGAGGTAGACTTCCTTAGATCATGGAGGCTCCATTACACCAATAGCGATCAAGAGATCAGCTTTCCCTCCCCAAATCTGTGGAACGCCCTCCCACCAGATGCCAAAGAGAAAAATAACTACCAAACTTTTAGAAGACATCTGAAGACAGCTCTGTTTAGGGAAGCTTTTAATGTTTGATAGGTTATTGTATTTTAGTGTTCTGTTGGAAGCCGCCCAGAGTGGCTGGGGAAACCCAGCCAGATGGGTGGGGTATAAATAATAAATTATTATGATGATGATGGTGATGATGATGATGATGATGATGATGATGTCTGCAGTCTAGTGGACATTACCACATCTCCTGGCAGGGAATCCTGTCCATTAGGGGAACGGGATTTCCACCCCCCCAGCCTGTGGACCGGCATGTGGGTCCCTCGTGGGCACTTTGGGGTCATGAGGCAGGGCTGGTGACGATCCCGGCTTGTGGGGAGAGTCACAAGGCCTGGAGGACTTCATTCAAATCTCCAGATTATCCACTCACTGCCCGCTTTCGCAGTGGGTGCGGTACACAATGCAGAACTTGCACGACTGGTCTGAGATTCTGGCCTGAATCTACTGCTAAGTTTGTTCATTCTGAATCGATTGTTCTGAATCTCCTGATGCCCCAGGGTCCGAGGATCACGGGAGAGGGAGAACAAAACGTTATTTCAAGCCACTTTCTCCCTACTAATTTTAAACTGTGTGTTCAGTGTGGCTATGCCCCAGATATACATCTGAACCTGGACCCAACTGTTAAGCGCGTAAGGACAAAAGAAGTAATTATAATTTAACAGTTTTCATGTAACTCTATTTTATCAAAGCAACTAGGGGAAAAAATTATGATGGGAAGATCTCACACAGGTGAAGGGAAGCAGTGGAGAGGAGGGGAGGATTAGGTTGAATTTGGGGGGACATATATGGATATAATAGTTTCTTGTAGAATAGTAATATATTGCAATCAGAATAGAAGTTTAAAATAATAATAATAATAATAATAATAATAATAATAATAATAATAATAATAATATCTTTATTGTCATTACCCCCTCTCGGAGACAACGAAATTACTTGACTGCTCCATAAAAACCCTAATTAAAACAATACAGTATAGTACAGCAAGGAAGATTAGATGACTTTCAAAGTCCAGGCTTCCCATTCAGGGCCGAGATCGCTCTGGAGAAGAAGCTGTTCTTAAGACGGCTCGTTCTTGTCTTCATCGTCCTGTATCTCCGTCCCGACGGCAGGAGCTCGAAGAGACAGTGACCAGGATGCGATGGATCTTTTACTATGTCCTGTGCCTTCCTATGGCACCTTGTGGCATAAATCTGCTCTAAGGTGGAGAGTGGGCAGCCCACAATGCTCTCTGCTGCCTTGACAACTCTGCACAACCCCATCCTGTCCTGGGTACCGTACCACACACATAAGCCATAAGTGAGCACACTCTCAATGGCACAGTGATAGAAGGCAAGCAGCAGTTTCTGCGGAAGATGGTTTTTCCTTAGGATTCTCAAAAAGTACAGTCTCTGCTGCGCCTTCTTCACAAGCCCCCTTGTGTTGACACTCCAGGACAGATCCTCTTGTAATTCAATGCCCAAAAATCTGAACGTTGTTACCCTCTCCACACAGACCCCATCAATCAAAAGTGGCTGGACATTGCTCTTCTGTCTCCTGAAGTCCACCACAAGCTCCTTTGTCTTCCTTGTATTTATGAGCAAGTTGTTAGCTCTGCACCACTCTGTCAGCCGCTCCACCTCATCTCTATAGTCCGTTTCACCCTCCCTTTCAGGGATGAGCCAAATCACGGTTGTGTCATCTGAAGATTTGACAACCCTATTACTAGGGTGAGCAGCGACACAATCGTACATGTAGAGAATATAAAGGAGCGGACTGAGTACGCATCCCTGTGGTGTTCCTGTGTTAGTCTTAAGCATACTAGAGGTATAAGGGCCCAACCGAACCCTCTGGGGGCGGTCTGACAAAAAGTCCAATATCCACCCACAAAGTGATAACGGAAGCCCCAGATCTTCCAGTTTAGACATCAGACGTTGTGGTAGAATGGTATTAAATGCCGAGCTGAAATCTAAAAAAAGCAGTCTGGCATAACCCCCCCCCCCCCCCCCCGCTGCTCCAAATGTGCAAGGACGGCATGGAGGGCAATCGCCACAGTGTCCTCTGTCGATCTTTTCATTTTATAAGCAAAAGGGGAAGTAAATGTACTTTTAGTATTTTCATTATTGTAATAGTTATTATTATTTCTTACCGGTAGAAGGCAATGTTAATTTAGGCTTCTTTGTTTTGCTGTCTGTATAATTTTTTTTAAAGCCCATAATAATAATAAAAAGAAATACATCTGAACCTGGACCCAAATAAGTGCCAGCTGAGAGCTGAATGTGGGATTTACTCTATCTTTAATTAGCACAACAGAACGTCAGGTCTCGGTGGGAGTTGGAAGGGACCCTCAAGGATCATCTAGTCCAACCCCGTGCAATGCAGGAATATGCAGCTGTACCATAACAACACACAGTGAAAACAGCATCAAACAGAATCTGCCCCTTCAGTAGCATGAAACAGGGCTTCTGCCTCAGATCGTTCCAAGGGTTGGTTTTGTATTCGCCGTTAGCCACAGAGTAGACCCTCTGAAGTGAGTGGACATGACTAACTTAGGCCTGTGACTCTGAACGCGTCTACTCTGAGTAAAAACCCAGCGGGGTGCAACTGATGGATGCCAGTCAGAGTGGCGGGGGAGTGAAAAAGAGCAGAAACCACATCATGGACCTCATAAGGACTAGCCACTTGAACTGCCCAGGCACCTTCTTGTGCCGAAACACATACAATTGAGGTCACAGCCCAGCACTTCTGCAAGTTGCTTTTGGGAAGAAGGCTGCAAGCAAGGCCTGCTGGGTTAGGCGTCTCCTCCGGACAGGGAAGCTTAATTTTGCCTTTTTTATTTTTAGCAAACCAGCTGAAGAACGCCACCCACCCTGGAATGAATCAGAAAGACCGAAATACACATGTGTCTGAATTGCACATCCTTGCACCAAAAAACAGAAGCAACGCACCAGACACAGAAATGGCAGAATTCCTTTTGGCCTGAGTAAGTACAACTTAATCCATCACCTCTGAATACACATAAACACACACACACACATATATAATGGTGCCGCCTTATTTTATCTGAAATAAGTCCCCATCGATTGAGTTTTTGAGTAAGCATACTGAGGACTAGAACTTTTATTTCCCTCCCCAAATTCTCATGCCAAGTGGATGCCAAGCGGCAACTTTCCTTCAAGCAACCCCAGCAGTTTAAGCAACAAGTGGCAAGCAATTTGTCAGGGAATTTGGGGTGTGGGGGGGACTTACCCCTGCCGAACCCCCCTCTCTGATGCCAGACACCTCTGGAACTCGGTCCATTTTGAGCAGTGCAAGCTGGGTGGCAAACCGGGTCCCGAAACAGGATGCCACAGCCAACCTTGCCACCCTGAAGCACAGACTTACCATGATCTCGGCTCTGCCCACACCCCAGGTTGGTTCTGAGACCCCCAAGATGGGTCACTGAGGTTCTCTGTGGGTCATAGATGCATTCCTGGCGCAGGGCAAGGAGCAAGCGGGGGGAGATCTCTCAGCGGTGATCTTCAGAGCTGTGCAGGCAGCAAGAGAGAAGTGGAAGCTCACCAGAGTCGCAGCAAGTTCCTCTATCCGGCCCTCACCCCCCCTCCCCGCTTTAATCTCCCCCTTACTTCCTCCTTCAGAGTTGTGCAGAGTTGTGCAGGTAATAGGCCTCTGAGAAGAGGAGTCAGCGCAAAACTGCACTTTTATTTCAGGATGACACTCTCGAACCCAGTGCCAGAATAGAATCGTATAATTGGGACCCAAGGGCCATCTAGTCCAACCCCCTGCAATGCAGGAATCTCGGCAGAAGCACAGTTAATAGTTAATTGATCCTCCTCCTCCAAGTTTCCTGTTCTGGAGGGGGATCTAATTTTTAAAGAAAAATACACACAGAGAAGGGACGCGGGTGGCACTGTGGGTTAAACCACAGAGTCTAGGACTTGCCGATCAGAAGGTCGGCGGTTCGAATCCCTGTGATGGGGTGAGCTCCCATTGCTCGGTCCCTGCTCCTGCCAACCTAGCAGTGTGAAAGCACGTCAAAGTGCAAGTAGATAAATAGGTACCACTCTGGTGGGAAGGTAAATGGCGTTTCCGTGCGCTGCTCTGGTTCGCCAGAAGCAGCTTAGTCCTGCTGGCCACATGACCCCGAAGCTGTATGCCGGCTCCCTTGGCCAATAAAGCGAGATGAGCACCGCAACCCCAGAGTCGGCCACGACTGGACCTAATGGTCAGGGGTCCCTTTACCTTTACTAATGACTGCTGAATGTTACTTTTTTGATGTAGGTTGCCTACTTTAAAATTGTTTTATTATCACATTTTTGTATTGCATTAGATTGTTGTAACATGTACATTTTTTGTTTCTTCAGCTTGTAAACCGCCTTGAGTATTGTAAGATAGAAAGTACTGTATACAAATTAAAAATGATGATGATGCTCTTCAAATATCTCAAGGGCTGTCACATGGAAGAGGGAACAAGCTTGTTTTCTCCTACTCTGGAGGGTAGGACTCGAACCCATGGCTTCAAGTTACAAGAAAGGAGATTCCGACCAAACACCAGGAGGAGCTTTTTGACAGCAAGAGACATTTGACAGTGGAAGGGTCTCCCTCAGGAGATGGTGGATTCTCTTCCTTGGAGGTTGTGAAACAGAGGTTGGGTGGGCATTTTTCATGGATGCTTGAGCTGAGATTCCTGCATTGCAGGGGGTTGGACTAGATGACCCTCGGGGTCCCTCCCAACTCCACAGTTGTATGACTCCATGATTCTGTGAAAAAGCTCTTTCCCGTGTGATGGAGTGAGATGGTGGCTCCAACCGCAATGAATCAAAATCATAAAAATAAGGCCCAATGCAAACCTGAACCTCTAGGTTAGAATGACTCTTGTCAAACCGGGTTCTGAAAGTTAATTAGTGCCCCCACACCAAATTACCGGTTCAGAATGTGGCTCATTTCCTTTTTTGGAATAAAAATTAAAAATTGCTAATGTGACAGTGCAATGGCATGGTTTGAACAAGAGTGAATTGAGACGATGTACAAATAATTACATGAAAATAAGGGTCAGAATGACTCTGTTTGGGAACAGTTACCAGCGCAGAAAACAAACAACCTAAACACTAACAGCGATGTGATGGAAAGTTGGGGTATTTCACCCCAGTAAATGATAACATAAGTTTGCAATGAAGTTTATAACAATAAGTTTGCAATATTTTGGTTTGTGTGCCCTCTTAAAAAGTTGATGGCCAGGGCATGGCTGTCAACTGTCCCTTATTTGGTGGGAAACTCCCTTATCCCAGCGCCGTGTCCCGCTGCTGTCCCTTATTGATGATGTCCCTTAAATTTCCCGGGTTTCAAAGGAAGCAGCCCCTCTCCCTCCCTCCCTGCTGGCCAGGGAGGAGGGAGGCTCCAACTGTGTTGCTTGGCTGCGTTGCTCACCCAATAAGGAGTCTAAGAACGACTGGGGGGTGGAGCTTGCATGCCTTGTGCCAATCAAATCGGCCGCGTTGCCTGGGGACTCGCCTTTGCTCAGCGCTTCCCAGCGGAGAGGTGACGGTGGTTTTCCTTGCTGCATCCCCTTTGCCGGGTTGCTGCGCTGTGGGAACCACCGCTTGAGGCTTCGTTTGGCTGCTGGCTGGGCTTTCTGCCTTTGGCTCGGAGGGGCTCAGAAGTTGAACACACCTGTGCTAGGAAAACCCCTTATTTTGGCTGCTGATCCCTTATTTCCGAGGCGGCTGGTCCCTTATTTTCAAACCTGTAAGTTGACAGCTATGGGCCAGAGTGAGAGAATGACAGGGTTGCCACCTGACATGAGGTACCAATTACTAGGTTTAAAAACAAGGGTTGTACCCAACTCAGCACAGAAGAAAGCTCAACTTCACCATGCCTATTAATGCCAATGGGTCTGTTTCAGGTGGAACTAAAATAGGATAAAACCGTATGTTTTTACATCTCCTCAACACCAGACATAGATGCCAATTCATAATAACTCAGAACCAGGGGTGGTAGGTAGTTTTTTTTATTGTAAAAATCATGCTGTAATTTCTCTCTCTCTCTTTCTCTCTCTCTCTCACTCTCATCGTGGAAACAGGATTTTAAACAACTTCTATAATAACAATATTATTAATACAATATATCTGTATATATTTATATATGAAATGGTGAAATCTGACCCTGCCCACCAGAGGGCGCTCTGAGCAGATTAAGAAAACTAGCACCCGACGATCAGCTAGGAAGGTTCCTTTGGCGAAATGATGGATCTTCGTCTGCTTGTCTCCAGGACCCAAAGGAGAGCAAGTGACCCAAGATTTTGCTGGCGGCAAATATCCAAAACTGTTGCTGGGTATCGCCGAAGCTGAAATTTGAACTGGATTCAGTGAAATCTTGAGGGAATGGGAAACAGTTTATGAGTAATACATTGCCCAAATCCTGCAGGTCCCTTAGACTTACCAGCGGGTTGTGGGGTACTTTGTGGGGTGAGGCCGATCTCTAACCAGATGGGAGAGGGAGAGGGCTTGCCATGCGAGATCCACAAAAGGGGCAAAGGTGAACCAACCAGTCTCCCAGTGGCATAGCAAGGGTTGCCAGTGCCCAGGGCAACCTGTGGAACATTAGCACTCCCCGAGTCCCTTCCGCCAGTCCCGTGTTGAACAAAGTCAACAAAAGACTCTGCCATGTTGACCTCTGTCTCTTCGATGTGCGCACCTCGAATGACTTGAGACCAGCACGGGGACAGCGGGACAGGGAATTGGTCAGGAGAGGGTATCTTTTGAAAGCTTGTGCAGAGGGCACCCTAGCAACCAGTCGCCACCCAAATCCATAGCTGTCAACTTTCCCCTTTTTTAAAGGGAAATTCTCTTATTCTGAATAGGATTCCTCGCAAGAAAAGGGAAAAGTTGACAGCTATGCCAAATCCGCCCATGCAAACATTGGGAGATTTCTGTGTAAGCTGTTACTATTATTATTATTATTTTTGAAATTGTGCACAGAATTTTGTGCCACTGCAACTCCCCCACCCCACTGTCTGATTCTGAATTTCTAATTTTGATCGCTCTGGAATTTGGCATGCTGCCCTACACCTCCTTAAAAAGATCGTTCTGGAATTGAAACGTATGCAGCTTTACTGTAGGTTCGAGTCTCCCAGGACAGGAAGGGACCTCCACCAGGTTTGTGGGAAACCAAGTGAGGTGAAAGAGTCCCTCAAAGCACCAATTTATTGTTCACGTCCACAAATTCAAAGGGAAGACCATGGAAGCATGTAAATTCAGTGGGACATAAACAGTTCTAAAAAATATCCTAGGATCTTCCCTCACTCGCAGGCTCTGATTTGGCCGCAAACCCCCGGGCTCTGAAAACAAGAGGTCTGTGTCCAAATTCCTGGATCTTCCTCCTTTGCAGCTTTGGACAACCCCAGACCTGGAGATGAACAGGTAAGATCCTGTCACCTGCTTGTTTCTCTTAAGCGAGCCTTCCCCGAGGCCTTGCTGTATTCTTTTCACGGCCATTCGCCTGCAGCTCAGGATCCCTGCCCGACTCCCAGACCCAGACTCCTGTGCTATGCCTCCTCTGTGGGGCTCGCAACAGCCAACCCACTGAGTAGGGGAGAATTCTGGGACTGGAAAAATGGGGGGGATGGGATGCTGATGGGGCACTAGTGACTCGGGTGGGCTACTCCCACACCGTCGGGTGGGCAGGGCAACGGCGGCACCCAGCTGTGATACTAAAATAAATAATAATGTCAGAGTTTCAAGTAATGCACTCCCAGGTCCTCTGCCCGAGGCACAGCGGCCCCTCGCACCGTGCTCTGCTGCGCCCCCCCACGGAGATTCTTGCCTGCTCGTTGGCGGTCGTGGGGGAAGGGATGGGCGGTGGGGTGGGGGAAGGGCACAGCCACCCCTTGACCCGAGCCTTCCCGATTTCCTTGAGGCACCGAGAGCGTGCTCCGCCCCCCCCAGCCGCCGCTGCCAGTTTAACGCCCCTGGCAGGTTTTGCAGCACATCTGTCGGAAGTAAGGCCGGCTACAGAACTTGAACTTTAGCACCAAAGGGCAGTAGGCGACCTTGTTCACATCTTTGCATTCTGGAGAGGAAGGAAACAGAAAAAGAGAACGTGAGATTGTTAGTGGGTCAAGAGTAAGAGGGGACATGAAGAAGTTTACGAAATCATGTGCGGCGTGGAGAAAGTGAAGTTTTGCTCCCTCTCTTGTCACACTACAACTTGTGGACGTCAGATGGAGCCGAATACCGGAAGATTCAGGGCGGATGAAAGAAAGGACTTCAAGCAGCACAGAGTTGAGGTGTGGAACTCACTGCCTGGTAGGGCAGGGGCTTGGGATGGCTGGGCTAGCTATTTGTTGCCTAGAGACCCCAGTCCCTTCCAGGCCCTAAGGGTTCTAGCTGTGGGGATGTCTCCTCCGGGCTCTCTTGATCCTTTAAGGAGCCTGGCAGCTAAGGACGGTCTTTTTTGGGTTCAAGAGACAGGTGACAAGGCATCTGCATAAAGTGGACCACGGAGCAGGTCCATCTCCTCCTTGTCGCTGCCATCGTCAGAGGACTCTGCTCCCAAGCATTCGTCTGGGACTAAGGCAGTTTAGGCCTAGGACCCTTGTACCTACGGGACCGCCTCTCCTGGTATGCCCCATGGAGGACCTTAAGGTCCATATATAGCAACATCCTAGAGGTCCCGGGCCCTAAGGAAGTTAGATTAGCCTCAACCAGAGCCAGGGCCTTCTCAACTCTGGCCCCGGCCTGGTGGACCGCTCTGCCTCATGAGACCAGGGCCCTGCAGGATCTGATTTCTTTCCGCAGGGCCTGTAAGACAGAGTTGTTCCACCTGGCCTTTGGCTTAGAATCAGTTTGATTCCCTCCCCCTCTTTCTTCTTCCTTTCTCCTCCTATGAAGAGACTGCATCCTAATGTTTTAATGTTGTATCTTAATCTTTTAAATTGTATTTTAATCAACTTGTTTTTATTATTGGTTGTTAGCCACCCTGAGCCCGGTCTCGGCTGGGGAGGGCGGGAAATAAATAAATAAATAAATAAATAAATAAATAAATAAATATTATTTAGGTGAGACCCAGGCCAACCCCTCCCCTGCCCAGCTGTCCTTCTGTGGTCTGCAGGTTCTGGCCCATGCCACAGGTATAAGCCCCAACAACTGGCCCCAAGACACCCCGAGGTCCTGAGCTAGGTCACAATAGCTTTGTCTCATGGGGAACAAAGTTTTTTGCCACCCCGACCCCCGTGTGCTTGATACAAATGTTGGAGCAGCACGCAGGTACCTTCAGGGTTCTCTGTGGGTCCCGAGTCACACTTGCTCTCGCACTGCTGTGCCGCCGCAGGCTTGAGGGCTTCTATGCACTCCCCGGAGGGCTGCCCCGTGTGGGTCATGCACTGGACCGAACGGCGTTGCTGGCCAAAACTGCACTGCCCAGAGCACTTTGGGGAAGAAGAAGGAAGATGCAGGAGGGTTAGGATGGGCTAAACAGTACGAAGTAAGATCGTAGTCCTCATGATTTAAATAGAAACACAAGAAGCACATAGAGGGACAGAAGGATAGAAAATTTTGGACTTTCAAAACTCTGATTGTACTCTTATTTTCCCCTAAATGAAATAAATATAAAATAAATAAGTACTACATAACATTTAGGAATTGCCTGAGAACATTCCTGTTTACCTGTTGGATTATCTGTTGACGCCCCAAGCCATCACCCTTGGTTTGTCCCAACCAATATGTCTCCCCAGTGCTTTCACCATTGGTTTGACCCACTCAGTATGACTCCCCATCCCCTTCACCATTGGTATGACCCAACCAAGATGGCGGAGCAGCTCTATTGACCTCCATTGACTCTTTGCCTCTGGTTGAGGTTCCCCGCAGTGGCTGGCCTAGTGGAGCAGTCCTTGCCAGCTCTCGTAAGTGAAAGAGAGCAGCAGTTCCATACCTCTCCCCACTCGCCGGTGACCCAGTGTGGGGGTGGACAACGCCGAAGGCTGCACCTTATACTGGTTGGGGGCTTGGCGTCTTCGGGACACTGGGAGGTGGGCAAGGTGGAGGTGTGGTCGCCGCTCTTGCAGAGGACGATTCGGTGGCGGAAGCCGGGCCCGCAGTTTGGGGTGCACTGTAGAGAGAGGATGCTGTTATGGACTGGGGCAGAGAGAGGGAGAGAAAGGATGGCTGAGCTGAGCTGAATTGAACTGAGCGGCTCGTCTGGCACATGACCCAAATGTTTCGTCGTGACAGGGGGTAGTGTGATAAGAATTTTAAAGTCTTAGATATATAATAAATGTTCATAAATGTACCAACCAAGCATGTACATTGATCAGCACAGGAAGACTGACCTGAAACAATTTTTTATTCCCAAACTGACCAAATGTTTTCTCTGCAAGGTCAAAGGAAAATGGAAAAGCCTCCCCATCGTCTTTTCATTCACAAATTCTGTCTTAAGGGCATGTCTGTCTGTGTTTGAATGGGGTGAGCCTGTGACCTGGCTCAGGAACTAAGTATTTGTCATTACAAAAGACTGGCCAGGCTCCCCAGGGTATCCAATCAAGTGAGCATTAATAGGCAACCTGTCAGACAAGATAAACAACGCACTCAGATTTCTGCTGTAGACCGCCTTTTCTGTGATGTAGGTATGATGTATCTGAGGGGGTGGTCTTGGGTTACACCCCTTCTGTGATGTATGTATGATGTATGGAGGGGTGGTCTGGAGCTCCAGGGCAGGGAATTTAAAATTTCTATATAAGGGCTTGGCAAACCATTGTTCTGGGTTCCTCCTCCTCCTCCTGCGTGTGAAGGGGGCACCCTGTTGCAACAGATCAATAAAGATCAGGCTTACTAGCTGCTTTGCTGCTCAATATTCTCTGGTTGGTCTCTGTTATTTTCTCCTACCAGTAGGGAACCTACGTAAGGACTCTATATGGGCTCTTGGATACCCCACAAGGGGAAAGGGGCAGATTTTTTTACTGTTTATAACAGTAGCTACTTGTTTCATTGGTGCGTGTGCTTGTGTGCCATGCTCAGTACATATTAGACATTTAAAAAGAAACAGAGGCTCTTACTTCAGACCAGTCGAGGGCGGCCCATTCTGGGGGGCAGGTCTGGTTGCCGCAGGGCTCCAGCACGCGGGGGCGTGGGGAGTTGCAGGCGGTGTCGTCCAGGATCTTTTCCTCCGTGGTGGAGATTTTGCGCCGGCAGGTCACGCTCCGAGTGCGGACGCCTTGGTTGCAGCTGCGGCTGCACTCAGACCAGTTCCCGATCACCCAGCTGATGGAGGAGAGCGGCAGAAAGGATAAGCTTGCTTCCCCTGTGTGCTGGGAAGGGTGTGGGGAGAAGGGGCAGCTACAGGCCCTGGCGGTGCAAACGCCCAGAGGAGGGAAATTTGGGGGTTTAAATGAGAGAAGTAAATTCACTCAGGGACATGTCGCAAAGTCTCCAGGGCTTCCAAGGAGAAAGGCTGCAAAGTTTGGGACATTTTAGAGAAAAGGCGAGGAAGAGGTGACATGACGGGAGTTTATAAAGTTACGCGTGGCATGAAGAAAGTTTTTCTCCTGACACTAGGACTCGTGGACACCCAGTGAAGCTGAACATTGGAAGATTCAGGGTGGATAAAAGAAAGTCCTTTTCCAAACTGCGCATGGTTAAACTGTAGAACATCATCGCAGGGATGGCTGCCAGCTTTAAAAGAGGATATTTTTAAAAGACCAATTCATGGAGGGGAGGGCTATTGATGGCTAGGGCTGGTCAATATATTGATATATCACCCCAAACCAGTTTGAAGTCCGAATGATGATATCAGTTTCATAGTTTTTGACCTGGCAATATATTGTGAATCATGATGTGTGTGTATGTTCATGCGTGTTATGCAAAAATCACAATGTGGGGGAAACCGTGCAGCCGGTCAATGCCTCTACCTAGCTCCATCCTTTGCGGTAAATTGTGATGTTTATTTATCTGGTAATATATTGTGATGTTGAAAACCAGATATTGCCCAGCCCTAGCTATTAATTGGGACGCGGGTGGCGCTGTGGGTTAAACCACAGAGCCTAGGACTTGCCGATCAGAAGGTCGCAGTTCGAATCCCCATGACAGAGTGCGCTCCCGTTGCTCGGTCCCTGCTCCTGCCCACCTAGCAGTTCGAAAGCACATCAAAGTGCAAGTAGATAAATAGGTACCACTCCAGCAGGAAGGTAAACGGTGTTTCCGTGCGCTGCTCTGGTTCTCCAGAAGCGGCTTAGTCATGCTGGCCACATGACCCGGAAGTTGTACGCCGGCTCCCTCGGCCAGTAAAGCGAGATGAGCGCCGCAACCCCAGAGTCGGCGACGACTGGACCTAATGGTCAGGGGTGCCTTTACCTTTACTAGCTATTAGTCACAATGGCTGTGCTCTGCCTTCACAGCTGGAGACAGTAACGTTTCTGGACACCATTCGCTCTAAACTGCAGGAAAGGAGAGGGCTCTTGTTTTTGGATCCTGCTTTCACACAGGCAACTTGCTTAGCCACTGTGAGAACAGGATCCTGGACTATGTGGGCCACTGGGCTGATCCAGCAGGCTCTTTGGATGTTCTTATGAGCTTCTGTTACTGAATCTGTATTTAAATTAGAATCAGGGCTTGGTGGATAAACCACTAACTGGATTTCTATCAGTGGCTGCATTCTGGAAGGATTCGGTTCAAAAAAGGGATGGCGTTTTCCTTACGGGGTGGGGGAGGGGACTGACTCACAATATTGGCAAGAGGAATGAAGTACCCAGGACACCTTTCTGGGAAAATGGTGGAGCTTTCACCCATTCAAAAATCATCCAAGAAACCAAAAACCAAAGGTTTATGCTGACTTGCGGATCACTTAAGATGCATTCTGCTCTAAGTTGTGGTGTACATAGGGCAATACAGGTTTTCACAATGTATTTCGGGGGGAGAAGATAAATAAATATTTCAAAAAGAAAGGGAAAGGGATGCACAGGTGTGTAAAAACAAGTGACCCTCAAATGTTTTCTTGGAGGAGGGGAGAGTTGGTATTTTCCCTGTCTCAATTGGATTGTTGTTGTTATTATTTAAATTTGTATACTGCCCTGTACCTGCAGGCTTCAGGGAAGTTACAACATAAGATTACAATATAAAAACACAGAATACATAAAAAAATGCAAACAACAAAACCCAATAACCCCCCCCCCCAACACATTTTAAAAGGCCATCGGATGTCAATCAGTCATGTCTGGGAGAAGAGGAACATTTTTGCCTGGCACCTAAAGGTGTCTAATGAATGCGCCAGGTGAGCATCCCTGGGGAGAGCGTTTCCACAAATAGGGAGCCACTGCAGAAAAGGCCCTGTTCTCGTGTTGCCACCTTCTGGACTTCTTGTGGGGGAGGCACGTGAAGAAGAGCCTCAGATGATGAACTCAGAGTCTGGGATGGTTTATATGGGGAGAGGCAGTCCTAGAGGTATTGCGACCCTGAGGAGTTTGGATTTGATATCCCGCCTTTCATTCCCCTTCAGGAGTCTCCAAGCGGCACACATTCTCCTTTCCCTTCCTCCCCCACAACAAACCCTCTGTGAGGTGAGTGGGGCTGAGAGACTTCAAAGAAGTGTGACTGGCCCAAGGTTACCCAGCAGCTGCATGTGGAGGAGCGGAGACGCGAACCCGGTTCCCCAGATTACGAGACTACCGCTCTTAACCACTACACCACACTGGCTCTTTTAGAGGTCAAAACCAGCTCTTTGGATTGGGCCTGGAAACTAATTGGCAGCCAGTGCAGTTGGACCAGAATATTCTCAAAGCATTTTGCCCCGATGAGCAACCAGGATGCTGAATTCTGCACTAGCTGAAGTTTCTGAACCTTCTTCAGGTACAGCCCTACGTATAATGCATTGCAGTAATCTAACCTCGAGGTTACCAGAGCATAAACAGTAGCTAGGGCTTTGTTTGCCTGTTGGATAAAAGAGTCTGGGCACTGGGCCTCTTTTGGGGTGCCCCTCCCCCTAGGATGCAGGCCCCCTGAAAGCATCAAACTTACGCCGGTGGGCAGGGCTCAGTGTTGCACAATCTCTGTCTCTCGGGCAGCTTAGTGTCGGGGCTGCAGAGGTGGTTGAAGACCGTGGAGCTGTCGGCTTGGTTGCGGCAGACGACGGGCTGGACCTGGCTGCCTGTAAGGATGGCGCTGAGTGAGGATGCTGAGGTCTGAGCAGCGAGAAACAGCAGCAGCTTCTCACTCACTCCCCACACCCTAGGTGCCAACTCTCTGGGGCCCTGGGTGCTTGAGCATCCACAAAACTCCCCTTGAAGGGATTTTCAATGCCAGGGCATGCATGCTGCATGGCACCCAGGGTCCCAGGCACCCACGATCGTGGGGCCAAGTTGGCACTCCTGCCCCCCACACCCCCAGGTTCCATAACACCCCCTAGCCAAACAGTCTGCTTTTCAGTGGTAGGAACTGCCTGCCCTCATCCCCATAAAATGTGTTTTCAAAAAGATGTGTAGACAGAAGCAAGGGTTTATCTAGCTCAGAGCTGGCTACAATGACTTGGGAGATTGAAACCTGGAACCTTTCCCATCTAAAGCAGCTGCTCCACCACTGAGCTAAGTAATTTTCGAGTCCTTGTGTTCCCAAAACAGGGACAGGATTTTTCCTTCTACTGAGTCAGGCTGCTGGTTTGTCTAGCTCACTGATTGGCAGCGGTTCTCTAGGGGTTCAGGTGAGGTTTGCTCCCAGCCGCACCTGAGATGCTGCTGGGGATTCGAACCCAGGACCTACTGCGTGCAAAGCAGATGTTCTGCAGTTGAGCGATGGCCTTTCTCCTATAAATAAAGCAAGATTCTAGTCCTCACAGTTCTGTATGGCTTAAATTGGAACATGGGGCTCTGCCTTGGAGCAAGTCTTCCCAAAGGTCTGCTGAACTTAGCAGAGTCTCTACACCGCTGTTGACACAAAAATGGCAGGGTCTCTCTAGGGGTTCAGACAGGGGCGCTACCTGGGTTCGAACTGGGCAGTGCTGGATTACTAAACAGGCAGAGTAGGCACCAGCCTATGGGCACCACTCCTTTTAGAGGCCCCACAACAACAGATCAATATAAGATTGATTTGATATTGAAATAAAATTGGTTTATTGAAATTGTTGGTTGGTAAAATCAACAACATATTAGGAGATAATTTGCACAGGCCCCCCCCCCCCCGAGATTTTGACTACCCAGTGGCCTCCACGGGGTTTAATCCAGGACTGGAACCGGGGACCTCCTGCAGGCATACCGCTGCCGCACCTCTGAGCTGGGCCCTTCCAATAAAGAGTCTTACCTCCGCCACAGAGGGCCGAGCATTTTGTCCACGAGACATACTGCCACAAGTACTGGGCGACGGAACCACGGACGATGGGTGCATTGAACTTGTAGCGGATTCTCTGCAGTTCTTCCCTGACGAGCACCTAGGGGTGGGAGGGAGAGGGAATAGGGAGACATGGTTGGTGGAGAACCCCACACTTTCCCAAAAGGACCTTGGAAGCAGAATTCTCTGCTGGAAAATAAAGTAGCTGTTCTGTCGCGTGACTTGTGGGACGTTATTGCAATCAATCCAACAATTCATGTTTTGCCAGATGGGCACACGAAGGGGCAAAGGTTCACAGAGGTTTCCTACAAAAGTTGCTAGAAGGAACTCTTCCTGAGATCACTTCCTTTGTCTGTCTTGGCAGGAAACTGTAGTACTAAATCCTTCCTTCCTGTCTCAGCATCTCTCTCTTACTTCGTCGTGCCTCCAAGCTGGCCACACATGCATGCCTAGTTCAGGCACCATTTTTGAACTCTAGATTTTGTACTTTTGTAACTTAGATAGTGGTTATAAGTCTGCCTTCATTTTGCTACTGTACCTCCTTCTTCAAGACCAAGCTTATGTAAGTAAATACTACTTTTACTTCTTCACAAAGCAATGTCATCATCATTATTATATCATTATATTGAAAAGTTGGAAGGGATCTTGAGGGCCATCTAGTCCAACCCCCTGCAACGCAGGAATCTTCTGCGCAACACAGGATTCGAACCCACAACCCCCAAGATTAAGAGTCGAATGCTGTACCAAATGAGCTATCCCAGGTCCGTGGGACTGTTATTTTTAAGGGGGAGAAAAGCGGTACTGCCAGGGGAAATCCAGTCTGCCTTAAAGCACCCCAGATTATTGTTTCTAGAAGATTAAATCAAGCTGGTTTTGGCTTCAAAGTTTAAAGCTACAGAGTACGGTAGTCTGCTGATCTCACGCACGTGAGCAAGGAAAGATAACAACTAAATAATATATGCTCTCCTAAGGCTTGAGGTCTACATTACATGACCCCCGCTCCTACAAGGATCACACGACATCCCAATTACATGGCCGATCAGCTTTAGCTGTGTGCTGAGGTCAAGCAAGGGCAAATGGAGTCTGTTAGTGGGCATGACCATAGCTGTCAACTTTCCCCTTTTCTTGCAAGGAATCCTATTCAGAATAAGGGAATTTCCCTTTAAAAAAGGGAAACGTTGACAGCTATGGGCATGGCGTCCTTTACTGGTCGCAGGGAGAATCTTGGCTTATCAGGGATCACCCTAAAGCAGCGGTTCCCAAACTTTTCCGTGCCCCACCACAAAAAGCACTCTTCAGTAGAGCACTGGTACCTGCTTTACAAAGACTGATAGTCTTAGATACCGCATTTAGTAACCCCTGTTCAGTCAACGAACCATGACGATGAGGGTGACGTTGGTGGGCCCCAGGGATTCCAGGGACTCCAGCTCGTCTTGAGCGCGTCTGTAGTGGAAGGTGGTCCCGGCGATGTCAAAGCGCCGGGGTGGGTCAATGGAGAGCTTTCCGTTGACAAAGTACTCGTCGTTCTCCCCTCTCAGAGCTGGAAAGAGAACCCGGGGTGTGTGGGGTGTGACCAAGTCAGGGGTGGGCTGAAGCACTTGCATCCCACCCCCCAAAGGATACAGGGATATTTTTCATAAAAATCACAATTGTATTATTTGTTCCCCACCCATCTGACTAGGTTGCTCCAGCCACTCTGGGCGGCTTGCAGCAAAATATTAAAAGCACAATAAAACACCAGCCATTAAAAACTTCCCTATATGGGGCTGCCTTCAAATGTCTTCTAAACATCAGATACTTGTTTATTTGCTTGACATCTGACCACCGAGAAGGCCCTCTGACTTGTTCCCTGTAACCTCACTTCTCGCAGGGAGGGAGCCGCCAGAAGGCCCTCGGACCTGGACCTCAGTGTACAGGATGGACGATGTGGGTGGAGATGCTCCTTCAGGTATACAGGGCTGAGGCCATTTAGGGCTTTAAAGGTCACAACCAACACTTTGAATTGTACTGGGAGCCACTGTAGGTCTTTCGGGATCGGTGCCAATGGCTCCCAGTCACCAATCTGGTAGTCGCGCTCTAGATTAGTTGTGGTTTCCGAGTCACTTTCGAGGGTAGCCCCACGGACAGCACATGGCAGTAGTCCAAGAGTGAGATAAAAGGTAAAGGTAAAGGTACCCCTGCCCGTACGGGCCAGTCTTGACAGACTCTAGGGTTGTGCGCCCATCTCACTTAAGAGGCCGGGGGCCAGCGCTGTCCGGAGACACTTCCGGGTCACGTGGCCAGCGTGACATCGCTGCATCTGGCGAGCCAGCGCAGCACACGGAAACGCTGTTTACCTTCCCGCTAGTAAGCGGTCCCTATTTATCTACTTGCACTTGGGGGTGCTTTCAAACTGCTAGGTTGGCAGGCGCTGGGACCGAACGACGGGAGCGCACCCCGCCGCGGGGATTCAAACCGCCAACCTTTCGATCGGCAAGCCCTAGGCGCTGAGGCTTTTACCCACAGGGCCATCCGAATCCCAAGAGTGAGATAACCCACATGCAAAACCAGAGGTTGGAGGTCACCTCAAGGACAACCCGTCTGGGGTCTTCCCTCCTTAGCTAAGGTTTCTCACCAAGGTAGTTCAAGGAAAGGTTGAGCTCCCGGATGTCGATATGCACTGATCCTTTGGGGATCCATATCACCTCTTCGTAGCCTGTGCGGCAGATGGAGATAATAAACCAAGGTAATTTTTAAGGGGGTGCTCAATGTTCAAAAAGCCAAGAGAGAAAATTTGGTGCAGGGAATTGCAAAGCACATGAAGAATTGTGTTGATGCTGTCTTCTACTAAGTCAGTGCTGGGATGGGAACCTGGGAGACCAGGCTTCAAATTAACGTTTTTTAAGGGCACTGGTCAATAGGCATTACAGTGGTGCCCCGTAAGACGAATGCCTCGCAAGACGGAAAACCCGCTAGACGAAAGGGTTTTCCGTTTCTGAGTTGCTTCGCAAGACGATTTTCCCTATGGGCTTGCTTCGCAAGACGAAACGTCTTGCTAGTCTTGCGATTTCCCCCCCGCTTTCCCCCCCTTTTTCTAAGCCGCTAATAGCCTTTTAGCAGCTTAGCCGCTAATCCTTTAATAGCCGCTAAGCCACTAATAGCACTAATCCGCTAAGCTGCTAATAGGGTTGCTTTGCAAGACGAAAAAACCGCTAGACGAAGAGAATCGCGGAACGGATTCTTTTCGTCCTGCGAGGCACCACTGTACAGGCATTGGGCAATAGGTGCTATGCACTCCTGGGAACCTCCCCAATCAAGTTCCACCTGTGCAATTTATTTTTGAAAGCATCTGCCTTGGAATAGAAAAACATTTGCCTACAACATGTCAGTACCGTCTTGGCCCCTCTCTGAGCTGTACATTTGTCCACCCATCGGGTCACCAGGCAACCCTCACCTCCGTCCGGCAGCGAGTGGTTGAAAAGTCCTTCAATGGTCTCGCAGGAGCTCCCGTCCCCTCCGCAGACCCGGCACTTGTCCTCCTTGGTGTCCGAGCCCAGGATGCGGTCGCAGCCCACGTGCTTATAGGAAACAAAAGGACAGGTTTGATGAAGGAAGTTCTTGGAAGAGTTAGGGATGGGCGATATCGGGTTTATCACCAGCTAAACACTGCGATATACTGATATATCACGATGCCTGAAATAAGGATGGAGCTATGTAGAGAGCCAGTGTGGTGTAGTGATTAAGAGTGGTGGACTTGTAATCTGGTGAACCAGGTTCGCGTCTCCGCTCCTCCACCTGCAGCTGCTGGGTGACCTTGGGCTAGTCACACTTCCCTGAAGTCTCTCAGCCCCACTCACCTCACAGAGTGTTTGTTGTGGGGAAGGAAGGGAAAGGAGAATGTTAGCCGCTTTGAGACTCCTAAGGGTAGTGATAAAGCGGGAAATCAAATCCAAACTCTTCTTCTTCTTCACGGATTTTCCCCGCATCAATATTTTTGCATAGCACATACAGACATCATGATTCGCGATATATTGCCAAGGTCAAAAATTAAGAAACTGATATCATGGTATGATCTTCAAACCGCTTTTGGATATATCGATCTATCACCCAGCCCTAATGAGCACCAACCTGGACAGCCTTAAAAGAAAATAGGCCTTTTTAAAGAGGAATAGAAGAGGACAAGAGCCTGGTTTTGGTTTGGCCAATGGCCCGTTTGGTCCAGCATCCTCTTCTCACAGTGGCCAGCCAGATTCCTCCAGGATGCCCAAAGGCAGGAGATAAAGGAGCAAGCCCTGTGCCTCTCACTGTGATTCATAAAAAAACTAATAAGAACCTGCAGCTGGGACTCATCTAGTCCAGCCTCCTATCCTCGCAGTGTCCAATCAAATGCCCCCCTAAGAAGCCCAAGCAGGATGCGAGAGTAATAGCCTTCTCTTGCTCTCCACCATTCTAAGGTAGACTGTCTCTGCCTATGAAGGCTCTATTTGTGAATGGGCAGAAACTAAGTGCCAACCAGATGCCCATGATGGGAAGCCCGCAAGCAGAAGCTGACCATCACAGCAAACCTCCCTCCTGTGGCACCCAGCAACTGGGATTCAGAGGTAGACTGCCCCAGTCCAGGAGGTGATACACAGCTATCATGCCTAGCAACCACTGATAGCCTTATAGTCCCTGAATTTGTCTAATCCCCTCAGTTAGCCTGATCCAGCAGGCTCTTCTTATGTCCATAAATCATGTGTCCCCCCTCTAAATGGAAAAGCCCCCCAATGCATAAATCTTTCCTTGTAGAGAAAGTGGACCAACCTCCCCCTCCCGACGGTCCCAGAAGCCGCCCATTAAACCTCAATC
The DNA here is from genome assembly GCF_964188315.1 of Podarcis muralis. Taxonomy (NCBI): domain Eukaryota; kingdom Metazoa; phylum Chordata; class Lepidosauria; order Squamata; family Lacertidae; genus Podarcis; species Podarcis muralis. The sequence goes on along the minus strand of NC_135672.1, from coordinate 4,069,383 downwards.
AGTCGGAGGCCTACGGGCAGTGCGGAGGAGTGGTTACAGCGCTGGAAAATCACCTTGCACTCTCCATTGACACAGATGTCGTTGGAGTCCTGGCGGCAGGGTGTTCCATCCACCACGGCTGCCGCTCTCTCCGTGTAGAAGTTGAAACCTTCCGCCAGGCAGTTGAGCGAACAGGACTTGACGCCTCCTGCGGAGAGATGGCAATTTCAAACCACTAGGTCAGAGAGGCTGGATTGGGAATGGGTGAAAGCTGTCCCACGCCCCCCCCCCCGGGGTGTGTGTGTGGAAACGGCCTTACCTCCTCGGTACGTCTTCCAGGTGTAATACTTTCCTCGGAAGGGGATATTATCAAACTCGGCACACTGCAGTTCTCGGAAGTCTTGCGAGCCCGGTAGGCAGTCCTGGGGTGGGGGCACAGAAAGATTGGCAAATTTATTATTGGCTCTCTGGGGCTGAGGGGTGCTGCTTCTTTTAATGCCTGGAAGCAGAGATGGCGCATTCTGGACCCCACAGCTGAAAGACTTTGCTGGGAGGTGCAAGGCAGATGCTCCATGATTGAGCTATAAGGTTGGGAGCTGCTGTCACTTCTCACATCTGCCTCCCAAGGCATGTGACTCACTCTGCCTTATCATTATTAATATTTATTAAATTTGTATACCTCCCTTCACCCGAAGATCACAGGCAGCTCATGACATAAACATTCAAAACAAGAACCCAAAATACAGTTATTGATTGTGTGTGTGTGTGGGGGGGAACACTCCTAAACCCTAGAAATTGACAAATGGTAAGGTAAAGGGACCCCTCACCATTAGGTCCAGTCATGGCCGACTCTGGGGTTACAGCGCTCATCTTGCTTTATTGGCCGAGGGAGCCGGCGTACAGCTTCCGGGTCATGTGGCCAGCATGACTAAGCAGCTTCTGGCAAACCAGAGCAGCGCACGGAAACGGCGTTTTACCTTCCCGCCGGAGCGGTACCTATTTATCTACTTGCACTTTGACGTGCTTTTGAATTGCTAGGTTGGCAGGAGACAAATGGTAGGATTTCGATTAATTGGGATGTGGATGAAAGTACAATCTGCAGAGCTGTGCCAGACAGGGAATCCCTGGGCTGGCTTCTGCAAACCAGCCTGGCTGGCCTAGCAAATAGCAAATCTGTCAACAATGGCAACGGCTTGAGCCCTGTGGCAAGCACAAGATGTACAAAGAACAAATCTGTTAACATGACAAAAGGTGCTGATGTGCCATCAGAGAGGAATTCTGTGGCCTGGGGAAGCAGATGGTGCCAAGGTGAGGGGTGTGTGTGTTTGAGGTGACAGGAAAAGAATCTTTCAGCAAGGTGTGCTGGGAAGAAGAAAGGGAGAGAAGAAAGGCTGGGATCCATCTTGGGCAGGCTGGCTGAAGGCTGGCTGGGAGAGATGCCTTGGACTCCAGGGCTGCACAAGCCCCTCTTGAAATGACTGTGCTGTAAGATATGGACTCCCTCCAGGCAGACTGAAGGTGTAAACAGGGGAATAAACCACATTTCTTAAAGCTATGGCAGTCTCCACCGTGTTGCAATTCTCCAAGAGACCACAGACCCTGGGTGAATGCCCAGAACCCCTTGGGATCTTGCTGCCTCTCAGCAGAGAGTGGGGGTGGCACTCAACTTTCGTAACAATCCATTCCTTTGCCCCCACCGTCCTCCCATCCCAGAATCCCTTGCTACTCACGTCAGTGTTACAAGACCGGTAACGCTTCCGTTCCCCGAGACAGTATTTCCCACCGATCGTCGGCCTTCGGAAGAGAGAAAAGGAGGAAGACGTGGGAAATGGTGTCCCAGGGAGCACAGGGGATGTTTCGGGTGTTTATGCAAGTGTCCACTTACCGTGGGCTGTCGCAGTGGCGGATGGATGAGGAGACGCCTCCCCCACAAGTCCGGCTGCACTCTCCCCATGGCGACCACGTCCCCCAGGCTCCATCCACACCCTCTGGCCGTGTGCCGAAAGGAACACACTCCCGTTTGTAGCACCACTGGCGGTCGATACAGAGGATGGAGGGAAGAAGAGAGACCCACCGGTCAACAACAACACCCCCCACCTCGCTGGCATTCATGCGCCTGACCTCAGCGGGACTGCATGATTATGGGTAAACTGGCCGTCTGGAAGGGATCCCAAAGGCCATCTAGTTCAACCCTCTTGCAAGGCAGGAATCGCTGTTGTGGGTTAGGGTACAGCAAGGGTGGCCCTGCCTCTTACCCCCCTCTCGATGGTGTTAGTCTGGCAGATGGTCCCCTCGGCCGCCGGGATGCTGTTGGTGATACATCGGTTGCTCTTGCTAAGGCACCAGAGCTCGTTGCAGACTTCCTGGAGGAGGAGGAGAAGAAGGACCAGTGGGTGGGTGGGGGCGCGGGCGGAGCTGGGAGGAGGGGTGGACGGCCGCAGAGGTTGGTGGTGCTACATGACGTCTTGGGCTAAGGAGGGAGGTGGCAACTGATGACTGGAGACTGAAGGAAGGATTAAAGAAACACAACAGGTCTCTGTGGAGACTAGGTCTGGGAGATACCTGGTTTTCAACACCGTGATGCATCACCAGCTAAACATCACAATATATCACAAGGTCTGAAATAAGGAGCTATGTAAAGGCATTGGCTGGTTTCATGGTTTCCCCTGCATCATGATTTTTGCATAGCACACGTACACAGGCTGGGAGCCTAAGTGTCGCTCCTCAGGAGGCTTCAGCTGGGGCAAAAAACCTGACTAGCCCCACCTCCCCATAGCTACGGCTCTGCATTAAAGTCAATGGATTGTAGCAAACTGCACCAAACTCAGTAGACCCATTAACATCAATGGATCGGTCAAACTATGCTTTTACTTAGTGGAGTCATTTAAGTCAGTGGGTTGCCTCGAATTATCTCATGCTGTGAGGAGCCCCTTGGGGTATAGGAAGGGCTACAAAGGAAGAAGGTTGCTGATTCCATTTCCCCACCCCCACCCCACCCTCTCACCGTTCCCCATCCATTAATAAGCAAAGATACTGCTTTTGAAAATCATCAAAGTGGAGAGAAAAAAATTGGTGGAATTCTCAAGGGTGGAGTACAGGGGTTAATATACAGTCGTACCTTGGAAGTCAAACAGAATCCGTTCCAGAAGTTTGTTCGACTTCCAAACGTTTGAAAACCAAATCCTGGCTTCCGAGTGGCTGCAATGTCCAATGTGGCTCCTGCAGCCAATCAGAAGCCGCAGAAGCCACATTGGACATTCGGGTTCCAAAAGAACATTCGCAAACCGGAACACTCACTTTCGGGTTTGCGGTATTCGGGAGCCAAAATGTCCAAGTTCCAGGGCGTTTGGGATCCAAGGTACGACTGTATTCCTTTTGAGGTGGTCAAGGGGTGATGATGATGATGATAATAATAATAATAATAATAATAATAATAATAATAATAATAATAATAATATATTGATATGCCCCCCATCTGACTGGGTTACCCCAGCCACTCTGGGCGGCTTCCAACAAATTGAAATACACTTGGAAGCATCCTTCCATTCATTCTGCAGAGCGCTCTGCAGTCTTCCCAGGTGCCCACAGTGCAATCAAATCAGTTCAGTCACAGAATCATAGAACTGTAGAGTTGGGACCCCAATGGTCATTTAATCCAGGAACCACATGCAAAGTATCCCTAAAGAACTGTGTTGGTAGTGCTTCCCATGAATAAGCTTTTTCTACATCAGGAAGTGTGGCCACCCAGGGAGGCTGTGGGGCACAGAGGACATATTGCCTGGGGGAAATGTTTATTGGGAACGAAACATACACCTGTCTAAAAATGTCCGGAAGTCTCTCCAGAAACTCCCAACTGCCCCGTTAACCAGGCAGAAAAGGCAGAAGCCTCTTTCGCAGAAGGAGAGTGGTTTTTAAAAACAACAGGGCTGTGGCTGGTTTAAAGGCTGGCCGGTGGGCGCAAAACGCCTTGCCTGATGGGGTAAGCCCATCCCTCCACCCCTCCACGTTGGGAATCAAGAGTAAAAGCAGGAAGGCTCTCTACCCCATATTTACACTGGCGAGATTTGACTCCGTACTGAAAGCGGCACTGCTCATCTGCATCGTAAGCCTGTCCTGGGGCCACCGTCGGGTAGACGAAATCCTGCTTGGGTGGAGCATTGTTCAGGCAGAGGCCCATCCCAGAGCTGGAGCAGCAGAGAGAAACAAAGGAGAAAGACATCAAGGGTTGATGGTGCTGAGTGCGAGAAGAGTTTTATTTATAATGAGCTGCAATTCCACATCGACGTAGAAAAATTATTCAAAATTATGCAAGCATAGCCTAAGTAGCTGGCTTCATTCTTCAGCTGGTAGAGCATGAAGCTCTTAATCTCAGGGTCATGGATTCAAGTCCCATGTTGGACAAGAAGATTCCTGCATTGCAGTGGGTTGGACTAGATGACCCTTGTGGTCCCTTCCACATCTATGATTCTGTGATTCCGTCAGACACCTAAAGTAGAATTTGGAGTGGTAGCGTTAATATTTTAATCTATAGTTTTAAAGACTGAAGCAATGGAACAAAACACACTGAATAGCCATTTCTAGTTACAAACGCTCAGTAGAAGAGTCGTATTAATCCCTTTGAACGACTCCGCTGTTTCCCTGATTTTGTCTTGGAGTAAATCTCCACAGAATCATCCAGAACCAAGTTCAAATCCAATAACACAGCCTTCTATCCTTGTGTTCACCTCTTCATCCAGTCCCACCTGAATTCTGGACCTGTTTTGTAGGTATCTGAAGATGAGGTTGATGGGCTGCGCCATTGCTTTCTGCAGCTTCTGGCCTTGCCTGCCATGGCGATACCTGACCTTGGAATGACCCCCCCCACAAGACAACCCTACTTCTAAGGGATGGGGGCCACCTCTAAGAAGAAGCATGGAATCACAGAATTGTAGAGTTGGACTGAGTATCATCTAGTCTAACCCCCTGCAATGCAGGAATCTTTTGCCTGACATGGGGCTTGAATCCATGAACCTGAGATTAAGAGTCTCGTGCTCCACCAGCTGATCATTAAAAAGAAATGGCCACCAACCTAGACGGCCTTAAAAAAGGATTGGACCATATGGAACTTGCCGAACTGACTGGGAGACGCCGGGACCAGAGAGAAGAGACGGTGGAAGAAGATTGGAAGAAGTTTAAAAAATATTTGAAAAAATATGTTAATATTTAAATCTTAGAAAAGCTTTGGAAGTGGATATAGGCTTATATATAGGGTTATATATATAGGGATATAGGGTTTGAAGTAGAAGACAGTGTATTTTAAAATAGTATTATTTGTAAGGGATAATATGTGAAGATTTTAATGGTAAAAGTAAGTGTGATTAAAAAAATGGTTAAAAATTATGATATATGTAAACTGCTAAAGATGAGGTAAAATGAAAATCAGATAGGGGGACTTGGGGAAGCTCACTAAACAATGTTTAGAAAAAATAAGGATAAGACAAGAATTTGTTTGTATTGTTTGTTTTTCTGTTTGTGTTGGTTATTAGTGTTATAAAATGAATAAAAAAAATTGGAATTTTTTTTTGGACAAAATAATGCAAAGAAGGGCTATTGATGGCTACTGCCCAAATTGTCTGCGCTCTGCTTCTGAGGCAGCAATGGTTCTGAATACCAGTTGCTGGAAACCGCAGGAGGGAAGATTGTTCTTTTGCTCAAATCCTGCTTGTTGGTTTTCCACAGGCATCTGGCGGATCACTGTGCGAACAGAATACTGGACCAGATGGGCCACTGGACTCATCCAGCAGGACTCTTCATATTCTTATGCACAACAATACTAAGTATGGAAAGCAGGACCCCAACTAATAAATAAACCCAGAAGACCCCCAGCATGCAAAAGGAGCCCATTGTGTCATTTTTGTGTCCACCACTTAAAGGCCAGTTATGGAAAGCTTTTGGAACAAAGAGACAGGGGAAATGAAAGTAATGGAGTGGTGTGTGCGATGCTTTAGGAGACGCACAGGCAGCCCCTTACTCAAGAAAGCTGGTTATATAGTCCCTACTGCACGTGGACCACACAAAAGGGTTGGTTTTCATGGTGATGTGAGCCGCCATCAGCTTGGCCGTCTCCTGCCCCTGGGAACCGCAGCTGTTTCCGACGCCGTCGTGGTTCATGCCAAACCTGGAAGGAGAAGCGTGAAGCCAGAGAAAGAAGGAGCCAGTGTGATGTAGTGGTTAAGAGCGGTGGACTCGTAATCTGGGGAACCAGGTTTGCGTCTCTGCTCCTCCACCTGCAGCTGCTGGGTGACCTTGGGCCAGTCACACTTCTTTGAAGTCTCTCAGCCCCACTCACCTCAGAGTGTTTGTTGTGGGGGAGGAAGGGAAAGGAGAATGTTAGCCGCTTTGAGACCCCTTCGGGTAGTGATAAAGCGGGATATCAAATCCAAACATGCCAAACAGGGTTATTTGCTGCCTGCTTGGGAGTAAACAGTGTGGCAAATAGGGGAGTCTATCTTGGAATTAACTGGCTGGCAAGTGGAGAGTCTATTCTGGAATAAACTGGCTGGCAAGTGGGGGAGTCTATCCTGGAATAAATCGATCAGCAAGAAGGGGAGTGTATCCCTGAGAAAACTGACTAAGTAGGAGAGCCTATCCTGGAATAAGTCTATCCTGGAATAAATTGATCAGCAAGAAGGGGAGTGTATCCCTGAGAAAACTGACCAACAAGTAAGAGAGCCTATCCTGGCCATTCGGATGTCTTTGACATCTTTGGTACCCCTGCACCCAACCCCTCCCACAAGCCCTCTTTTGGGCCTGCGGTTCAGGACACTACAACATAGCAGAAGTGGCCCTAAAAAACATTAACCAGACACAAGACCAAACAATTTCCACATCAACCCCACAACCAGATCTGAACTCTGCTCACGTGTGGCCGATCTCGTGGGCGATAGTGAAAGCTGTCGCCAGGCCGAGGTCTTCGTTGATGGAGCAACTCCGTTCCCGCTCACACATCCCACCCACGGGCGCCAGTCCTGGGAGAAGCAGAGCATTGTCACAGGGAGATGTTATGTCAAAGCAGATTCAGCCACAAGATCCAAAATCCTGATCTGCACATGGCTCTGGAAGGGTAGTTTGTAGCGAAGTCCACCCTCTCCCCAACTGGAATCTGTCCTAGGTTGCGTCACAAACTGATATTGAAATGATGCCTCCCACTCTGATCTAAAGATGGGGGGGGGGGTGATGACAGAAGCAGAGCGTTTGAAATGCATTTAGTGGGAAAAGCTTCCTACCTACCTAGAGTCCCACACGGTTTGTTTTTGTAGATGCAGATATCGTATCTAAAAAGCAGGTGTGAGAAGAAGGGAGATACAATTAAGGCAGATTCCACCCTGCCAACTGAACACAGCAAATAAACGAGGGGCAGGTGGGGATCGTCCACCTGGGAAGGGAGCCCACCCAGGAGAAGGAAAACTCTGACCCTAAACCTCCGCTGTCTTGTGGCCGAGACATCTTTGGGGAGAGGAAAAGGCTCAGGAGTAGACCCTCCACAAAAACGGAGCGGAGTCCCTAAGACAGTTGGATGGTGCCTTGTATGCCTGTTTCTGGCAACTCCTGCAGCCAAGCTGGTGCCAAACGTCTTGTTCTGCTTTCCTTTGGGCCACACCAGTGAGGCCACAATGGGGGTCTTGTCATCTGGGCAGCCCAGGACCTCCGGACACACTGCCCAGGCTTGCGCCACGGAGGTCACTTGGGTGCTGTTAGTGCAGCAGTTTGACTTCACCCTTGGAGGCACACTCCATTGTCTCTCATGACAGACAAATGCCAACAACAACAGCTATTATGGAAATTACAGTTCCGGTGTTTTATAGCTCTTATTTTGGAAAGAAGTGATGTTTGCTGCTCTTATTCTTAAAAATGGAATAAAAATTATTTAATTATGTTAAACAAACAAACATGAAGTCAGAGAAACCTCTGGGTTGCGAGAGAATCTTAGCTTGCAAGGGGTTCAAACAGGGACATAGCCATGGGTGTGCAGGAGGGGCAGCTGCCCCCCCCATCAAGTAAATAAATAGAAATACCTGACTAACTGACCAATTGCTTTGCAGAAAACTCAGTTCTGCACCCCCATAATGCCTGCTCCCCCTAAAATAACCCCAACGTGGCCCACGAGACCATCTCCCCCTAACCCCACCCACCTGTCCATCAGCTGACAGCCCTGGGTGACATCAACTGATGGCCAGCATTCAATCCTGCCGGAATCCGCTTAGCCAATGTATTCCCTGGGCCTGGGAGGATTGAACCGCCTTCTCATCAGTGGGCTAGTGGAGGGTTTGATGGCCAGGGGCAGTCTGAGGTTGGTGTGCCAGTACCGTCCCCCCCCCCCGCGCAATGCACAATCAAGATGAAACAAGATGTTTCGACTTTGAAACCAACTGTTCTTTTACCACCAACATGGTTCCAGTATACCTGGTGATCAAAACGGCGGTGTCGTGATTGGCGATGCCGTTGTCCGGGATGGCGTTCCCGTTCCCATTGCGATTCACAATGGATTTCTGCCACTTGCAGAAGCTGTCGAGAGACTTTCCGGCATGGTGGTTGATCTCCAGGGTGGGCTGGAGGAAGAGGGAGAATGGTAAAGGTTTCAGAGAGAGTAAACGTATCAAATTCTCCCACTCTTTGAGACCTCCTGGACAGCATCGTTGGGGCACGTGAGGAAGGACATTTTCTGTGGCTGCACCAAGACCAGGGAGACAAAGCCCTGTGGCACATGGGGTTTCAGGAACTTACCCAGAGTCTATTTCCTTTGGAGGGTTGAGACACGGCAGAGACCATTGCAGCTTTAAGAAATATGGTTTACTCGCCTGTTTACACCTTCAGTCTGTGTGGCGGGAGTCCAGATCTTACAGAATGGTCATTTCAAGAGGGGCTTGTCCCCCACAGCAGTGCAGTCATGGAGTCCAAGATATCCCCCCCAGCCAGCCAGCCTGCCAGCCAGCCTGCCTGCCCAATATGAATCCCAGCCTTTCTTCTCCCTCTTTCTTCTTCCCAGCACATCTTACTAAAAAAAACACCCCACTTTTCCTGTCACCCCAAGCACACACTGCATCACCTTCGCAACACCTGTCTCCCCAGGCCAAAGGATTCCTCTGTCCACACCTTTTGTTATGTTAAAGGTTTGCTCTTGCTAGGCCAGCTAGGCTGGTTTACAGAAGCCAGCTCAGAGATTCCCTACCTGGCACAGCTCCATACCCCAATTAATCAAAATCTTACCATCTATTAATTTCTAGGGTTTAGGGAGGGGTCTCCCCCCCCCAACCTATAGCACATCTCTTATCACTTCCCCTGCAAATATGCTCCTCTTCCCCCACTTTATTGCCAAGGAGAAGACCCAGCAAGCAAGCAACTCACCTGGTCCTCTGTCAGTAGGATGAGCCGGGTCACCAGTATGTTGACAATATTGCCCAGACTTGAGTCTTGGAAAAGTTTAGCAACCTGACCTCCAGGAAACAAGGAAAGATCAGTGTTAAAAAACAAGACGGTTGGGGGCGGCTGAACGATGATGGGCTTTTGTATCTTTCTCAATGGGACAGAGGAATCTGCCTTAAACCAGGACAGACCATCGGTCAGTGTAGCTCAGTAAAGTCAGCACTGACTGGCAGCAACTCTCTAGGGTTTCTATCTATCTGGAGATGCCAGGGATTAAACCTTTTGCACACTATGCAGATACTCTACAGTGAGCTAAAATATTTCTTAAAAATAAAGCAGGGTCCTATTGCTCAATATTTATTAAGATATTTGCATTTGTTTTTGTACATGAAGTTGCAAACCGTGCAAGTGTCCCTATTTTCCAGCATCATTTCCGCATTTACAGAAGCCGTCCTGGTTTCTAAGTATCTCAGAATCTCCTGCTTTTCCTTAGGACATCCCTATTTTAATCGAAGAAATGTTGGAGGGTATGCAATTGCTTTTTACAACTTTAATTGGTTTAATTGAAAGCATGCCCTATTTTGGGTATAGTTTATACATATACATATACATATATATATACACACACACACACACACACATATAACTATACTATATATGCGTATGTATGTATATATACATATATATATGTAGATATGTATATATATATATGTGTGTGTGTGTGTGTGTGTAGTGTGTGTATAACTTAAAAGATGCTTCATAGGAAGCGATTAAATTAATGAAATCTATTACACACAATTATACACACAGGGCTGCTTCCCCTACTTCTGTTGCTCACTACCCCCACCAACCTCATGCTAACCCCAGCACCCCTCTTGTCAACCCTCTTTACATCTCACCCAAACCCCATCCTCTCACAACTTCAAGCTTTATTCAAACCTCTGCTTTCATTTATAGCCACCATTTATAGCCACCATTTTGCTCTCCTCCCTCGCCCTGAATTCATGCAAATCCAGGATTGTGCTGAGCCAATCTGTAGCTGCGTGACGACAGCCTTACGTTTCTATGTATATAGGAAGATACATTTCCCAAACGAAAACAAACAGCTAAACAAAGGCAGACCTTTGGCAAATTGGAGTCAGCCTCCAATAATCGGAGTTAATCATTATCCAAATTGGAGTTAGTTGATGTGTGTAAATGGACTTCAGGAAGCACTAAGGTACCAGTGGCTGGGTGCTTGGTTATAACACTTACAATATTCATGATGGCCAGGATGTACTGCTCGATGTCCCGCCGGCCGTGGTAGCCCACCATCATTTTGTCGGCCACCACGAGGGTCTCCACGTAGCGCTCCGTGCTGACCGACCTCTTCAGCGGAAGCTGCCCCCGTTGGGTGAAGTTGCTCAGCGTCTTCGCTGGGGAGGGTTTCAAGGCCCGCAGCCACCACGGGCGGCCCTTCCACGGCTTCTCGTCTGAAGGGGAAACGGCTGTGAGGCAGACTTTCTTTCTCCTCTGTCCCCCCACAATCCCGAAAACCTGCTAGGCCCGACAAATCCAGATGCCGGCTAGGTCTGGCTAGTCTCTAAAACATACTAGGCCTGGTCAATCCCTGAGGCTTAGTAGGCCAGGTCAACCGGCCAGCTAATCTTTAAGATGGACTACTAGGCCCTATCAAACTCTAAGGCCTACTCGGCCCGGCCAGTCCATGGCTTGGCCAACTCCCCCCCCCAAGGCCTGGTCAGTCTCTAAATCGTACTAGGCTTGGCCAATACCTGAGGCCTCCTAGGCCCAGAAAATCCCAGAGACCTACTAGGCCCAGCCAATCTCCAAGGCCTAGTAGGCTTGGAAAATCCCTGAGGCCTACTAGGCACAGTCATTTCCTGAGGCCTGCTAGGCTCCAGTCAATCCTCAAGGCCTTCTAAGCCTAGAAAATCCCTGAAGCCTGAAAAATCCCTGAAGCCTACTGGGCCCAGCCAATCCTTGGCCAATTCCTGAGGCCTACTAGGCCCGGCCAATCCCCAAGGCCCAGTAGGCCTGGAAAATCCCTGAGGCCTACTAGGCTCAGTCACTTCCTGAGGCCTGTTAGGCCCAGTCAGTCCTCAAGGCCTTCTAAGCCTGGAAAATCTTTGAGGCCTACTAGGCCCAGCCAATCCTTGGCCAATTCCTGGGGCCTACTAGGCCCAGCCAATCTCCAAGGCCTAGTAGGCCTGGAAAATCCCTTAGGCCTACTAGGCCCAGCCAATCCTCAAGGCCAACTAGGCCTGAAAAATCCCTGAAGCCTACTAGGCCCAGCCAATCCTTGGCCAATTCCTGGGGCCTACTAGGCTCCCCCAATCCCCAGGATCTACTAAGCGGGAAGGTAAACAGCGTTTCTGTGCGTTCTGGTTTCCGTCACGGTGTCCCGTTGCGCCAGAAGCAGTTTAGTCCTGCTGCCCACGTGACCCGGAAAGCTGTCTGTGGACAAACGCCGGCCTGAAGCGAGATGAGGGCCGCAACCCCAGAGTCGCCTTTGACGGGACTTAACCGTCCAGGGGTCCTTTACCTTTCCTTTACTAGGACTGAAAAATCCCCGAGGCCTACTAGGCCCAGCCAGTCCTCAAGGCCTCCTAAGCCTGGACATTCTCTTAAGACCACCTAGGCCTGGACAATCGCCCATTTTAAGGGCCATGTTATGTACTGAGTTGAATAGGATCCAAAATGCAGTCTGATTGGTCCTAGAACAATAGGACTCAGAATGCAGCAGTCTGATTGGTCCTAGAACAATAGGATCCAAAATGCAGCAGTCTGATTGGTCCTAGAACATAGGATCCAGAAGCAGCAGTCTGATTGGTGCTAGAACATAGGATCCAGAATGCAGCAGTCTGGTTGGTCCTAGAACAATAGCGTCCAGAATGCAGCAGTCTGATTGGTCCACAGGAGCCACCCAATCCAGCTCCAGGTGGAAGGGAATCCGCAACCTGATTGGGCTACAGGAGAATCCCAGAATCAGCCAATCACGTGGGGCCCATTGTGTAAATAATGTATATAAAGCGGACATTCTGGGGGAATATCCATTCCTCCTCACCACTATGAGATGAATAAAGAGCATGAAATCCACTCTCAACTCTGAGTATATTTCAGGCCACTTCCAGATTTCAGGAACAGTATTGGGAACTAAACCGGCCCGGATCAGGAGGCAGAGCAGCTTTTGAAAGAGCCTGGAATGCAGAGCGCCAGTTGCTTGTTTTGGGGACTGTTATCTTTCCAAGAAACAAATTGGAAGCAGATTCGCTCCTGCCCAGAGAACGCAGGGAATGACCAGAGCGCTTGAAGAGGGCAGCAGAAGGCCGCTTGGCAGCATTCAATGCAAAATGGCTTTGACAGTGTCCTCTTCTTTACTCCTTCTGGTATCCGGGAATCCGATCCTTTGGATTCCAGCTCCTAAGTTAGCGGGAGGCGTGTGTCTCCCCCACAAAGGCAAACCGGAATCCAAAACCACATCCTTGAACCAAGCGTCTGTTAGGTCAAAATGCATTCCTCACTGAGACTCCCAGATGGCTTTCAAAATTACTACCGCCAAGCAGATTTCTGGCCTGTTTCGGCTCGAGGGCCACATTCCTATATGTGCAACGACTCAGGGGCCACACGCCAGCCGCGGGCAGGACCAGAGGCAAAAGCGGGCAGAAAGTGGCGGACTCTCCCTTGGAGATTTCTAAGCAGAGGTTGGGTGGCCATCTGCCAGGGAATCTTTAGCTGCGATTCCTGTCTTGCGGGGGTTGGACTGGATGACCCTTGGGGGTCCCTTCCAATTCTACAAATGGGTGCTTTCCAAAAAATGCGTTGATGGTTGTTCAGTTGTTATAAATCATATTTCGCAGTTGAAATCAGCTTACATCAATCGGTCAAGACTCCTAGCTTGACGCTATTCTCTTTTTTTGTGGCTGGATGCTCGGTGGAAAAAAAGCAGGACAGGAATACTTTAAATAAACACCCAAATACTTACACAAGGGTGTTTCACTTCCTGTTGCTTTGAAGCTGCAAAGCCCAACCCTATGAGTGTTTACTCAGAAATAAACCCCGCTACATTCAGTTGGGGCTTGCTCCCAGATAAATATGCAGAAAAGAGTGGGCGAACGTTGCACCGCCTGGGGGCCACATTTCATCCTTGGAAACCTTCCAGGGGCCAGGAGGGTTGAAAGGCAAAAGCAGGCAAGTTTCTACACTCAGAAACACCCATAGCTATCAACTTACAGATTTGAAAATAAGGGACCAGCAGCCTCGGAAATAAGGGATCAACAGACAAAATAAGGGGTTTTCCTAGCACAGGTATGTTCAACTGCTGAGCCCCTCCGAGCCAAAGGCAGAAAGCCCAGCCAGCAGCCCAACGAAGCCTCAAGTGGTGGTTCCCATAGTGCAGCAACCCGGCAAAGGGGATGCAGCAAGGAAAACCAGTGTCACCTCTCTGCTGGGAAGCGCTGAGCAAAGGCGAGTCCCCAGGCAACGCGGCCGAGTTGATTGGCACAAGGCATATGCAAGCTCCACCCCCCAGTCGTTCTCAGACTCCTTATTGGGTGAGCAACGCAGGCAAGCAACACAGTTGGAGCCTCCCTCCTCCCTGGCCGGCAGGGAGCTGCTTCCTTTGAAACCCGGGAAATTGAAGGGACATCATCCATAAGGGACAGCAGCGGGAAACGGCACTGGGATAAGGGACTTTCCCGCCAAATAAGGGACAGTTGACAGCTATGGAAACACCCCTTCTCTTTACCCTCCATCCCAGCAAGAGAGGCAAGTAAGGACTGCATCCCAGCCATACGAACGCCATAGCTCAGCTGGTAGAGCAGGAGACTCTCAGGGTGGTGGTTCGAGCCCCATGTTGGGTGGAAGGTTCCTGCATTGCAAGGGGTTGGACTAGATGACCCTCGTGCCCCCTTCCAATGTCTGTAGTGTTTATCCACCCGGATCTGGCCCACGGCATACCTAGCACCCCACAAGCGGCGTCCATGTGTGGGTGCTGGAGAGACGATCTCTTGTAGACCACATGGGGACTCCCTTCGCTCTCGTGCCCCCCACTGATATTGGTGCCGGGGCTCAGGGGCTCAATGAAGTACTCCTCGCCGTCTGCGATGATTACACCATGCTGGAACGAGAAGAGGAGAGGAACGTGCAAAGCGTTTATGCGTGGGTCTGCCTCTGAAGATGATCCAAAAACCCCCATGCCAGTGGCAGCAAGAGAACGGGGTCTTTTCTGTGGTGGCTCCCCGATTGTGGCATGCTCTCCCCAGAGAGGCTTGCCTGGCAGCATCACTACATGTGCCAGGGAAAAATATTCGTCTTTGCCCAGACCGATGGCTATTAAATTATGGCCTGTGAGAGTGTGACAGAGAAAACTGTTATGATGACTGCTTTCTTATTAGACTGTCTGTCAGTATGCTTTTTATTATGTTTGTATCATTGATGTTTTGAAATGTGTTTTTAATGTTGTACACTGCCCTGGGATCTCCTGATAAAGGGTGGTATATAAATTGGAATTAATAATAATGATGATGATGATGATGATGATGGCTACTAGCCATTAACGGCTGTGGTTTGCAGGCAGCAAATGTTTTTGAATACCAGTTGCTGGAAAACACAGGAAGGGAGGGAGCTTTTGCTCAGGTTCTGCTTGCCCACAGGAAACCTGCACTGCAGGTTGTTGGACTAGAGGACCTCTGGGGGTCCCTTCCAACTCCACAATTCTATGATTCCATGATCTGGACGGCCACTGCGAGAGCAGGATCCTAGGCTAGATGGGCCGCTGTCCTGACCCAGCAGGCTGCTCTTACGTCCTTATGTTTTGCACCCCCAGGGTGACCCTGCCCGCAAGCCACGAGGCGACCCCCCCCTCCTTCCCGGCTGCTCTCTCTCCGGCTGACGCTCGGGTTTTCGGCCGGACTCCTTGCCAGCCTAGCCTCACACTACCCCGCTTGTCCTCGGAAGCATGGCTTGCAGCCAAGACCAACAAAGCTTTCGTCCGGAAAGGAAATCCACAGCAAGGCCATCAACACCGCCCCTTTCTGGGGCTGGGAAACCAGAAACTTTTCATTACACGCACACAGAAGTGATTCAACTCTGGTTCTTTGTGGAGGGGGCTTGGAGGGAGAGAGAAAAAGTTGGGGGACCCACAGACCAACTGATAACCATGCTAGAAGATTTCCAAATGCTTTAAAAGAGAGAGAGCAGGGGAAACTCTTATTTTTTTGAGAGTTAACATCGCCCTGGGAGGAGGGCTTCCCTTCCCATCTTATCCTGCGCTGCTCGACAATATTCCTTTTCATTCCGCTGCAGAGACGGGAGAGAAATTCGGCCTGCGTTCGGAGTCGCATCGGAACGGTTGCAGTGCCTGCGGCATTCGAGTTTAGGGAATTCGTGGGCATGCAATGAAGCTGAATGTTGGAAGATTCAAGACAGATAAAAGGGAGTCCTTCTTTACGCAGTGCAGAGTTAAACGATGGAACTCCTTGCCACAGGAGGCTGCAATGGTCACCAACTTGGATGGCGTTAAAAGAGAATTAGACAGATTCATGGAGGAGAGGGCTATCAGTGGCTAGAACAGGATGCTATGCTAGATGGGCCGTTGGCCTGATTCAATGGGCTCTTCCTGGGTTCTTAAAATGGTGTCCGGTGGCATTTAAACATTGACAAAAACCTGCACCTAGATTTCAGGAACAAGCTAGCCAAATTTGGTTGGTATCGTTGCAGTTTTGAAAGTTTTAGTCCACCATCTTGATTCAGAATGGCACCTGTCAGTATCCAAATGCAGTCATACCTCGGGTTACAGACGCTTCAGGTTGTATTTTTTCAGGTTACGGACCCGCTGAAACCCGGAAGTACCGGAACAGGTTACTTCCAGGTTTGGGGGGTTGTGCATGCGCAGAAGCGCTAAATTACGCTTTGCGCATGCGCAGAAGCGCTGAATCGCAATCCATGTGTGCGCAGACGCGCCGCTGCAGGTTGCGAACGCTGCAGGTTGCGAACGTGCATCCCGCACGGATCACGTTTGCAACCCGAGCATCCACTGTATAGATGAAAACCTGCACCTTGATCCCAGGTACCGTCTTGCAGACCTCCAAGTGTCCCAATTTCCCAGGGACAGTTGCAGATTTACAGAAGCCGTCCCGGTTTCTGATTTGATCCCGGAATGTCCCGCTGTTCCTTTGGACATCCCTATTTTCGTCAGAGATATGTGGGATGGGATGCAGTTATGCAACCCCTCAGCCAAGGAGATCCAGTAACTAGACAACTTTTAGAAGATATCTGAAGGCAGCCCTGCATAGGGAAGTTGTTGTTCTTGTTGTTGTTGAATAGGATGTCCCTAATTTCCCCGGAGAAATGTTGGAGGCTATGATCTTGCAAAATTTGGCAGCGAGGTCTTAAGAGGTGTCTGAAGGCATCGTGAACAGGCAAACAACTTTCCAAAATCAGTGGGGAGAGTTCCTGCCAGACTGGATTTTAGCATGACCCAGCAGCCAGGAACATCTTAATTTCTTACTCCAGAATCTGTTCCGGGATCTTGCATGGTTAGGAAACTGTCTGGGGGTGCGTGTCGGGGGCGTTTACTGAGTTACCACCATGTCCTCGGGCTGGGAGCCAAAGAGACAGTGACAACAGGAGAGGCATTGCAAAATTTTCCTCCTTGAATTGTAAAGAGGGAAAGAATGAGTGTCGGGTTGAGACACCAAGGAGGATCTTCCAAAGTGAAGAGTGGAAGGAGTCGCCCACGGAGGGTCTGCAGAACCTTTTCCCCAAAGTGCAAACCTTTTCCACTCGGAAGGAATAGCATAAATCTCTCTTTGGGAATGATAATAATAATGGTTTTATTTTGTATATGCTACCCATCTGACTGGGTTTACCCAACCACACTGGGCGGCTCCCAACAAAATATTAAAAACACAATAAAACATCAACCATTAAAAGCTTCCCGGTACAGAGCTGCCTTTGGATGTCTTCTAAAAGTTGTGTGGGGTTTTTTTTATCTCTTTGTTCCGCAGGGAGGGTGCCACTGCTGAGAAGGCCCTCTGCCTGCTTCCCTGTGACTTCACTAGAATCTTACATCGTTTTTAGGGAGCGATGAGGACTAGAAACATGCCCTGTTGTTGTTGGTTTTTTTTTAGGGGAGGGTCCCAGGCCTAGCACAGACGAGGCTGAGCCGGGGGGCAGCTTACCAGCCCGTTGCAGTTACTGATGGCGACTTTGGAGTTGAGGTACTCGTCTTGCAGGTGGCCAGAGTAGTGGCAGTCCTCGTGGAACTCGTGCTTCCGGTCGACCCCGTCGTGCCGCCAGTACTCCACCCGGAAGCGCTCCGCCAGCAGGTTCGTGTGCAGCGTCAGGTTGAGGAGGAACTGCGCCCGGTGGGCGGAGACCCTGTAGAAGACCTGCTGCTCCCGGGGGGGCTCGTGGGAGGGGGCCCCCGTTCCGCGCCGGGCCCGCCGCTTTCGCGGGCTCTTCACGTCAAACGTCAGGAAGTCCCCATTCTGGTCCACCTGCACGGGGAAGGCGATCTCATAGTGGTCGAGGCTTGAGAGGAACTCCTCTGGATCAGGGAGAAGGAAATGCAGGGAGAGAAAAGAAATGCACGTGGGTGAATCGGGACCTGGGTTCAGTGCCCTGGCCATTCCCAGGGTTTTGCTCTGCGTGGCAATCCATGTTCATTCCGCAAGAGGGGGGGGCCTTCTAAATAGAGGCGTTCCTCCAACTATATCTGGATGGATACAGGCCTAGTGAGCAAAGCAAATCATCTCTGTCAGGTCTTGCCCCCACGAAGCAGCTGCCCCAGTCCCGTCCAATCCAGGATTTCCCCAAAGCAATCGGAGACTGTGCCTGCACACAGGCAACCTCTCCTCTGCCCTCTTCACGCCTCTCCTGGTTCTGGGGGACAAGAAGGGAAGGGAGCTTGTCACAGCAAGAGGGGGAGACACCTGTGACGCTTCACCATCTCTGCCTCTTGGCCTCCCTCCTCTCCTGCTGCAGCCTTTGATTCTGGACTGCTCTCTGGCACAGACTGTCCCTGCTCACTAAGCCCTGCTACCCTTTCAGCTTCCAACATCTCCTTACCCCAGTCCTCCCTTTTCTCCTTCTGCCCACTAATGACCTTACAGGCTCTGAGGCGTCTTCCCTTGAGGGTCTCCCAGCTGGTTCCTCGCACTGTTCCTCTCTGTCCATCTAGTATGTGACATCCCAGAAGAGGCAGTCTCCCATCTCCCCCACCCAATTTGGCCTCTGTCCTCGCCTCTGGAAGGCTGCCCAGAAGTAAAGGCAGCCCCCAGGTCAAGAAAGCTTCCTTTCCCCTGCCTTGAGGTCTGGTAAGTAAGTCGTTATATTACGGTCAATGACCAGTATCAAAACATTGAACACCAACTGCAAAATTAAAAAACCCAGAACAAAGTAAAGTAATCTAAAACATATACATAAGAATAATGGGGGGGGGGGGCTTTCTGATCTAGGAATGTTTGTTGGACAATGTGTTATAATCCTGGGTAATACTACTACTACTATTAATATTACTAATACCTCACCCATCTGACTGACTTCCTAAAATATAGAAAATAATAAAATGTCAGACATTCTAAAGTTCCCTATACAGGGCTGCCTTCAGGTGTCTTCTAAAAGTTGTGTAGTTCTTCATCTCCTT
Source organism: Podarcis muralis (assembly GCF_964188315.1). Lineage (NCBI taxonomy): Eukaryota > Metazoa > Chordata > Lepidosauria > Squamata > Lacertidae > Podarcis > Podarcis muralis. The sequence goes on along the minus strand of NC_135672.1, from coordinate 4,050,356 downwards.
GACATCTGCTAGGAATTGCGTTCCACAGGGAGGGCGCCACCACCGAGAAGGCCCTCTGCCCAGTTCCCTGCAACCTCACTTCTCACAATGAGGGAACCGCCAGAAGACCCTCAGAGCTGGACCTCAGTGTCCGGGCTGAATGATGGGGGTGGAGACACTCCTTCAGGTCTACAGGGCCGAGGCTGTTTAGGGCTTTAAAGGTCAGCACCGACACTTTGAATTGTGCTCGGAAATGTACTAATCATTGCATGTTGTATTTTAATTGCTGCTGCCCCAAATTTGGCCACCTTGTGTGTTACACCAGGGTTGTTATCTAGGAGCGACAGAGTGGCAAGAAACTGTTCAGTGTACAATCATACCTCAGGTTACAGCTGCTTCAGGTTGCGGAAGTACCGGAACAAGTTACTTCCAGGTTTTGGCAGTTGCGCATGCACAGAAGCGCTAAATTGCGCTTTGCGCATGCGCAGAAGCGCCGAATCACAACCTGTGTGTGTGCAGGCGCTGGTTGCGAACACTTCGGGTTGTGAACATGCATCCCGCACGGATCACCTTTGCAACCCGAGCATCCACTGTATTTCAGTATATTTATTGGCAGAATAAGGCCGGAGTGTAACTCTCTATAAAACTAGCACTGAGGACTAGGAGCTTGGGGCTCAACCCGCGCTCCCTTGCCCCGCCGCCCCCCCCCCCGTACCTTGCGACTGGAAGGCGTAGCCTGGGAGGTTGCCCACGGACACGGCCGAGACGAGGGTCCAGGTTAGAAGCCTCCAGGCCGTCGCCATAGTGGGCTAGGATGCTCTCTGCGATGGGGGCCGAGGGGGTCTGCCCCAACATTGCTTTCGCTGAGCCGCCACGCTTGCTTAGACAGGGGTCCCCCGTTCCTGGGTGGCCATCCTCGGCCGCTGGGTGCTCTGCAGGAGGCGGCAAGGGCGGGGCGGGCGTCACGGCGGGGAGGGGCTTGTCCTCGGCGCTCAGCATGTGCCAGGAGTCTGCGGCATCGCTCTGTCGGAGAGGAGCGTCACAGAATCACAGAACAGGAGAGTTAGAAGGGACCACCAGGGTCATCTCGTTCAACCTCCCCCAAAGCAGGAACCTTTTGGCCTAGCGTGGGGCTCTGAGATGGAGACCCTCCAACATTTCTCCGATGAAAGTAATAATAATAATAATAATAATAATAATAATAATAATAATAATAATAATTTATTAATTGTACCCCGCCCATCTGGCTGGGTTTCCCCAGCCACTCTGGGCAGCTTCCAACAAAGATTAAAAATACATTAAAATGTCACACGTTAAAGACTTCCCTAAACAGGGCTGCCTTCAGATGTCTTCTAAATGTCAGGCATACAGTGGTACCTCGGGTTACAGATGCTTCAGGTTACAGACACTTCACGTTACAGACTCCGCTAACCCAGAAATAGTACCTCGGGTTAAGAACTTTGCTTCAGGATGAGAACAGGAATTGTGCGGTGGCAGCGGGAGGCCCCATTAGCTAAAGTAGTATCTCAGGTTAAGAACAGTTTCAGGTTAAGTACGGACCTCTGGAATAAATTAAGTTCTTAACCCGAGGTACCACTGTAGTTGTTTATCTCTTTGATATCTGATGGGAGAGTGTTCCGCAGGGCGGGCGCCACTACCGAGAAGGCCCTCTGCCTGGTTCCCTGCAACCTCACTTCTCGCAGGGAGGGAACCACCAGAAGGCCCTCGGCGCTGGACCTCAGCGTCCGGCAGAATGATGGGGGTCGAGACGCTCCTTCAGGTCTACTGGACGGAGGCCGTTTAGGGCTTTAAAGGTCAGCACCAATACTTTGAATTGTGCTCAGAAACGTACTGGGAGCCAATGTAGGTCTTTCAAGACCGGTGTTATGTGGTCTCCCAGTCCCCAATCTAGCTACCGCATTCTGGATTAATTGCAGTTTCTGGGTCACCTTCAAAGGTAGCCCCACGTAGAGCGCATTGCAGTAGTCCAAGCGGGAGATAACCAGAGCATGTCCAACAACAGCAGCAGCAATTGTTGTTTTATTGTTTATATCCCACACATCTTGCCCCAGCCACTCTGGGCGGCTTCCAACAAATGTGAAAACATATTAAAACATTGAACACCAGCAACTTCCCTATCCAGGGCTGCCTTCAGATGTCTTCTAAAGGTTTTCTAGTTACTGCGGGAGTCTGCCATGGAGGCAGAGCTGTTGTGGCTCATAGAGGAGATTTTGTGGCTTAAGAGAGAGAAAGACAGTGGAGGAAGAAAGAAAGGAGGACAGAAACTGCGAGGTGCTTGGGGCACAAAAACAGTGGGGAGAGCGGCAAGGGAGAAGGACACAGAGAGGATTAGTTTACATCTTAATTCCACCCCCCCTAAAAATCCAGATTGTTGTTGAAGGGAAGGAGAGAGCGAGAGCGTCTGTTCCCAATTTTGCCACTGGGTCTGCAGACAGCTCGGCCGCGCTGGCTTCGGATCCAGCTGCAGAGGAGAGTAATGGGAAGCAGATGGGCTGGAGGGGTCCCTCTCCGCCTGCGAAGAAGCGAGGAAGGATTTTTGCAAGGCAGGCAACGGGACCCGTGGACCTTGAGCTCTTCTTTTGCAGACCGGGAGCTCGGAAATGTGGTTATTTCATCATCGGGTGATTGCTGACACAAGTCTGACCCAGGGTAGGCCCATCCAAGTGGACGGTTTTTAAATTCAATGGGTCTACTCGGAGTAGGACTCGGCTGGGGGATTTTGGCATAGCAGGCTCTAGTCTGTTTCAGGGTCTTTTTGTCCCCTATCTTAAAAACCGACTCAGCGCAACTGGGAGCCAGTAGTGGCATAATGGTTAGAGTGTTGTACTAGGACCCGTGTGTGTGTGTGACCCGGGTTCAAATCCCCCCCCCACTTGGCCACAAAGCTCACCAAATGCCCTTTGGGGGACCAGTCTCCCTCTCTCTCAGCCTATCCTCCCCCAGGGCCAGGGCCTTCTCAGTGATGGCTCCCACCTGGTAGAATGCTCTGTCCCAGGAGACCAGGGCCCTGCAGGAATTAACCTCCTTCCACAGGGCCTGTAAGACAGAGCTATTCCGCCTGGCCTTTAGTTTGAATTCAGCCTGATCTTTTATTTCCCTTCCCTTCCCCTTTTATGAAGATCACCCGCTCTGAGACCCCACAGCTAATTCTCCCCTGGCCTCCTCGCTGGCCCAAATAGGACCAATTCAGCCAGCTAGCCCTGGGGATTATCTAATGCTTGTTTCCCCTAAAGTGATTTTTGAATTTTACTGTTATTCATGTTTTTATACTGTATTTTATGCTGCTTTTATAATTAAGTGTTTTAAATTTGTTGTTAGCCGCCCTGAGCCCGGTTTTGAACCGGGAAGGGGGGTTATAAATAAAATTTTACTATTATTATTATCCTACCTCGCAGGGTTGATGTTGTGGGGTTAAGTGAGGAGGGGGAGTACTGTGTATGCCACCCCGAGCTCCGCAGAGAAAAGGTGGGATCTAAACTCAATAAATAAAGAGATAGTTTTCAAGAGCAACAACCGCAAAAGTCTCAAGGAAACTGATCAGAGAGGTAAAGGCATGAGAGTGAAATAAAACCATAGCATCATAGAACTGTAGAGTTGGAAGGGGACCCCCAAAGGTCATCCAGTCCAACCCCTGCAAGGCAACCGAAGCACCCATGACAATGGCCACCCAACTTCTGCTCAAAAACTTCTAAGGAAGGAGAGTCCACAACCTCTGTTCTGCTGTCATGCAGCTCTTATTGCCAGAAAGTTTTTTCCCCCTGATGTTTAGTTGGAATCTCCTTTCTTGTAACTTGAAGCCATGGGTTCGAGTCCTACCCTCCAAGGCATGAGAAAACAAGCTGGCTCCCTCTTCCATGTGACAGCCCTTGAGATATTTGAAGATGGCTCCCATATCTCCTCTCAGTCTCCTCTTTTCCAGCCTAAACATACCCAGCTCCTTCAACCGTTCCTCATCAGGCTTGGCTTCCAGAATGTAGCAAAATCTACATACTGCTTGATTGTGGTAAAACCTCTGAGCACATACATAATTTTATTTGTATGCTGTCTCTGAGTAGGACAACTCTATGATCTGAAGACGTGTGAGGAATCAAGGGTGTCCCACAAGCATGTGAGGAGTGCAAGGACAGACCAATCTATCCATTTGGGTTCCTCTCAGCTCCTCGTTCTTCCATTCTTAAAGTTCAAATTCTGCATGCTGACACACCAGTTGGTGCTTTGTTTTTTGAAAGTCCTCACGAAAGTTCACTCGCGCTTTCCTGCAGATTTCTGCAGGCTTGACTAATAGACCAATTTTGGTTTTGCAAAGCAATTTCTTCCAAAAGAGCACCTTTTTTTCCTCTTCCATCACCCAGGTCAGCCATTTTTGCACATTACCTGGCCAGAGAACCATTTTACAGAATTGGGAAAAGTGCACATTTCAACGAACAGCTCCTTTTGTTTTGTTTGTGTGCCATTTCAGAAAATGCAGTTCGCCTCGGTGCAAACTGAATAGATTTTCCCCCCTCTCCCCATACCTAGATATAATAATAATAATAATAATAATAATAATAATAATAATAATAATAATAATAATTTATTATTTATACCCTGCCCATCTGGCTGGGCTTCCCCAGCTACTCTGGGCGGCTTCCAAAAAAATATTAAAATACTGTAATACATCAAACATTAAAAGCTTCCCTAAACAGGGCTGCCTTCAGATGTCTTCTAAATGTCAGGTAGTTGTTTATCGCTTTGATATCTGATGGGAGGGCGTTCCACAGGGCGGGAGCCACCACCGAGAAGGCCCTCTGCCTGGTTCCCTGTAACTTGGCTTCTCGCAGGGAGGGAACCGCCAGAAGGCCCTCGGCGCTGGACCTCAGTGTCCAGCAGAACGATGGGGGTGGACACGCTCCTTCAGGTATACTGGACCGAGGCCGTTTAGGGCTTTAAAGGTCAGCACCAACACTTTGAATTGTGCTCGGAAATGTACTGGGAGCCAATGTAGGTCTTTCAAGACCGGTGTTATGTGGTCTTGGCAGCCACTCCCAGTCCCCAGTCTAGCTGCCGCATTCTGGATTAGTTGTAGTTTCCCAGTCACCTTCAAAGGTAGCCCCACGTAGAGCGCATTGCAGTAGTCCAAGTGGGATACAAGATATCCCTTTCAGAGAAGGTCGCTACCTGATCAGAAATTCAACTGCCATGTCCCCGAGTGCCTTCATGCTAAAAAGGGCACCACGGGGTGAACTGCACACCCGTCAGGCAGCTATTAAAGGCTCAGAATATAAAAAGAGGCCATGGCAATTAGCTTTGAAACATCTGAAATGGAGGTAAAAAGAGAATACTCACCTCCAGCCTCCTCCTAACCCCGGCTCTCATTTTTAATTATTACTAAGCCCAATTATTTACACTCTCAGCCCACCAGACGTCACTGAGCGAATGGCTTGGCTTTTCAACTCAAGTTTGCTCAGATGATTAAAACAGCAGGTTGCGAGGGATTAATTGAATTGAGCCTGTGGTGCATTGGAGTGTGGGTTTTAAAAAAAAATAAAATTGGACGGAAGGGAATGCTTTTAAGGATCCAATCAGAGCATATGACCCAGAGCTCCGAGCCAGATACCCAGCTTGAAGAAGGAAAAAACCACACAGCTATTGACTTATTTTTCGTGGGCACCCGAAGAGCGGCCGAGACGAGGCAGCACGTTTAAGCTTGTTGGGAAGGTAGACGTGTAATCCCGCGATGCCCAATTAGCAGATGCAGGTAATTAAAAGGTTGTCAGAAAGTTGGGAGGAAAACACACACGCAGGGGTGCCAACTTAAATAAAATATGGGGGGGGAGGTAAGCCCCACCCTCCATAATTGATCACATGATGCAGTGCACTCACGCCATTTGAATGGCAATGGCCATCGATACCTCCATTGCTGCCTCTCCCCATATGAACCGACCCAGACTCTGAGGCCCTTTTTCATGTGCTTCTTCTATGAGAACAGGGCCTTCTCTGCAGTGGCTCCCCACCTGTGGGATGCTCTCCCCAGGGAGGCTCGCCTGGCGCCTTCATTATACGCCTTTAGGCACCAGGTCTTTGGCTGGCTGACATCCAATGCCCTTTTTAAATGTGTTTTTTTGGGGGGGTGTGGTGATTGGGTTGTTCTTGTTTATGTTTTTATTATGTATTTTATACTGTGATTTTATGTTGTGACCACCCTGAAACCTGCTAGTATAGGGCGGTACGCAAACTGAATTAGTAATAATAATAATTTTTGGGGGGGAGGGCTGGCTGTCACACACAAACCCCACACCCAAAGCCACCATCACAAGGGAGACTGATCTTGGAACACTGGCCAGGCCCAAGCTGACAGTCAGGGATGGGCATACATTTTGGGGGCTGACCGGGCGGGGGGGGGGGACTAGACTTTATTTCACCCAGGTCAAAGATCCAGTTTGACACCACCTATACACACACACACACACACACACACACACACACACACACAGGCTGGGGTCTCCATGACGCCCTTCTGGAGTCCCAAAACCTGGCAGCCCCCCCCCCACTTCATAGCTACGGCTCTGGGGGGGGGGCTGTTATGGGGTTCCCTTTGCAACCAGCAACTTGGGCAGTCCCTGTCCCTGGCATTGCCCTACAACAGATCACCACATTTAAAAATAAAATAACTGCTACATCTCAGGTTTTGATGAACATGTCAAAGCCACTGGTGGGAATAAATATTTCCTATGCCTTATAGATTCCAAGAAGCGCGGGGTACCAGTTTGGGAAATGCTATACTGTATCAATGCACGAATTCAGCCGCTTTTAGGACCCCTGGGTGATGAGGGACCCCGAAAGTCATGCTTCCTTCCTTTCCTGGTCCCTCCGCCGCTGCAGATGGTCGAGATCAGCCCTGGAGATTTTTTGCATACGTGTAGAATTTTGGGAACGCGAGGCGAACATACTTGGCATCTTGCAGCGATGTTTTCCCACCCACCCAGAAGGCAGCAAGCCCTTCCCATTCCCCGGAACACAGACAGAGAGAGACAGAAAGCCCCAAGCAAGACATCTTTTCGGGTGGGGGCCGGGGGGAGACCGCGTCCCCGGCCTCAGCCCCCAAACCAGCCGTTTTTGCGCACGGTTCCTGCAGCTCCGTCCCTGGAGCGCTTCATCACATCCCCCCCCCCCTCCAGCTTTGCAAAACCAGAAAGTTCCCAAAGGAAAAAAAAGATATATTAAATAAATTCCCTTTGCATACCTTTCTCTAATTTTGTTTTTTTTTTTATTTCTCTTCTCCCCGCCCCGGGTTTCTTGCCGGAAATTTCGGTTGGTCCGGAGAGCTTATCCAAGCGCAGGGCGCAAAGTTTTTCCCCCAAGCAACAGCTGGAAAGAGAAGAAGGAGAGAGAGAGGGAGAGAGAGAGAGAAGCGGCAGAGGAGGGAATTCAGGGGAAACGCTCCTCCTTGCAAAAAGTCTTGAGCTAACGGATTCGTTGCAAGAAGGAGAAGAAAAAACAGAAAGAGGGGAGAGAAAGAGAGAGACTTCTTTTCAGGAAGCAAATGGAGGTTGCATGAAGCAGACAGGGTTGTTTAGCAAAAAAAAAAAAGAAGGGGGATTTTGCCAGGCTAATTAAGAAAAATAAAAGCCACCACAGTGCTTCCCCCCACCTTCACCCAAGGAAAAAAAAAGAGAGAGGGAGAGAGCAAGAGAGAGAGACCTCCTTCTCTGGTGACGCCATTGAAAGGCAGGTCTCTTTCTGTTACAGATGTAAGGCACCGCTGGGTTGCTAAACCTCAGCGGGAAAGGGAGGGGGACGCAGATGCGCACCCTCCAGCATTTCACCGGTGTAAATTATCACCATCAAACCTTTTCTTGCCATCGCATACAAACATCCATAACATATCAGTACCAGGGCCTTGCAGAGCCAGGCAGAGGCCCCAGCCAGGTAGATAATGTGCCCCCTTTTTTTAAACTCTGGGGATAACTGAAGTCTTATAAATAAGTATATAAATAATTTTCACAGAAGTTATGCTGACAAATAATTTTATTTCAAGGCTTGAACCGTATCTGCATATAAAGACAAAATGGAAAATATAGATTTTCTTTTTCTTTTTAAAAATACATAGGGAATGTATGCTGACCCGAGGCCCCCTTTGGAATCGGAGGCCCCCAGGGCCAAGTGGCCCATATGCCCCCCCCCTCTGTCTGGGCCTGATCAGGACAGAGTTACCGCTTTGACAGTGGCACAAAACATTTACCAAAAAAAGGAGAGGCAGAACAGACTATTGCCACAACCAGTGTAAATAGTAATGTCTTATTCAATAATGATAGTAATAATAATAATAATAATAATAATACCCCACCCATCTGACTGGGTTGCACCAGCCACTCTGGGCAGCTTCCAACATATATAAAAACATAATTAAACACTGAAAAACTTCCCTATCCAGGGCTGCCTTCAGATGTCCTCAAAATGTTGTATAGTGACTTATCTTCTTGGCTCAGGGGGTCGCATAACTCCAGATCCGCCAACATTTCTCCAATGAAAATAGGGACGTCCTAAGGAATAGGGGACGCGGGTGGCGCTGTGGGTAAAAGCCTCAGCGCCTAGGGCTTGCCGATCGAAAGGTCGGCGGTTCGAATCCCTGCGGTGGGGTGCGCTCCCGTTGTTCGGTCCCTGCTCCTGCCAACCTAGCAGTTCGAAAGCACCCCCGGGTGCAAGTAGATAAATAGGGACCGCTTACTAGCGGGAAGGTAAACGGCGTTTCCGTGTGCGGCTCTGGCTCGCCAGAGCAGCGATGTCACGCTGGGCACGTGACCCGGAAGTGTCTCCAGACACCGCTGGCCCCCGGCCTCTTGAGTGAGATGAGCGCACAACCCTAGAGTCTGTCAAGACTGGCCCGTACAGGCAGGGGTACCTTTACCTTTACCTTTAAGGAATAGTGGAAACGGGATGCGGGTGGCGCTGTGGGTTAAACCACAAAGCCTAGGCCTTGCTGATCAGAAGGTCGGCGGTTCGAATCCCCACGACGGAGTGAGCTCCCGTTGCTCGGTCCCAGCTCCTGCCAACCTAGCAGTTCAAAAGCACGTCAAAGTGCAAGTAGATAAATAGGTACCACTCCGGCGGGAAGGTAAACGGCGTTTCCGTGCGCTGCTCTGGTTCACCAGAAGCGGCTTAGTCCTGCTGGCCACATGACCAGGAAGCTGTACACCGGCTCCCTCGGCCAATAAGCGAGATGAGTGCTGCAACCCCAGAGTCGGTCACGACTGGACCTAATGGTCAGGGGTCCCTTTAACTTTAAGGAATAGTGGGACATTCCAGGATCAAATCAGAAAACGGGAAGCTTCTGTAAATCTGGGACTGTCATTGGAAAATGGGGACACTGGGAGGGTCTGCTGATGGGAGGAGAACAGCACATCTAAGGTCAGGGGGAGTGGGGGGATGTAATATTTAGAGCAGGGGTCCCCAAACTAAGGTCCATGGGCCGGATAAGGCCCGAGGGACTCGTTTATCCAGCCCGCCGCCTGCTGCCGCCACCTACTCATACCAGCGCTGCACTGAGCAGCTGCCCACTTCCGGGTCGGAGGAGCACCGGAAATACCCGTATTTTTCACTCTATAAGTCGCACCAGACCACAAGACGCACCTAGTTTTTGGAGGAGGAAAACAAGAAAAAATATATTCTGAATCTCAGAAGCCAGAACAGCAAGAGGGATCGCTGCGCAGCGAAAGCAGCAATCCCTCTTGCTGTTCTGGCTTCTGGGATAGCTGCGCAGCCTGCATTCGCTCCATAAGACGCACACACATTTCCCCTTACTTTTTAGGGAAAAAGTGAGTCTTATAGAGCAAAAAATACGGTGCCTTGTACGCATGCACAAGCGTTATTTCCAGCGCACATCCGGGTCAGAGGAGGCCCGTGCACATGCTCATAAGCTATTTCCGGTGCTCCTCCGACCCGGAAGTCCGCCAGAAATAGTGTGTGCCCACGCGTATGGGCACGCACTCCCCTGCCCTCCGGCCCGCTACACGATCGGCGCTGGAGACACCGGCCCGAGGTGCAGTAAGTTTGCTGACCTCTGACTTAGAGAGCCCGCAGGATCAGGCCAATGGTCCATCTAGTCAACCATCCTGTTCTCACAGGGGCCAACCAGATGCCCCTGCCAGCAGGATCCGAGCACAGGAGCAACTCTCCCCTCTTGTGGTTTCCAGAGACTGGGATTCAGACGGTCTTGTAGCTCCCTCATCGGAAGCCCACATCCTCGCCAAAACATCCCTGTCCACACCCTGTACCCCAGCCTATGCATGAGATGCAGGTGGCACTGTGGTCTAAACCACAGAGCCTCTTGGGCTTGCTGATCAGAAGGTCGGCGGTTCGAATCCCCGCAACAGAGTGAGCTCCCGTTGCTCGGTTCCTGCTCCTGCCAACCTAGCAGTCTGAATGCACACCAGTGCAAGTAGATAAATAAGTATCACTGTGGCGGGAAGGTAAACGGTGTTTCCGTGGGCTCTGGTTTCCGTCACGGTGTTCTGTTGCGCCAGAAGCGGCTCAGTCATGCTGGCCACATGACCCAGAAAGCTGTCTGTGGACAAGCACCAGTTCCCTTGGCCTGAAAGCAAGATGGGCGCTGCAACCTCAGAGTCACCTTTGACTAGACTTATTAAACATACTTTTGTATCTTATACAATTTTTTTTGACTTCCATCAATCACATCTGAAAATTTTCCACTCTTTACACTTAATTTACATTTCTTACTTTCACTATTACATTTAAATCTCATAACTAATATCTCTATTCTTTCTCTAGTTTGCAACGTTTCATATATTTCTCCTTACAAAACGTCTTGTAGTCCTACTAGCATCATTTGTTGATTACAGTTGCTCTTCAAATAGTTCGTATATTTCTTCCAATCTTCTGTGAATCTCTGGTCCCGCAGGTTTCGAATCCTTCCTGTCATTTTATCCAATTCTGCGTAGTCCATTAATTTTGTCTGCCATTCTTCTTTCGTCACGCCTTTGACTGGACTTAACCGTCCAGGGGTCCTTTACCTTACCTTGACATTTACCTTGACATTTTACCTTACCCCAGCCTGTATTTGAAGCTGTTCTTTCCCTCTCACTTACTGTCTCACTTACCCAATTCTGGGTAGGAAAACAGGGTGTGTTTTTAATCCATTCATCCCTTATTGGCACAATACTTTTAAAAATGTAACTTCAAAATGCAGAGCATCTCATTTTGATCTCTTCCACAGAAGCCTGCGACGGGTGATGCAACTGTGATGGGCCTTGTCAGGCAAGGGGTCATACTTTGCAGGAGCCATAGAAGCGGGCCTATGGAACTCCCTGCCACAAGGCATGGCAATCTGTGCTGGCTTGGGTTGTTTTTAAAGAAGGCCCCTGGTGGGTTTGCCTCCACAGGACCTTTTCCCTATGTTCCTAACTCAAACCGGATCTTTATTCAGGATCATGAGGACTACATCCTTAGTTTACATTTAGAGGGAAATGTCACGGGGAATGGATTGGGGAGTGTGCTTCCCACTTTTGAAAAACAGCGCTTCAGTGTGCAAGAGTAAAAAAACGGATAATGTACATTTCTCATAGTGCCACAGGGTGACATCACTTATTAAAGGCTGACTCCCCTTGCAAAATGGTGCAGAGGCACAGGGTGGGAATGCATTTAAATAACATTAATGATAATAAATAGATATATTTATAAGGGGCCCTTTATGGGATGGGACGTGTGTTAGTTTTCAAAGTGCCCTCTGGTGGCTAAAGAAGGGAAAGCTTTCCTTTTTTCAGATATATTTTATTGTTATTGCTTTTTTAAAGAAATATTTTAAAGGAAAAATCTCAAAGTGATTTGCAACACATGAAAACATCAAACAAAACACTCCAGAATAAAACAAATCCAAGCTTCCAGATTAGTATTTCAGATTCTTCTCTAAGTGACGTTTTGCTTTCCCCTAATTTATTAGACTGGCTTAATTTATAGATTGCCCTGTAGCAGAAGGACTCTAGAAATTTCACATATACATTCCAACACATAATAGATTTTTCTTTCATTTTTGTCGACTTACCATCACATTTTCCAGGGTTTTTTTATTTGTTTCTCCCCCTATCTTCTCTCTCTCTGCCCCTTGGTTAGAAAACTATTATTATTATTATTATTATTATTATTATTATTATTATTATTAACTCACCCTTTTTCATTAATTGAAAACAAACCCTTTCCCCCAGACATGAAAATGAATGCAAATTAGGTAAACATATGTCAAAAGTTCTTTATTGATTCAGATGAGGAAATGTGGAGTTCTTGTCCCTTGTTGCAATGGTCTTCTGGTAAGGATACGGTTTTAGAGTATCAGCTCAATCCATAAACTATGAGACACGGAATCTCAGGGCTGTGGGTTTGAGCCCAATGTTAGGCATTAAGTTTCCTTCATTGTAATTGCCAATGCAATTCTGGGCTGCATCAATAGGAGTATAGCATCTAGATCCAGGGAAGTAATAGTGCCACTGTATTCTGCTCTGGTCAGACCTCACCTGGAGTACTGTGTCCAGTTCTGGGCACCACAGTTCAAGAAGGACACTGACAAACTGGAACGTGTCCAGAGGAGGGCAACCAAAATGGTCAAAGGCCTGGAAACGATGCCTTATGAGGAACGGCTAAGGGAGCTGGGCATGTTTAGCCTGGAGAAGAGGAGGTTAAGGGGTGATATGATAGCCATGTTCAAGTATATAAAAGGATGTCATATAGAGGAGGGAGAAAGGTTGTTTTCTGCTCCTCCAGAGAAGCGGACACGGAGCAATGGATCCAAACTACAAGAAAGAAGATTCCACCTAAACATGAGGAAGAACTTCCTGACAGTAAGAGCTGTTCGACAGTGGAATTTGCTGCCAAGGAGTGTGGTGGAGTCTCCTTCTTTGGAGGTCTTTAAGCAGAGGCTTGACAACCATATGTCAGGAGTGCTCTGATGGTGTTTCCTGCTTGGCAGGGGGTTGGACTCGATGGCCCTTGTGGTCTCTTCCAACTCTAGGATTCTATGATTCTATGATTCTATTGTAGGGAGTTGGATTAGATCACCCTTGGGGTCCCTTCCAGCCCTATAATTCTTTGATTCAATATGCCAAAACCCAATTGGACATTTTCATTTGTATCAAAATCATTATTTCTCCTTCCTGCGCTGCTGGCAACCCATCAAAATCTTTGACCTGAGGCTTCCAATTTTCCTTTGGAATTCCCACATGCGATGATTCCAACCACTAGGTCGCGTTGCTCCCCCTGACCCCAGGCAAGATGCCTTACCTACCAGGCAGGGAATCGAGACCTGCAGGTTTTCCCATAAGAGTCCCGGAGGAGAGTTATGGCTCTACCGGTTGAGTTACTGTCTGCGGCACAATACTCACACAGCGCAGGAGCTCTCCGTGAGAAAGGAAGTGGCGAATGTGAGTTTTTCAGGCCTAACTTGTGCTCTTCACACCTTCTCAAAACCAGAAGCCTTTCTTCAAAAGCGCTTTTTCAGCCTTCCTGCTTACGCAGTACGGAAATTGGGTCAAAACTTCAAAGACACCCCCACCTCACCCTGTCGACGTCTGCAGAGCAAACTCAGCCACTTCACTGCCAGAGACCAGACCTCTCTCTCTCTCTCTCTCTCTCTCTCTCTCTCGTTCCCTTTACACCCCTAAAAACTATCATTTTGCTTTGGGATGGACATCTGACTCCATTAATTTCCACTTAAAAAGAAAGATTCAGACAGAAACATTTACGGAAGTGTCCATTGTCTTCCCTGCCCTCTGATTCAGGTAAGGATCTTGAGATATTTGATGCACAGATAACCATTTTTCTCCCCATTTAGTGCTGAACTGGCGCTGCTCCACATTGGTAAGAAATTGATATTTCATTGTGTTGGCATCTGCCCTCTGGAACTCCCTGCCTATTGACATCAACAAAAGTCTAGTGTCCAGATCAAGGGAAGTAATGGTATCACTCTATTCTGCCTTGGTCAGGCCACAAGTGGAATACCGTGTTCAGTTCTGGGCACCAAAATTTGAGAAGGATGTTGACAAGGTGTGCAAAGGAGGGCGACCAAGATGATGAAGGGTCTGGAAACCAGACCATATGAGGAACGGTTGAAGGAGCTGGGTATGTTTAGCCTGGAAGAGAGGAGACTGAGAGGAGATAGCAGAGCCACCTTCAAATATCTCAAGGGCCGCCACACGGAAGATGGGGCATCTTGTTTTCTCCTGCTCTGGAGGGTAGGACTCGAACCCGTGGCTTCAAGTTACAAGAAAGGAGATTCTGACTAAATGCCAGGAATAACTTTCTGACAGTAAGAGCCGTTCGACAGTGGAAGAATCTCCCTCAGGAGGTGGTGGGCTCTCCTAGCTTTATAAGCAGAGGTTGGGAGACCACCTGTCATGGATGCTTTAGCTGAGATTTCTGCATTGCAGGGGGTTGGACTAGATGGCCCTTGGGGTCCCATCCAACTCTACAATTCTGTGATCAGGGGACACCTTCTTCACTGTACTCTTTCCTGTGCCTGCTAAAAACCTTTTCGTTGCTGCTTAGACAAGCCTTTCCAGACATGTGGAATCGTAGAGTTGGAAAGAATCACAAGGGACATCTATTCTCACCCCGTGCTGTGCAGGAATGTTGACATACGTTTTAATCTGTTTTCATTTTATCACAGGTTTTATCTTTGGAAAGTTTTAAAGAATCCCCCCCCCCGATACTTTTAATGGCCTTAATTCTATTGAGAAACACCACTTTAAGATTGTTGTTCTATAGTCAAGTGGTATAGACATTTTATGGAAAAAGCACACAGCAAAAAAAAAGTTGGGGGTTCAAGGTGGGGTTTCAGCGATCGAACTTCAAGGGGGTCATTGGTTGTTAAACGTTGGTTAGGGTGGGCTGGCGTTGGGTTTAGATAGACCGGTGGTGTGATTTCGTGTAAGACAGCGTCCTATTTAAATCAGCCGCTTATCCAAAACCACAGGACTAGAAACGTCTTCGCAGGCAGAAGGTCCTGGGTTCAGTCCCCCGCCTGAAAGCCTGGAGACCCACCTTCAATCCCTGCAAATAGTCCTGAGCTTGATTGATCCATAGTCTGATTTGGTATATATTGTTGTTGTTTAGTCGTTGAGTGGTGTCCGCCTCTTCGTGACCCCCTGGACCAGAGCACGCCAGGCCCTCCTGTCTTCCACCGCCTCCCGCAGTTTGGTCAAACTCATGCTGGTGGCTTCGAGAACACTATCCAACCATCTCGTCCTCTGTCGCCCCCTTCTCCTTGTGCCCTCCATCTTTCCCAGCATCAGGGTCTTTTCCAGGGAGTCTTCTCTTCTCATGAGGTGGCCAAAGTCTTGAAGCCTCACCTCCAGGATCTGTCCTTCCAGGGAGCACTCAGGGCTGATTTCCTTCAGAATAGAGAGGTTTGATCTTCTTGCAGTCCATGGGACTCTCAAGAGTCTCCTCCAGCACCAGAATTCAAAAGCATTTATTCTTCGGCAATCAGTCTTCTTTATGGTCCAGCTCTCACTTCCATACATCACTACTGGGAAAATATACTACTTGGTATATATAGCCAGAGTTTTTGTTAGGGGGGCAGACCTTTTGTTGAGTGGGGGCAAAACCTCAGTTTGCTATGCATTTTTATTGATTTTCATTCATTGGGGGGCAGCTGCCCCTCCCTGCCCCCCTTGGCTACACCCATGTATATGTCTCTATCTAAATCAGAATTATGAGGACCAGAAACTAACTTTAGATTTACAGGGGAGGCCACAGCTCAGTTGCAGGAGAATCTGATGAAAGGCAGTGTCCTACATTCCCAGTCAACCCTATCAAATGCTTTCTCCAGAACCGCCAGACTTAGCAAACTTAGTTTTACTTTCAGGGCAAGGCAGGAGCTCCATGGCTATTTTGCCCGCAGAAGCTCCCATGTTCAAGCTGCCAACCAGTGTAAACAATACTGAGCTTGATGGCCCAGGGGTCTGACACAATACAATGGAGTTTCTTTTTTAAAAATAAAACAAAATGTCCAAAAAATCCACATTAAATTCCTGTGCAAATTTTAAAAGATTTATTTCATATTGTTGACTTCACATCCCATTTTCTGTTATGTTTTTCTTATCCTCCCCCTTTCCTGCATTCTGTCTTCCCTCTGTTTTAACATAGTCATAACACAATGATATTTAATTATTTCTGTTGTTCATAGTTCGAAACCTGATCAGAGATTCTTCATGTTCTGTGTCCTGCTCAGAGCAAAATCATTGCAGGCTGTTTTATTTAGCTCCTTTGATTTCAGTAAGTTCCTCTATGTTTAACTTAGCCAGCAACTACTCACAGTCCTATTCAGACTAGACCCTGTTGGACTCGCTTCGGCCCATCAATTTCCAATGGGTCTTCTCTGTGCTAAAAATTTTCAGTGTTTGCAAAGGAAGTGGAGTCTTGCGATTGACATCTATACTGTGACTTGGGGTTGATTTCGGTTTCTCTCAAGTTTTCCACCCTTCCAGTTTTCAGTTTGTCATGTTTCCACATCCGTTTGCAAACTTTAGTAAAATAATTTTAAAAGCCCTGATGGAAGTTCATCAGCACTTTTGCCTCCCATTGACGGGTTTCTGTGTGGAGTTTCCCTAATATGATGCATCCCCACGTGTTATTTTTGCAAATTTGTGCACGATTGCCGACACACATTTCCACCGAGTGTCTGCACATTTTGACCTGTGCTTCATTTGTGGTGGCTGAATCATTCGAGTTCGGAGGCCTGTGAAATGAAATTATGAAGTGGCTAACCAGCTTCTTCTGGCTGGCATACATGAATGCCACTATTGGTGGTGAACGCCAGGCCAATGTGATTTAGGGACAAGTATTGACTGCTTGGGACGCGGGTGGCGCTGTGGGTAAAAGCCTCAGCGCCTAGGACTTGCTGATCGAAAGGTCGGCGGTTCGAATCCCCGCGGCGGGGTGCGCTCCCATTGCTCGGTCCCAGCGCCTGCCAACCTAGCAGTTTGAAAGCACCCCCGGGTGCAAGTAGATAAATAGGGACCGCTTACTAGCGGGAAGGTAAACGGCGTTTCTGTGTGCGGCTCTGGCTCGCCAGAACAGCAATGTCACACTGGCCACGTGACCCAGAAGTGTCTCTGGACAGCGCTGGCCCCCGGCCTCTTGAGTGAGATGGGCGCACAACCCTAGAGTCTGTCAAGACTGGCCCGTACGGGCAGGGGTACCTTTACCTTTACCTTTATTGACTGCTTAGGGACTCGGGTGGTGCTATGGGTTAAACCACAGAGCCTAGGACTTGCTGATCAGAAGGTCGGCAGTTCGAATCCCCGCAATGGGGTGAGCTCCCGTTCCTCGGTCCCTGCTCCTGCCAACCTAGCAGTTTGAAAGCACGTCAGAGTGCAAGTAGATAAATAGGTACCGCTCCGGCGGGAAGGTAAACGGCATTTCAGTGCGCTGCTCTGGTTCGCCAGAAGCGGCTTAGTCATGCTGTCCACATGACCCGGAAGCTGTACGACGGCTCCCTCGGCCAGTAAAGTGAGATGAGCGCTGCAACCCCAGAGTCGGCCACGACTGGACCTAATGGTCAGGGGTCCCTTTACTTTGATTGACTGCTTGGGTCTTGCATGCTCAATAGGGTTATAACTTTTTGACCCCCCCCCAAAAAAACCACACACCCTGATTTCCTGTGTCATAAACTTTTGCATAGAAACACTGAAAAAGGGACTAATTTTGTAAACACAAAAATGTTTACAAAAAAGCATTGCAGGTGTTGGAGAATCACTGGAAGCAGGAGCCATCCGTACTCCAGACACCAAGAAGTGATCCGTGCACAGAACGCGCAATCCAAGTGATGCAGGAATGTTATGGTGCTTGCAGCAGAAACAAAGTCCATCTGCAACCTTGATTTATTCTAAGTGATAAGAAGTGATGTACAATGTACAAAACATTGCACAAGTATTAGAAAATTTGCAAGCTCTGTTTTCCCCATATTATAATACATGCTATGCATATTACATAATATGTTAAAAAGGTAAAGGACCCCTGACAGTTAAGTCCAGTTGCGAACGACTCTGGGATTGCGGCGCTCATCTTGCTTTATTGGCCGAGGGAGCCGACGTTTGTCTGCAGACAGTTTTTCCGGGTCATGTGGCCAGCATGACTAAGCCGCTTCTGGCGAACCAGCGCAGCACACGGAAACACCGTTTACCTTCCCGCTGGAGTGGTACCTATTTATCTACTTGCACCTTGATGTGCTTTCGAACTGCTAGGTTGGCAGGAGCAGGGACCGAGCAACGGGAGCTCACCCCGTCGCGGGGATTCGAACGCCGACCTTCTGATCGGCAAGTCCTAGGCTCTGTGGTTTAACCCACAGCACCACCTGTGTCCCTACATAATACGTTATACAGCTACAAATACAAAAATATTGATTTCAAGGTGACCTCCCCCCCCAAAAAAATATTTGGAAATGACAGCTCATTCCTTTGTTTTTAGGCAAAAATTCATGAGGCTGTAAAAAAGTTCTAACCCTAATGCTCACCTGTTTAGAAATGGGTCTTTTGTTTTGTTTTCCCCCCTGCAGAAGAGAAAAGGCTCAGGACAGGTTGAGGGGGTGGGATTCAAGCATGCGCACAGTCCCAAAGCAAGACTCTTGGGCAAACTTTTCCAACAAACTATTTTGGGGTGGGGGAACTTACCCATTCAACCTATAAAAATAAATTGACTTGGTCTCCCCCTCTGCCTCAAAAAAGGTTGAGCAATTGTACATTTCTGAGCACAAGTCAAAGTGTTGGTGCTGACCTTGAAAGCCCCAAACGGCCTTGGTCCAGTAGACCTGAAGGAGCGTCTCCATCCCATCGTTCTGCCCGGACACTAAGATCCAGCTCTGAGGGCCTTCTGGCCGTTCCCTCTCTGCAAGAAGCCAAGTTACGGGGAACCAGGCAGAGGGCCTTCTCGGAAGTGGTGCCCGCCCTGTGGAATGCCATCAGATGTCAAAGAAATAAACAACTACTAGACTTTTAGAAGACATCTGAAGGCAGCCCTGTTTAGGGAAGCTTTGAATGTTTGATGCATTACTGTATTTTAATATTTTGTTGGAGGCCACCCAGAGTGGCTGGGGAGGCCCGGCAAGATGGACGGGGTATAAATAAATAAATTATTATTATTATTATTATTATTATTATTATTATTATTATTAGGATGCAAACATGTGCACAGTGATCTTTGCTCCGAAAGCAACATCCAAACCTTTCCGTGTTTTCCTGAACCATCTTTTCCAGGAAACTTTCTTATTACATTTTATATTCTTTATTGCCAAATAAAATGTAGAAAATGCACATAAGATAAGATGCAAAAAAATAGGAAAAAGCAAGAAATAGTACCCATGTAGAAAACAAAACAGGGGAAAAAATTGTGTACATTACAAAAAAAGGCGGAAAAATGTTATTGTTGTTAACCAGGCCTTAATCTAATGTGGTATTTATAAAAATGAATTCCAAATATTGCTAAATGTGTCCATGGCATGTGGACATCTTTTCCAGCAAACTCTGCGGGGAGGGAAACCTGTAAAAAAAGAAAAAAAGACCAAATCAATTTCTCTCCGGAAAAAGGCAGCACAAAACTTGGGAAATGTTGAGCAGGTGGGACCCAAACATCCACAAAGTGTCTTTTGCCCCAAGAGCAACATTCAGATTAACTTGAGCATTATTTTCCAGGAAACACCAACTTTCTTAATGGTAAAAATTAGTAATAATCTGGCCTGCTTTCAAAAGTGCAAACATATCTTCCCCGAGGACCAGGCCACATTTAGCCAACACTTCCTGGAGGCCAGACACATCGGCTGCCTGCTGAGCAGGCGACTGCAGCTTGCCTGCCTCTTCACGCCCACCAGCCGCAGCGATGTGCAGAAATTTCCAACCACAAACATGCAGTTGCATAGAGGCTGGATGGCTGTTGTGATCGCACACCTTTTAAAGATAGTGTATGCTAATCAGAGACAAACACAGAAGGTCAATTTTTTCTTACTGGTTTTTCCACCTTCCCCAGTTTCCCCTGCAGAACAGAACAGATGCTCTCCCACTTAGGACCCACGTACCTACGGGACCGCCTCTCCTGGTATGCCCTGCGGAGGACCTTAAGGTCCACAAATGACAACACTCTGGAGGTCGCAAGTCACAAGATTGGTCTCAGCTAGGGCCAGGGCCTTTTCAGGACTGGCCCCGACTTGGTGGAAAGCTCTCTCCCAAGAGACTAGGGCCCTGCGGGACTTGGCATCTTTCCGCAGGGCCTGCAAGACGGAGCTGTTCCGCCTGGCCTTTGGTCTGGACTCAGTCTGACCCTTATGTTTCCCTCCCCTTACGGTCTTGATTTATCGGCTACTTTTAAAATGAGGTTGCATTTTAAATTGCATTTTAAACTGCATTTTAAATTGGGGTGTGTGTGTTTGCCCCCATTATGTTTGCATTGTAATTTTACTGGTGCAAGCCGCCCTGAGCCCGGCTTTGGCCGGGGAGGGAGGGGTAATAATAATAATAATAATAATAATAATAATAATAAGCTCCCCAAAAGGTATAGTAGTAGTAGTAGTAGTAGTAATTTTATTACTTCAACCCTGCCCATCTAACTGGGTTTTCCACTGTGCTTGGAAACATACTGGGAGCCAGCATAGATCCTTTAGGATGGGTGTTATACAGTCCTAGCGGCCACTCCCAGTCACCAGTCTGGCTGCCGCCTTCTGGATTAGTTGCAATTTCTGAGTCACCTTCCAAGGTAGCCCCATGGAGAGCGCATGGCAGTAGTCCAAGCGGGAGATAACCAGAGCATGGACCACTCTGGTGAGACAGTCTGTGGGCAGGTAGGGTCTCAGATGGAGCTGGTAGACAGCTGCCCTGGACGCAGAATTAACCTGAGCCTCCATGGACAGCTGTGAGTCCAAAATGACCCCCAGGCTGTGCATCTGGTCCTTCAGGGGCACAGTTACCCCACAAAGGACCAGGGAGTCCCCCATACCCAACTGCCTCCTGTGCCCCCAGAAACAGAACTTCTGTCTTGTCAGGTTTCAACCTCAGCCCACTGACCGTAAACCACTGCAAATCCTGTGTGCCATTGTACAGTGGTGGTTGTTGTTTAGTTGTTTAGCCGTGTCCGACTCTTCGTGACCCCCTGGACCAGAGCACGCCAGGCACTCCTGTCTTCCACTGCCTCATTGTACAGTGGTAGCTCAGGTTAAGAACTTAATTTTTTTTTTGAGGTCCATTCTTAACCTGAAACTGTTCTTAACCTGAAGCACCACTTTAGCTAATGGGGCCTCCTGCTGCTGCTGTGCTGCCGGAGCACGATTTCTGTTCTCATCCTGAAGCAAAGTTCTTAACCTGAAACACTATTTCTGGGTTAGCGGAGTGTGTAACCTGAAGTGTCTGTAACCCGAGGTACCACTGTAATGGATTGTTTGAAGTCATTTCTGCAACAGGGAAATAAAATTTTAGCCTCCCCATTCCCCACCCTGACCTGTCCAGTATTTTGCCCGACCAAAGGGGGCGACAAGGGTCATCAAGTCAAACCCTCTGCAATGCGGGAATCTTTTGCCCATTGTGGGGGTCGAAGCCACGGCCTCGCCGACTGCTCTGTCCCGGAAGGCTTGAGAGCAGCCTGGTGTCAGAGGCTTCATCTCGTAGCTACATTTGCACAGCAAGCCCCCGGCACAAACACAGAGCGACCATCTGCCTGCTCTTAAGTCACGCCTCTTGACGGCTGAGCTTCCTGCCTCAACTTCCTTCCCCCCAAATGACATACAAGCACCTTCTGATTCTTCAAGAGCCTCCCAGGATCAGAAGAGGAGTGCAAACACATGGATGCCATAAATTGCAAAATCTATCAAGCATGTAGAAGAGAGACTCCCCAGAAGGAACCTTTTCCAGTGTATAGGACCTTTTAGCTTAGAGAAAAGGCGAAGAAGAAGAGACATGATGCTAGGAATGTACGGAATTAGTCATGGCATGGAGGAAAAAAGCAGCGACATCACCTTGCCAACAAAGGTCCGTATAGTAAAAGCTATGGTTTTCCCAGTCGTGATGTATGGAAGTGACCATAAAGAAGGCTGATCGCCGAAGAATTGATGCTTTTGAATTATGGTGCTGGAGGAGACTCTGGAGAGTCCCATGGACTGCAAGAAGATCAAACCTCTCCATTCTGAAGGAAATCAGCCCTGAGCGCTCACTGGAAGGACAGATCCTGAAGCTGAGGCTCCAAGACTTTGGCCTCCTCATGAGAAGAGAAGACTCCCTGGAAAAGACCCTGATGCTGGGAAAGATGGAGGGCGCAAGGAGAAGGGGACGACAGAGGACGAGATGGTGGGACAGTGTTCTCGAAGCTACCAGCATGAGTTTGACCAAATTGCGGGAGGCAGTGGAAGACAGGAGTGCCTGGCGTGCAGGGGGTCACAAAGAGGCGGACACGACTAAACAACAATAACAACAATGGAAAAAGCAGATAGGGAAAAGTTGTCCTCCCTCTCTCCCCACACTAGAAATGAAGGTTGGAAGATGCAGGACAGACCGAAGAAAGGACTTTTTCATGCAGTTAACTTCCAAAAATATATAAAACAATAAAATAACCAAGTCACCATTCCGGCAGCCGCATTTTGGATTATTTGTAGTTTCCAAGGTGTTATGTATTCAGTGGTCTGTGTTTGCCTGAGCTTGAGTCTGGACTAAGGATTGTGAGCTCCTGTGTTCTGATTCAATGCATGTTGTCCAATCACAGAACATTTCGGGATTTGGGCCTCTGCCATTGGCCCTTGAACTCTGAGTCGTGATTTGCAGCTTGGAAGTTTAGACAGCCAATCACGTTGGGAGGGGGAGTGGCCCAGACTTTCAGAAATGTATATAAGCTGTTGCTTTGCCCGTTTCCCAGTTATGTAGTTCAGTAAAGGTTCTTGCTGTTATCACTGGGTCTTGCCTTGTGGGAACCCACCTATACTTCAAAAGTCACCTTCAAAGGTAGCCCCACTGAGAGCTCATGACAGTAGTCCAAGCTGGAGATAACCAGAGCATGGACCACTCTGGTGAGACAGTCTGCAGGCAGGCAGGGTCTCAGATGGAGCTGGCAGACAGCCGCCCTGGACGCAGAATTGACCTGCACCTCCATGGACATCAGTGAGTCCAAAATGACCCTAATAATAATAACACGTGCTAGAATAAGCTAGGATTCTTTTTGCACAAAAATGGAAGGAAGAAGTTGTTCCCACCAAAGAAGAAGTAAAATGATTCACTACGTGGAATTGGCAAAGCCAAAAGCAAAAATGGAAGCCTTTTTCAGAATATTTAAATAAATGTCATAGTATGATGAATTCGCCCGCGGGATTTGAACTACGGGGGACAGAAGGAATTAGAGAATATTGTATGACTGTAAAGTTATAAGAGAGAGAAGACAGGGTGCAGCAAGGGGGAGAAATGAAAAACATCATGGAAAATGGGGTGGGAAGTTGCCAAAGCAAAAGAAAAATCTATTATGCATTGGAATGGGTATGTGAATTTTTGAGAAATTTAATAATATTTTTCCCCCCAGGATAATTTTTTTTCTTTTTTCTTTAAGATGGCTCTAATCCTCATGAATTCTATTTGGGCACCTTCCTCAGTGCAGCCTACACTGACTTGGCAGACTTGGGTCTCCAGGAAGTCAAAAAACCCAAGAAAAATGTATTATGTTTTGGAGGGCATAGATTGCAAGTGTCAATGGAAGACGTAACCCATGTTCACCTTGAATGCCCTTTTTATAACGATCTTAGAAACAATTGCGTCCGCCCATCGTGAAGATCGCAGAAGGGAAGCTCATCTCTTGCAAAGACCTTTTTTTCTGTTGTCTGATGTAGAGAAGTCTATCTCTTCTAGAACATCCACATTTCTCACTCATGCTCTACAAATTTGTGTAATGAAAAGGGGGTATGGGAAATGATTTATCCTCTAAAGGCCAGGGAGCAGAAATGTAAACCGCTGTTAGCAGCAGAATTATTGTTATTATTATTTTTACGTGTGAAGTGGCTGTTTGGTAGA
The DNA here is from genome assembly GCF_964188315.1 of Podarcis muralis. NCBI lineage: Eukaryota > Metazoa > Chordata > Lepidosauria > Squamata > Lacertidae > Podarcis > Podarcis muralis. Next base: position 4,026,348 of record NC_135672.1, on the reverse strand, counting down.
ACACAATAAACCGAACTAAGCTGCGCTGAACTGCATGTGTAATTTTGTTGTTGAAATTTAATTTAAATTTTTTTTAAATAAAATAAATTTAATCATATATTTAAGGAATATATAAGATTATATTGTAAAAACAATACCATCTTAGCAGAACTTGAATGATACTTGTGAACAAAAATGAATGAAACGAATACTTTAGTGGATTGTATGAAAAAGGATGTAAAGTAAAGCTGCGCAACAAAACCACCATGACAACTGAAACAATATAATGAAAACGACTGGAAGATTTATGCAGGAATTTTTATTTGATAGATATGATTTTGTATACATTTTTTCTTTTATTTTTATTTTCCTTTTTCTTCTTTTTAAATTTTTTCTTACTTTTATGTCTTGATGTTCTCTTCTTTTTTTATTTAACTTTTCTGTACTTACCTTCATTGTATGTTTGTATTTTAAATCAATAAAGATTTACCATGGGGGGGGGGGAAAGAAATTTAATAAAACACAATACAGTGGTACCTCTGGATGCGAACGGGATCCGTTCCGGAGCCCCATTTGCATCCTGAAGCGAATGCAATCCGCGCCTGCACGGGTCACGATTTGCCGCTTCCGCGCATGCGCGTGACGCCATTTTGAGCGTCTGCGCATGCGCAAGCGGCGAAACCCGGAGGTAACGCGCTCCGGGTCACCATGGAGCGTAACCTGAAAACGCTCAACTGGAAGCACATTTAACCCGAGGTATGACTGTACACAAGGGACGCGGGTGGCGCTGTGGGTAAAAACCGCAGCGCCTAGGACTTGCCGATCGAAAGGTCGGCGGTTCGAATCCCCGCGGCGGGGTGCGCGCCCGTTGTTCGGTCCCAGCGTCTGCCAACCTAGCAATTCGAAAGCACGTCAAAGTGCAAGTAGATAAATAGGGACCGCTTACTGGCGGGAAGGTAAACGGCATTTCCGTGTGCGGCTCTGGCTCGCCAGATGCAGCTTTGTCACGCTGGCCACGTGACCCGGAAGTGTCTCCGGACAGTGCTGGCCCCCGGCCTATAGAGTGAGATGGGCGCACAACCCTAGAGTCTGGCAAGACTGGCCCGTACGGGCAGGGGTACCTTTACCTTTACCTTATGACTGTACACAATAGTAATAATATATATATATCCTTTATTAGGTATAGCAAATCACACATTATCAAACAGACACCGTATACAAATTGTGCAAAATATGAGCTCAACATAACAAGGTTTGACCAAGTCAGATCTTTAACTCCAGATAAAATCAATTTGCATAAATAATACAACCACTAAATGTCTTTATAATTGCCCAGTCTTTCTACATGGACAGCACTCAAAAATTCAGCCACTATTAAAGTAATTTGATCATTCCTGTCCAAGAGCAGGTTCTGAACCGTTGGTAGTGTAGAAGTCAGCCTATTGAGTTGTAAGGCCTCTAATAATTGTCTTCTGGCATAAATGCCAAAATCACAAGAAAAGAAAATATGCTCCAAAGTATCAGGTTCCTGGGACGCGGTTGGCGCTGCGGGTTAAACCACAGAGCCTAGGACTTGCTTATCAGAAGATCGGCGGTTCGAATCCCCACGATGGGGTGAGCTCCCGTTGCTCGGTCCCTGGTCCTGCCAACCTGGCAGTTCGAAAGCACCTCAAAGTGCAAGTAGATAAATAGGTACCACTCCAGCGGGAAGGTAAACGGCGTTTCCGTGCGCTGCTCTGGTTCGCCAGAAGCGGCTTAGTCCTGCTGGCCACATGACCCGGAAGCTGTACGCCGGCTCCCTCGGCCAATAAAGGGAGATGAGCGCCGCAACCCCAGAGTTGGCCACGACTGGACCTAATGGTCAGGGGTCCCTTTACCTTTATCAGTTTACTACATTTGCAGAGACGCTCTGATTCTGGAAGAGCTAAATATCTTCCTCTTAAATAATAATAATAATAATAATAATAATAATAATAATAATAATGCCTGTCTCCTCCTGTTTCCCAGGTGTTTCCCTGAGCATCCTATGACCGCCGCTTGGGCAGCCCCAGGACCTGCCACTCGATGCCCAACCCGGCTGCCCACCTGCCCTTTTACTATGGCAGCATCTCTCGCTCGGACGCCGAAGAGCATCTCAAGCTGGGCGGAATGATGGACGGCCTCTTCCTGCTGCGCCAGTGCCTTCGCAGCCTGGGCGGCTACGTGCTGTCGGTCACCCACAACCTCCGGTTCCACCACTACCCCATCGAGCGGCTGATGAACGGCACCTTTGCCATCGCGGGCGGCAAGGCGCACTGCGGCCCCGAGGAGCTCTGCGAGTTCTACTCCAAGGACGCTGATGGGCTCTGCTGCCCGCTCAAGAGGCCATGCAACCGTCCCGGTGGCCTCGAACCCCAGCCGGGCATCTTCGACTCCATCCGAGAGAACATGGTGCGAGAATATATCCGGCAGACGTGGCAGCTGGAGGTACGGGCAGGATCGGGGCCTTTCCTGTGGTTGGGGGGCAGCAGAGGGGAAACATTGCGGCCAGCAGAATATGGAGCGGCACCCAAGATTAAGGGCAAAATGTCAAAAAAAAGAAGCAACATTTTTGAAATTTGATTTTTATTCATTTTCAAATTAATAACACATCCAAATCGAATTAAAGGTGATTTAACCCCCCCCAAAAAAAACTGGTTTCCCACTATCTCAGGTATATTCCAATTCATCCCCTTTTACATGCTGCTTATTTTACAGATTTATTTCTGCTTCACGTCCATTTTGTTAAGCAAAATTCTCCTCCCTCAGCTGTCCCTTTACTGACTCCTGCATAAGGATTAAACACAATTACATCAAATAAAAACAAGTGAGCGCTTATAGTAATTTAAACATTTCATTTTTCTTTCCAACTTGCATGTAGATTCATTCTCTTATCCCTGATAGTTTTCAGCCTCTGCCCGTTTGCGCAAACCCTTTTCCTTTCCATAGGCAAACCAGATTATCTCCTTTCAATGTTCAGTCTTCGTTATTGAGTTAAAGGTAAAGGGACCCCTGACCATTAAGTCCAGTCGCAGACGACTCTGGGGCTGTGGCACTCATCTCGCTTTATTGGCTGAGGGAGCCGGCGCACAGCTTCTGGGTCATGTGGCCAGCAGGACTAAGCCGCTTCCGGTGAACCAGAGCAGCGCACGGAAACGCCGTTTACCTTCCTTACCTATTTATCTACTTGCACTTTGATGTGCTTTTGAACTGCTAGGTTGGCAGGAGCAGGGACCGAGCAACGGGAGCTCACCCCGTCACAGAGATTCGAACCGCCGACCTTCTGATCGGCAAGCCCTAGGCTCAGTGGTTTAGACCACAGCACCACTCGCGTCCCATGAGTTACAGCCTCTCGAATCCATTATTTGCATTACATTGGAGGTAAAGCTTTTACAACGCCCTTCGTTTCCTATTGGAGGGTATCTCAAAGCAGGACTGGGAGATATCTGGTTTCCAACGTCATGATAAATTACCAGCTACACATCGTGATATACTGATATATCACGATGTCTGAAATAAGGATGGACCTGTGTCAAGGCATTAGCTGGCTTCAGTTTTCCCTGCATCAATATTTTTGCATAGCGCACGTACACACAGACACACAGACACACACACACCATGATTAGCAGTCTATTGCAAGGTCAAAAATTATGAAACTCAACAATTCTATGGCACTAGATAGTCATTTACATTTCCAGCACCTCCTTTCCTTTGAGCTCACCCCCCAGGTAATCCCACTGCCCTCCAGGAGACCATACCACCTATTTTGAGAAGTTTAGAACAACGTAGAATTACAAAAGCAGTTCCTTCCATCTCCAATATATAGGTGTTGATTCCTGCTCTTATGTAGGAACCAACCGGGGTTAAATGGGAGGCTGATTATTTCCCCCACCAGGCACAGCTCGTCTCGGAGGTTTAAATAATTCCCAGAAAGGCAATAGAGTCTCTGTTCTCTCCTCTTCCTTCTTCGTAGGGGGACACCCTCGAACAGGCCATCATCAGCCAGGCCCCCCAGGTGGAGAAGCTCCTGGCCACCACAGCCCACGAGAAGATGCCCTGGTACCATGGCCCCATCACTCGAGCGCAAGCGGAAAGCAGACTCTACTCAGGCTCGCAGCCTGATGGGAAATTCTTGTAAGCACCTTATTAGGGCAAAGCTTGTTGTTGTCTTCTTCTTCTTCTTCTTCTTCTTCTTCTTCTTCTTCTTCTTCTTCTTCTTCTTCTTCTTCATCCAAATCATTTTTATTGTTTTCCCAAATTTCAACGAATCAACCACAAATTAAAACACACTCAATACAATCTTCCCCCAAAATGGCTTCTTGCACTCTGTCCTCAATGCATCCATAATTTCCTCTCGTTGCTGCACTGTTTTCCCAACCTGTCTGTCGTCTTTCTGCGTTGCTTCCATTATTCAGTTGGGGCACCCACCTGCCTCGCTTTGCAGATTTGGGGCATCTATCAACCAGGGTGAAGGAGTTGGAATGGCCGAGTCCAGGAACTGCCATCCTAATGTCCCACAAGAGGGATGAGGAGCCCCCAGTCTCCTCATTTGGCCTGCGAGGCCATTTCAGCCAAGCCCACCTCCCCGTAAGGATGTCAGAAAGCATCTACTTCCATTCTGACCCAGCGTTGCCACTGTTGGCTCTGCTGCAGTTCAGTTTCTGCCCAGTACTAACAGACCCTCCAAGTGTCCCTATTTTCCAGGGACAGACCCAGATTTACAGAAGCCATTCTGGTTTCTGATTTGATCCCTGAATGTCCCCCCTTTCCTTAGGACGTCCCTCTTTTCATTGCAAAAATATTGGAGGGTATGATTAGTTATGAGACCCCCAAGCCAAGGAGATAAGTAACTAGGCAACTGCTAGAAGACATCTGAAGGCAGCCCTGGATAGGGAAGCTTTTTCATGCTCAATGTTTTATTATGTTTTTATATATGTTGGAAGCTACCCAGAGTTTGCTTTGCTTTCAGAACCGCTTATGGTTCTTGTTAATTGCTATCTGTAACTAATGGAGCCAATTGGGCTGGACTAAATGACCCTTAAGGGACGTGGGTGGTGCTGTGGGTTAAAACACTGAGCTTGGGCTTGCTGATCAGAAGGTCAGCGGTTCGAATCCCCGCGACGGGGTGAGCCCCAGTTGTTCCGTCTCAGCTCCTGCCCACCTAGCAGCTCAAAAGCACGTCAAAGTGCAAGTAGATAAATAGGTACTGCTCCGGCAGGAAGGTAAACGGTGTTTCCGTGCGCTGCTCTGGTTTGCCAGAAGCGGCTTAGTCATGCTGGCCACATGACCCGGAAGCTGTATGCCGGCTCCCTCGGCCAATAAAGCGAGATGAGCGCCGCAACCCCAGAGTCTTTCACAACTGGACCTAATGGTCAGGGGTCCCTTTACCTTTAAATGAGCCTTGGGTTCCCTCCCAACTCTACAATTCTATGATTCTGTTTGTTGCCAGGTAGCCACAGGGTTTAAATTAAACCTGGTTTGCCTCAAAAGGCAAACTTCCCTGATTCGTACTTTCTGAAACCATATGCAGAATGAAAAGCAGCCATCCCTGGCAATCAGCACTTCTCTGAATTTTGCAATGCTGTCCCCCAGTCAAATGCCTCTATAGCAGCAACCTGTCCATTAAAAGACACACATTCATGCAAATATCATACAAAATTGCACTGTCTCAGGGGACGCTGCTTTGCATAGGGAAGCAGCTTGATTGGAAGAATGAGAAACAGAAAATGGACGCATTCGCCAGCTCCTTGGATAAAAACCAGGTCCCCCTTAGTAGGAACAGAGCTGATCCTTCCATGCCATTTCCCTCCAGGCTGAGAGAGAAAAAGGAGAAAGGCTCTTACGCTCTGTCCCTCGTCTACGGAAAGACGGTTTATCACTACCGGATCGGACAGGACAAAGCAGGGAAATATTCGGTGGAAGACGGAACCAAGTTTGATACGCTCTGGCAGGTGGGTTGTGTGAGTGTGTGGGGCTGGAGACCCCTCCTCCTTCTCGGATTGCCTGCATTGCAATGAAGAGAAGAGAATCATTGAATTGCAGAGTTGGAAGGGACCCTGAGGGTCATCTAGTCCAACCCCCTACAATGGGTTGTTGTTTTTTAAGGCAAGATGGCACTGCCACCCAAGAAGGTGTCAGCAAACATGGGCAAACCACAAGGTTTACAGGGGTACAACTTTTGTTGGGGGGAGGATGGGTGGACACCTAAAGGGAGGGGGAGCCCCCAAAGCAGACCCGTTTGGACTGAGCACTTTGATAAAACTTTATTCGCATTAGCCAATGGCCATAGCAACAGTAAAACATCACAGTATATGCAGAAAAGGAAGTTTGATATAAGAGCACGATTCAAAGTCCTGAATCAGCCGTCAGTTAGTGGCCCTTATTCTGATTGCCCCTGCTATGAACCTCGCAACCTTTGCTGTTATCTGCTCATTTTGATCTGATAGAAGAAAGGACATTGTGGCAGTGGTTGAGCGCCCTGGGATGGTTAGTACGAGTGGGGCGATGATCTTGTAGAGAGCGCAAGACAGGAGGACGTGTGCCACTGTTTCGGTGCTACCATCTCCACAGGGGCAAAGACGTTTCTCAGGCGGGGTCTTTTGGAATCGACCCTCAAGCACCACAGATAGCAAAACATCCAGTCTTGCAAATGTAAAAGCACGTCTGTATTTTGGGATAATAAGTTTGTGCAGATATGGGGCCAGAGAATCAAAATGGAGAGGTGGAAACTGAACGTACCAAGGGCAGAATTTCCTTATAGTGGCCAGGTTGTTCTGATGCTCGATATCTTTTAGACGTTGACCAATTAGACTGTTTGCTTTAGTGGGCCCCATAGTGAGTAGGTGTTGTGGGGATAGGCCACAAGAGGGAAGTTTTTGATAGAGGGTTTTAAGCCAGGCATTTGGACTGAGTATGTGAGGTGGCTGTCGAGGGAGACAAACAGAAAACCAGATGGGCAGCGGAACCCAATGGAGTGTCATGCAAGTGGATCATTAATTGCAGCTTCACTAATAGCCATGTAGAGACTTGGGGGGAAAAACAGCAACAAGACTCAATACAGCCAATGGAAGTTTTCTTGATGGTTCTGCGGATTGGAGGGGTTTTAGAGGCACGTCGGTGACATGGCAGGGGTATCAGCCAAGCATCAATCACCATGCGGCCCTCAAGAGGACTCTGTGTGGACCTTGGAAACCTCCCCAGGACATACCCCTCCCCGGCTTGGCTTCGCCCCTTCCGTCTAATATTAAATTTTATTGAAATAATTTTGATTATATATAAATAAAGTGATACAGAGGGGGGAAAGTGAGGGGTGGGGGAGTAGAGAGATGTGTATATTCCTAGCTGGGAGTGAATGGAGGACAGTGGGGTGTTGTGTGTTAATTTCCTAAAGTTATATTCTGCTCGGTTGTGCAAATAAAACCTCAAAGCAGTCTGAGCGTGGGCGGAAATTATCCTGCTGTACTCAGGTATAGCCTGAGGCTCTGTGGCTCCACCCACTTTTCCCACTGGCTCCGCCCACTGCTGGCAGGCGGCCCCTAAGAGGCTGCCAAGAAAGGAATCTGGTCCTTGCATTCATGAAATCTACTGTCGTTGTGGAGGAACCCTTCCCCTGGACCACCCCTAGCTGGGCTTATGATTTCATCTCCCGTGTTTCGTCTTGCAATCTTCAAGGAGATCTTGGGATTCAAGCAAAAGGAGAATGTGGAATAGGCAAAGTTGAGCCTTTAAAAATAATAATAATAATAATAATAATAATAATAATAATAATAATAATAATAATAATAATAATCTCTTTCTGTTTCTGGGCTTCTAACCCCCTTCTCCTCCCTTCCCAACTGCAGCTCGTGGAATATCTCAAACTGAAACCGGATGGCCTGATCTATTATTTGAGGGAAAGCACACCGAATCCCGATATGCCAACAGGTGAGACCCCAATATTTGCCACCCGGAAAATATTGGAACTACTTTCAGGTGCAATTCAAGAGTTGTTGGTGTGTGGGTTTTTGTGTGTGTTTTTTTACATTTAGTGGACTTTGTTAAATAGGGCCTAGTTTCTTTAAAAAACATATATGAATTTTTCATTTTCATTTATTTATTTTTCAAGTTTTGATTTTATTGTGTAAATTCAAAAAGTGACATATCATAGAATTTACATTGAATATTGAAAAGACCAGAGAAGGTCACAAAAAAACAAAACAAAAACAGTAATAATTTTCCATTTTGATAAAATATCGATCATCTTCTGTTCTATTATTCTACATCTGTATCTTTATACATGACGTCCCATCTGCACCCAATGTACATACCTTTTTAGAACACCGATCATACTAAAATAAATTTCATATTTCATTAAAGTTCTTCATATACCTAAAGTCTTTTTTTAAAAAAACTAAACCTTACGTCTTGTTTTATTCCCCACATTATATTATATTATTTACACAGAAATCATTCAAACGCTACCATAGCCACCACACCGTGATTGTAATTCTGTAAATATTTTTTAAACATGTCCCATTTTGGAGTAAAGCATTGATTGAAATTGCCTCTCCGTCTGTTCATCAATTGTGCCATCTCAGCATATTCTAGGAGTTTATTTAACCACTCTGATTTAGATGGTACCTTATCCCCCTTCCAATTCATTGCAATCAGGGTCCTTGCGGCCGCAGTGGCATGCGGAAATATTTCCTTTAGGCCTTTTGGTATTTCTTTGTCTAGAATGGCAAGAAGGAAGGCCTCCGGTTTCTTTGGAAAGGATACTTTCAACCTTTTCCCCCCAATTCGTCATATATGATATTCCAGAATTCTTTAATTTTTTTACAGAGCCACCACATGTGGTTTGAGTTTCTCAAATTTTACAAGCATCAATTAAAAAGCAAAGCAAAACAATACCCATATCCAATTCTTACTTGTAACCAGGGCCGTCTTAAGGATATCCGGTGCTGTGGTGCAAAGCTCCCCCTGGCACCCCACTTTCCCAGAGTTGTTTCCCCCCTCCAATAATATATATCATTTTCAGTAAATGAACGTAGTAAAAAAAAGGAAAAGATTAACAATAATAAAGACATACAAAAAAAGAAAAGAAAAAGAAAAGAAAAAGAAGAAAAGGTGCATACAACTTACTACCACTTAATTAATTAAAATTAAGTACCATCCATCTTCACAAACATAGTATATGACTTCCTCAAATCTCTTCCATCTGAATTTCTTAGTAATTATATGTAGCAGTTTCCAATATCAGTGTTTCAAAAGACCATATCACAGTCCTAATCATTTTACATAACTTTCCTTATCGTACATTTTCTTATTTATAAATTTAATTCTATTTTTATCCCAGGCCTAATTGTTTCTTTCAAGTGATTACATATCTTTAATATTACAATATTTATTCAAGTAGTCTTTAAATTTCTTCCAGTCTTCTTCATTTTTATTTATTTATTTTTTCAAGTTTTGATTTCATTGGGTAAATTCGAAAAGTGACATATCATAGAATTTACATTGAATATTGAAAAGACCAGAGAAGGTCACCAAAAACAAAACGAAAACAGTAATAATTTTCCATTTTGATAAAATATCAATCATCTTCATCTTTCCAGTCTTCTTCCTCTACTTTCTGGTCGTGGATTCTCCCGGTGAGATCAGCCAGCTCCATAAATTCCATCATCTTCAATCACCTTCATCTGGTTTCTCTTCAGATCGTATAAATCTTTCGCCTTTTACTTTCCCAGAGTTGTCGACCTTTTTTAGGGCTGGAGGAGGCGGGCAGCGGCTGGAGGGCGGCTCCTCTGGCGGGGAAGAGGTGGAGGGTGGACGCGGTGCCTCCCGGCTCCGCTGGCCGCTTCGTGCCACGATGGCCACAGCAGGCAGCACACCGAGCGAGCGGGCCTGCGTTGAGCGAGCGAGGGCACATGCACTGCTCCCGCTGAGCATTTGCTCGGTTTTCCCCCTTTTGGCCTTCTGGCGCCCCGCAGAATTCGGTGCCCTCGCTCACTCAGCGCGCTTGTTCGGTGTTCCCCAGACTCTCGCCTGGCACCCTCCAGAACTTGGCGCCCTGGCGCCCCGCGCCACTAGCCTCTATGGGTAAGACGGGCCTGTTTGTAACTAGCCTTTATTGGCATAAGTTAAAACAGTAAAATCATACAAAGTTATACACTGATAATCCAAACACATGCAATATATAAAAGACTAGATAATTCAATTTTTTACTAAATCCTTATTTCCCATTTTTGACTACAAGTTCTACTAATGAGTTTAGTTTCCCCCCAATAGTTTTTCCAATAGATACTCTCTCCATTCTTTATTAAAAGTTACTTCCCCCTGGTTTCTAATTCTTCCCGTACGTTTTGCCATTTCGGCATAGTCCATTAATTTTATCTGCCACTCTTCCTTGGTCGGGACTGTATCTTCTTTCCACCTAGTTCCTTCCAAGCAAGGTTCATGAGGTCTGGAAGCTTGGATTTGTTTGTTTGTGCATGGGAGAGCTAGAAGGACCATAGCTCAGGCTTGTCGTTTGCAGATGTCACCTAAGCAAACTCTTTCCTCCCGTTTCCAGAAACCGCGACACCAGACCCACCGGCTCACCCGTCTGCGTTCGTAAGTATCTCTTTGTTTGCTTCCTCTCAAATTGTCGCAGTCGGGTACTGCCTTTCAGGGTCGGTTTAAGGACCAGGGGACCAAGGTCCTGGGTGAGAGATCAGCTGTGGCTTCCATCAGCGGCCAGGGAAATCCCATTGAACCAATCTCCGCAGGGAAGCGAATCCTGCATCTGCAAGGGGTGGAGTAGATGGCCCCAGGGTCAAACTCTGCAATTCTGTGATTCTATGTTTTCTTGCCAGGCTCAACGGAGACTCGTATCACAAAACTCTGATGGTTACACACCTGACCCCATTGGTGAGTAAAGGCAAAGGAATAAACCAGCACCCCAAGGTGAATTGTTGTGTTTTTATAGATAGATAGATAATTTATTACAGTCGGAGACCATCTTATAAAACACACTTAGGAGTACAATCCCAGAAGGAAAACAAACATTTAAAACCATGTACAACAGTCAATTTAAAATTTATAAATGCAATAAGTGTATAGACACTTAAAACTTAAGATAAGCTACCACAGAGAGATGACCCAGAGTCACCCATGGAACCGAGTTTGGGGATTTTCTTAACGAACTAGTTTGGGTCGGGGGATGGTCTGCGCCTACAGATCTGTACACAGAATCTGGCGACCGTCCGGGAGGGGAGGAAGGGAAGTCAATGTTCAATTTAATTTAATGCTTTGCTTTGTTTATGTGACTATGAAAATGATAAAATTCATTTTTTAAAAAAATCTCTTGGGGAATGGGCGCAGGCCGTGGGAAAAAGGGCCGGATCCTGCCCATGGACACGTCCTGCTACGAAAGCCCTTACAGCGACCCTGAGGAGCTGAAGGAGAAGAAGCTATTCTTGAAAAGGAACAACCTGATTGTGGAGGACATGGAGCTGGGGGCAGGGAATTTCGGCTCCGTCCGGAAAGGCGTTTACAAGATGAAGAAGTAAGTTTGCCTCGTGGTGAGCGAGAGCAATGATCCGGCTACCTCAGCATTGCCTGCACTGACTGGCAGCAGCTCTCCAGAGAGTCAGGCAGGGATCGTCCCAACTGCACCGGGAGATGCTGGGGACTGATTTTATATGCAGAACTGGGGCTCAAAGTAAGATTCCAGTCCTCATGGGGCTAACAACCCCCCACCCCCATTTTAAAATGGATGCTGCCATATAATGGATTGAGGTTGAATCTCAACAAGAGATAAGTTCTGTTTTTGGGGGTGTTGTAAACAAAAAATGCCCTTTTCCCCTTATGGGGTATCCAAGAGCCCATATAGAGTCCTTACATAGGTTCCCTATTGGTAGGAGAGAATAACAGAGGCCAACCAGAGAATATTGAGAAGCAAACAGCTTGTAAGCTTTATCCTTATTAAAGCTGTTGCAACAGGGTGCTCCCCTCACTCGCAGGAAAGGAGGAGGACCCACAAAAATGGCACGCAAGGCCTTATAAAGACTTTTGAAATTGCCACCCTGTAGATCAAGACCAGCCCAGAAACATCATACATACATCACAGAAGGGGTGTAACCTAAGACCAGATACATCACATCAGATACATCACACCTTCATCACACAAAAAGGCGGTCTAAAACAGAAATTTGAATATTGTTGTTCTCCTGTTGTTGTTTACCTCCTGTCTGGCAGGTTACCTGTTAATGGTCACTTGATTGGATACCCTGGGGAGCCTGGCCAGTCTTTTGTAATGACAAATACTTAGTTCCTGATCCAGGTCACAGGCTCACCCTATTCATACACAGACATACCCTTAAGACAGGATTTGTGAAGGAAAAGACAATGGGGAGGCTTTTCCACTTTGACCTTGCAGAGAAAACATTTGCTCAGTTTAGGAATCAAAATGGCTTCAGGTCGGTCTTCCTGTGCTGATCTATGGACGTGCGGTTATGAACATAACCATATATCTAAGACCTCTAAATTCCTATCACAGGGGACAGGAGGCAGGCAGGTGTGGGGGACTCCCTGGTCCTGAATAGGGCAACTGTGCCCCTGAAGGACCAGGTGCACAGCCTGGGGGTCATTTTGGACTCACAGCTGTCCATGGAGGCGCAGGTCAATTCTGCATCCAGGGCGGCTGCCTACCAGCTCCATCTGAGACCCTCCCTGCCTGCAGACTGTCCCACCAGAGTGGTGATCTCCCACTTGGACTACTGTAATGCGCTCTATGTGGGGCTACTTTTGAAGGTGACTCAGAAACAACAGCTAATCCAGAACACTGGTGACTGGGAGCGGCTGCCGAGACCACATAACACCTGTCTTGAAAGACCTACTTTGGCTCCCAGTACATTTCCGAGCACAATTCAAAGTGTTGGTGCTAACCTTTGAAGCCCAAAACGGCCTCAGCCCAGTATATCTGAAGGAGCGTCTCCACCCCCATTGTTCTGCCCAGACACTGAGGTCCAGCTCTGAGGGTCTTCTGGCGGTTCCCTCATTGTGAGAAGTGAGGTTACAGGGAACAAGGCAGAGGGCCTTCTCGGTGATGGCACCCTCCCTGTGGAATGTCCTTCCATCAGATGAGGAGATAAAAAAACCTATGGAAGACATCTGAAGGCAGCCCTGTATCGGGAAAGCAAGCCAGCCAGATAGGTGGTGGCGATGGTGGTTATTTCCAGTGTTTGGGGAATGCCTCTTCTTAGAGCAGGAAATAATAATAATAATAATAACAATAATAATAATAATAATAATAATAATAATAATAATAATAATAATAGAATATTTGTATGAGATTGTATGGGAAAAATACGGAATAACATACAATTTTGCTTAAAATGTATATAGGAAGTGCAGTGTAAGCGATGGAAGTCAATCAATGAAATTTTATTATTGAGATATTTGTAGAATAAATTTGGAAGAAATTCTTCCAATTTTTCTTCTTCTTCCAAATTTTCTTCTTATTTTTTCTTCTTATTTTTTCTTTTCTTCCTTTTTTCTTTTTTGTTCTTTCTTTATATATGTGTGCTCATCTGAAATATATATATATATATATATATATATGTATGTATGTATGTATTTGCAGTATTTTGCTTTTATTTTGTAATAATTATGTTAAATAAAATTTATTTTAATAATAATAATAATAATAATAATAATAATAATAATAATAATTCCTCCACATATTGTTCCCCACACTGGGGAAAGCCTCTTCTTAGAGCAGTAAAGTATTACTACTACTGCTATTACTATTACTATTATTATTGTTGGTGCTGACCTTTAAAGCCCTAAACGGCCTCGGTCCAGTATACCTGAAGGAGCGTCTCCACCCCCATCGTCCAGCCCGGACACTGAGGTCCAGCGCTGAGGGCCTTCTGGCAGTTCCCTCATTGCGAGAAGCCAAGTTACAGGGAACCAGGCAGAGGGCCTTCTCGGTGGTGGCACCCGCCCTGTGGAACGCCCTCCCACCAGATGTCAAAGAGAACAACAACTACCAGACTTTTAGAAGACATCTAAAGGCAGCCCTCTTTAGGGAAGCTTTTAATGTTTGATGTATTACAGTATTTTAATATTTTGTTGGAAGCCGCCCAGAGTGGCTGGGGAAGCCCAGCCAGATGGGCGGGGTATAAATAAATTATTATTATTATTATTATTATTATTATTATTATTATTATTATTATTATTATTATTCTTCCAGTTTGGGTGTAATGCCTCTTTCAAATAGTCTTCCAAAGAGTCCTTTAAGAGCCCAGCCTCCTTTCCCTTCTTCTTCTGAAAGGCCAATGCCAACTGCCACCCATGGCCATAACCTCTGCTCCCCTCCTCCCTAGGAAGCACATCGACGTGGCCATCAAGATCCTGAAAAGCGGGAACGAGAAAGCCGAGAGGGACGACATGATGAAGGAGGCGCAGCTCATGCACCAGCTGGACAACCCTCACATCGTCCGCATGATCGGCGTCTGCGAGGCAGAGGCACTCATGCTGGTGATGGAGATGGCCTCCGGAGGGTCCCTCAACAAATTCCTCTCCTCTAAGAAGTGAGTCGATCCCGCCGCAGATTGGATCTGCAGGTCCCGGGCGGAACTGCAAATCCAGGTCTTTATTTCCAAGGTTTATGGACAACTCTTCTTCTCCAAAGAAGGTCAGAAAGCGGGTGGCAGATCGATGAAGCAATTCATCCGTTGAATAAAAGGGGCTACATATAAGCCTAATTCAACTTCCTTTAGAATTGTAGGTTTGGAAGGGACCCTGCGGGTCATCCAGTCCAACCCGGAATAGAAATGTCTATGTCAAGTTCAGCAAGGGAGGGGCCTGTCTCATTTCAGCCGGGAGGGGGTTTTACGATATTGGGATCACACTAGGGAATGCTTGGCTCCTGAGAGATATGAGCCACGGGTCTGAGCCACGGGATACCACTAACCATAGAAGCATAGAATTGGGAGGGTCACATTTTTCAATGCAGAACTCACAGCTCAGGAATCCCTGACAGGTGGGGCCCCCAGCCCCTGTTCAGAAACCTCCAACGAAGGAGAGTTCACCACCTTCTGGATGTTAGAATTCCTGCTCCCTGATTGCAGTCATGGGATTGTTGTCTATCACATGATGGTGTGTGTTTTCATTCCACAGAGTGGGAAGTGACGGAGACAGGATGTTTCATGCTAGAGAGAGAGGGAGCCTTGTTGCAGTGCTCCGTGTGTGTTCATATGTAAATAAAGTAGATTAGCCAAAATGCTGAGTTGCTGAGGTCTGTTACGCAAATGCGAATACTCTGCAGATCCCTGAGTGTGCCGATGTCTGTTGGCATCGGTCGCTGTGATGTTTGGGCTCCCGAACGACCAACCAGGGGGGAGAGAACATGCCAGTCGGGCATGTGTCTCTCCCAGGGTCCTACTCGAGAGTAGGACGAGCTCCTGACACTGAAGTCATAGAATTGTCGAGCTGGAAGGGACCCTGAGGGGTTGGACTAGATGACCCTCGGGGTCCCTCCCAGCCCTGATTCTTCCAAACAAAATACAAGTAATACGTCCCCGGAAGTCCTCAGGCTAAGAAACTTTCTCCATTTTGGACTTTTTGAGTGACGAAAGAGGAAGGCTGGGCCTGGGAGGGAAATGTAACAAAATGCCATTTAGCAGAATAGTATGAAAACTGTAATTTAAATTACAGCCAGAAATTTTCATGGAGTGTTTATATTAAATAATATAATAATGGTAGTACTAACAATTGAAAGAGAGGGTTGTGGAGGTAAGTTTCTTCTATCTCTATCTCTCCCTTGCTCCCTCCCTCTTGCTTTTTCTCTTTTCTTATTCTCTTGATATGTTGGTTTTTATCATTCTGTCATACATGATGTCAGAGCTGGCTCCAGGTCCCAGCTCACAGAGGACCCACGCTAGCCGGTAGTAATGTACAAAAGTCTTTATTGAAGTACAGTTTCCATTTCCAAGCCGCAGCGCCCCAGCTCTACGTCTTAGAGGCTAGACCGGCAAAGCTCCATCTGAGTCTCCACCCCCTGTACACCAGCTTAAGACTCTAACCTTACTCCACCTCTTCCGTCTCTCCTTTCTCCTCTGGGTCCTTCTGCCCCCCGGGGTCTCCTCCTTTCTGGACTCTTCTGATGCTGACGCTGACCCCCCTGACTCCTCCCCCTCCTTTTGGCGGGCTTTGGGACCTGGCTCCCTATCCGGGCTGCCAACTGCGCCGCCCTCCTGTACATTTGAACTTGGCGCGCGCGCCCAGCCTTCCACCTTCCTCTTGACCGTTTCCTCGCTCCCCGATGGAGGCGTGGCCAATCCTGACTCATCTCCTCCCGCTGGCGGTGAGCTGCCTGGCCCCGATACCTGGGACTCCTCCCCCCTACTGCGCTCTGGTGGGGAAGCTGGTCCTGATTTCCAACTGCTGCTCTCTGAGTCCCCTCTGGCCCCTTCTTCCTGGGGTGTCCCCCTAGGCACCCCCCTTGCTCTGACCATGGGAGCCCCTTTCTGTGAATCCTCCGATTCGCTGGAAAGACTCAGAGACCTCGGACCGCTGTCATCGCTAACATTTCCTTCGGATTCCTCCCCCTCGCTCTCTATCTCCTCCCTTTCCTGTGCCTCTGCTCCTGAGCCCCTGACACATGAGTTTGGATTTTATTGTTTAATATCTTAAACACACACATGCACAAGTTTCCTCTTCTCCCTGTTCTAAAGCAATTGGGTTCTCCAGCTCAGGAACCCTCATTAAGTCAATGCCTTAACCGTGGAAGAACTTTCTTTCCCTCCCCTAGAGATGAAGTCCCTGTGAATAATGTGGTCGAGTTGATGCACCAGGTGGCCATTGGCATGAAATATTTGGAAGAGAAGAACTTTGTCCACCGAGACCTGGCTGCCCGGAATGTTCTGCTGGTCAACCAACACTACGCCAAGATCAGTGATTTTGGGCTGTCCAAAGCTCTGGCTGCAGATGACAGTTACTACCTGGTGAGAAATGAAAAATGGGTTGAAGATCCACCGAAGGTCAGAGAGTGATCTGCTGGGGTGCAAGAATGGTTGAGATTAGGGCTGGGCGATATCTGGTTTTCAACACTGTGATATATCACCAGCTAAGCATTGTCATACACGGATATATCACGATGTCTGAAATAAGGAAGGAGCTGGTTTTCAAATTTGTGATATATCATGAGCTAAATACCAAGATATACAGTGGTGCCCTGCAAGACGAATGCCTCGCAAGACGAAAAACCCGCTAGACGAAAGGGTTTTCCGTTTTGGAGGCGCTTCGCAAGACGAATTTCCTTATGGGCTTGCTTCGCAAGACGAAAACGTCTTGCGAGTCTCGCCATTTCCCCCCCGCTTTCCCCCCCTTTTCAAAGCCGCTAAGCCGTTAATAGCCTTTTAACAGCTTAGCCGCTAAGCCTTTAATAGCCGCTAAGCCGCTAAATCGCTAATAGCGCTAATCCGCTTAGCCGCTAATGGGGTTGCTTCGCAAGACGAAAAAACCGCTAGACGAAAAGAATCGCGGAATGGATTCTTTTCGTCTTGCGAGGCACCACTGTACTGATATATCTCAATGTCTGAAATAAGGATGGAGCTATGTAGAGGCATTGGCTGGCTTCACTGTTTCCCCCACATTGTGATTTTTGCAAAGCACACAAACACACATCATGATTTGCAATATATCACCAGGTCAAGAATTATGGAACCAATATCATGATATGGACCTGAAACCGGCTTTGGACGATATATCGCCCAGCCCTAACACACATGATTCGCAATATATTTATTGCCAGGTCAAAAACTATGAAACCGATATCACAATATGGACTTCAAACTGGTTTTGGACCATATATTGATATATCGCCCAGCCCTAAAGGAGAGGGGCAGAGGCCGCTCAACCGGAGCAATCCTGAGAAAACAAGAAGGCATTTGATTGTATCGAGGTGACTCCAACTACAGCATGGTTAGAGTGTAAGCAATAAGTTGTTGTTGTTGATGATGGTGGTGGTGGTGTTATGAACTAGGACCTGGGAGAACAGGGTTCAAACCCTCAGTCAGGCTCACCTGGGGACTTTGGGGTGAGCTACAGTCTCTTAGCGTTCCTCAGAAGAATTAAAATTGGCCAAAGGAGAGTCATGAATGCCACCTTGAGTTCCTGGGAAGAAATCTGGGTTAGAAATGGAATAAAAAACAGGTCTTGCCCATTGAAATTAATTTCTAACGACTTACCTCTGGAGCTGAGCTGTTGGGAATCACAACTGGGGAGAGTTGTTGCCATTGTATTCAGAGGTCAGGGCATATTGTCAGATGCCATGAAGATAGGAGGGTGGACTGGATGGGCCCCCTTTGGCCAGATACAGCAGCCAGGCTCCTCTGAGTTTCTTATGACTGCTAAATAGAGCTTCCATGGACAGAGGCAGTCTACCTTAGAATGACAGGAAACAAATGAGGGAGGAAGCCTTTGGTTGGCCCCTGTGAGAACAGCATGCTGGGCTAAGGTGGGGCCTTCTCTGCTTGGGGAGAGCGAGTCGTCCACCCAAGTCTTCTCCTTCTGCACCTCACACGTTACCTGGCGATTCTTCACCGCCCCTCTTCTGTGCCTTTCGATGCAGGCCAAGACAACAGGGAAGTGGCCACTGAAGTGGTACGCCCCAGAGTGCATCCTCTTCCGAAAGTTCTCCAGCAAGAGTGACGTCTGGAGTTACGGCGTCACGATGTGGGAGGCATTTAGCTACGGACAGAAACCCTACAAGGTGAATACCCCTAAACTGAGTAGCTCAGGAGCCCCACACCCTGAAACATTCCACCAGGCTCACCATATATAAAACTGTGAGCACATTCGCAAACGAAGCAGGGTCTCCTCTGGTTTCTAATTGGACGGGGGACTGCATGCTTCTGAACCACAGGAAGTTGAACTAGATGACCCTCGGGGGTCCCTTCCAACTCTACAGCTCTATGATTCCATAAGAGTCCATCTAAGGTAAAGGTAAAGGGACCACTGACCGTTAGGTCCAGTCGTGGCCAACTCTGGGGTTGCAGTGCTCATCTCGCTTTACTGGCCATGGGAGCCGGCGTACAGCTTCCTGGTCATCTGGAGAACCAGAGCAGCACACGGAAACACCTATTTATCTACTTGCAATTGACGTGCTTTCGAATTGCTAGGTTGGCAGGATCAGGGACCGAGCAACGGGAGCTTACCCCGTTGCGGGGATTCGAACCGCCGACCTTCTGATCGGCAAGCCCTAGGCTCTGTGGTTTAACCCACAGCGCCACCTGCGTCCCAAGAATCTATATACCTATATGTTTATTCTTATTTAATTATATATATGTGTGTGTGTGTGTGTGTGTGTGTGTGTGTGTGTGTGTGTATTATATTTATTATTTACCATGCAGTTGTTGTTGTTGTTAGAGCACGAGACTCTTAATCACATGAATTGCTGTGGGTTGGACTAGATGCATAGCTGTCAACGTTTCCCCCTTTTTAAGGGAAATTCCCTTATTCCAAATGGGATTCCTCGCAAGAAAAGGGGAAAGTTGACAGCTGTGACTAGGTGACCCAACTCTATGGTTCTATTATTCTCTGCTCTTAAGACAAACCAGTCAATTTCTCTGCCACTAGAAAATGAAAGGACCAGAGGTGATAACATTCCTGGAGGAAGGGAAGAGGATGGATTGCCCCCCCAAATGCCCCCCCGAGATGTACAAGCTGATGCAGCAGTGCTGGACTTTCAAGTAAGACCCTTCTGTAGTGCTCTAAATTAGCCGAGCCCTCTCAAAAACCATACAGGGATGGCAGGCCAATATCTGGGATTCTTTTAGTTAAAAAAACATTTATTCAAAAGTTACAGTACAACTTTCCCCATAACATCCCAGAATGATCACTCTGTGAGCCAAGGAATACCCACACCTGATATCTGAGACGGGGAATGCTTCTTCGTGCAGAACGGAGTTAACTTGCGGAACTCCCTGCTGCAGGGTGGGGAGAGGCCAGTGCAAGTACGGGCCTCCAGGACGCCGGCCCCTTTTGCAACCTTCAAATCTCATTGGCAAATATGCAGATCTCCCACTTAATTTTCTCTCCTTCGTTTCCCAGGTGGGAAGACCGGCCAGACTTTTCCACGGTGGAGACACTCATCCGCACCTATTACTACAGCATCGCCGCCCGGACGGAGGAAAGGCAAGAGGAGAAAGCAAAAACTACTCCTGATTGAGTTCCGGACACCCTCTGCAGCCAAGACATCTTTCCGCCTTTGGGAAGGGATGCCTTGCAGGCTGCGCTGTTTCTCTGCGGCTGCAAATCCAGAGTTGGTGGGGACCAAGCCCAGTCGGCCCTCGCCCAGGCCCACAACCGCCTGCCTTCTTGTGTGCAACCAGCCCTCCTGCCTGTCCTCTTCCTCCCTCATCCTTGGTCTTGCACAGCTTCTCTGCCTCTCGTTGACTCTGGTGCCCCCTACTGACGGTCCTCCTCTTGTACACCGCACACTGTTGATCCAAATTCAGTAGTGGCTCCAGGTTTCCCTCTCCCTTCCCCCTCCCTCAGCGAATATGAACGTGAGAGCCTGCCAAACCCATCCAGTCCAGCATCCTATTTTCACAGTGGCCACCATGCAAGCAGGATCCGTGTGCAAGAGCCGCCCCCCTCCTTCAGTTTCCGGCAACTACAGAAGCATCGCTGCCTCTGATTGTGGAAGCAGAGCCTAGAGATTGTGGCTAGTAGCCTTCATAGAACCAGAGAATACAATTCATTGGAAGGGACCCCCAAGGCCCATCAAGTTCAAGAGCTATCTGTTTTGTTATACATAATGTACTTTTTATTGACTTTCCTAATTTTTCCAAACGGACTTCAATTTAAATAGTTGCATTGTTTCATGTATGGACTCTCCTCCCCACCTCCTCAGTGTTTCTGTTCATACCCTTTTCTACTGCATCATAAATCAAACTCAAATGTCTAATACAATTACTTTATCGTTTTTCTTTCGCTGCTCCAATCTTGAATCCTGCCTGCGATTTCTTTCATTCTTTTAAATATACAGTGGACACTCAGGTTGCGAACATGATCCGTGCGGGAAGCACGCTCACAACTCGCAGCGTTCACAAACCGCAGCGCCATGTCTGTGAACATGTGGGTTGTCATTCGGCGCGTCTGCACATGCGCATGCGCTGAAACTTGGAAGTAACCCATTCTGGTACTTTCGGGTTCGGCGCAGTGCGCAACCCGAAAAAATGCAACTTGAAGCGGCTGTAACCCGAGATATGTAAAGGTAAAGGTAAAGGTACCCCTGCCCGTACGGGCCAGTCTTGACAGACTCTAGGGTTGTGCGCCCATCTCACTCAAGAGGCCGGGGGCCAGCGCTGTCCGGAGACACTTCCGGGTCACGTGGCCAGCGTGACAAAGCTGCATCTGGCGAGCCAGCACAGCACACGGAAACGCCGTTTACCTTCCCACTAGTAAGCGGTCCCTATTTATCTACTTGCACCCGGGGGTGCTTTCGAACTCCTAGGTTGGCAGGCGCTGGGACCGAGCAACGGGAGCGCACCCTGCCATGGGGATTCGAACCGCCGACCTTTCGATTGGCAAGCCCTAGGCACTGAGGCTTTTACCCACAGCGCCACCCGCGTCCCTTTTAACCCAAGATATGACTGTACTCCAAAAAAAGAGAGAGGCCTCAATTCTTCTATAAAAAGTTCACCATTTTGACCTCTTAATATTCCTGCCATCTTTGCATAGTCACAGAATCGTAGGATCGGAAGGGATCCCAAGGATCATTTAGTTCAACCCTCTGCAATGTAGGAATCTTTTTGCCTAGCACGGGACTCGAACCCCCAACCGTGAGATTGAGAGTCTCAAACTCTACTGACTGAGCTATACCAGTCCATTGAGTAATCTCTTCGCTTCGAAACCCTGTAAAGGAAAACCCTCTAAAGGAAATATAAAGGAGGAAGAAAGCATTAAGATTATTTGTGTGCATAGTTATGGATCTCTCTCACATTAATAACTCACCTCTTGGGTATTTAATTTTTCATTTGTATCTTCAAAGATGTTTAATCAAGGAGGTTTTTTTTAAGGGCTGAGGTCACTCGGCCATTTTTTCTCTCCCTGCAGGGTCTGTGAAGGCCAGCCAGCCCTCACCTCTGATCAAAGCACAACACTTCTGAAAGGACGGACAGCCGTCCTCTGCTAAAAGGTGACCAGCCCTGGAGAGATAGAGATCTGATTTATTTTAGTTACAGGTGAATGCTTTAGGTTCTGACTGTAAAGTTATGTCCTTGTTTGTTTAATTCGGGGATAGGGGGCGGCGGCGATTGTGGCAATGGTTTCATTTATGGTTTCGTAAGAACCCTCGGACATTATAAATGACAGAATGTGCATGTTCAGAAGGCACGCCAAGGGTCATCTAGTCCAACCCCCTGCAAAGGAAGGACCACAGCTAAAAAGGTCTTTTAAAAAGGCAAATCTAAATAAGTTGCCAGTCTAGGTATGGGGGGGGGGGAGATTGATTCAGTTCACACCCAAAGAGAAATGTGTCGAATTTGCAGTTTGGGAAGCAATCTGAGACCCAAAACACGCCAATCTTTCAAAATTCACAGGTATCTAAATTTTGCGGCGTGGCTTGCTGACACACCACCATTGACAGAAATGGCATACAGTGGTACCTTGGGTTAATTCTTTCTGGAGGTCCGTTCTTAACCTGAAACTGTTCTTAACCTGAAGCACCACTTTAGCTAATGGGGCGTACCGCTGCCGCCACACAATTTCTGTTCTCATCCTGAAGCAAAGTTCTTAACCTGAGGCACTATTTCTGGGTTAGTGGAGTCTGTAACCTGAAGCGTATGTAACCCGAGGTACCACTGTATTAGGGAAATATGTGCACAAAAATTAATACATTGTGGAAAATAACATCCGCAAATGTATTATAAATGGCTCAGTACCACAATAATCCAGAATGCTGCAGCCAGATTGGTGACTGGGAGCGGCTGTTGGGGCCATATAACAACAGTCCTAAAGGAACTACATTGACTCTCAGTACATTTCTGAGCACAATTCAAAGTTCTAAACGGCCTCGGCCCAGTATACCTGAAGGAGCGACTCCACCCCCATCGCTCAGCCCGGACACTGAGGTCCAGCTCCGAGAGCCTTCTGGCGGTTCCCTCTTTGCAAAATGTGAAGCTACAGGGAACCAGGCAGAGCGCCTTCTCGGTGGTGGCGCCCGCCCTGTGGAACGCCCTCCCGTCAGATGTCAAGGAGATAAAAAAACCTATAGAACTTTTAAAAGGCACCTGAAGGCAGCCCTGTATCGGGAAGTGTTTAATGTTTGACATTTTATTATTTTTTTCTATTTTGCTGGAAGCCTGCCAGATGGGCGGGGTATAAATAATAAAAATATTATTTATTATAGAATTGTAGAGTTGGAAGGGACTCCAGTGGTCATCTAGTCCAACCCCCTGCAATGCAGGAATCTCAGCTAAAACACCCATGACAGATGGCCATCTCGGGTTCTATTGCATTTTTAATATTTTGTTGGGAGCTGCCCAGAGTGGCTGCGGCAACCCAGTCAGATGGGTGGCACATAAATATAAATATAATAATAATAATAACAACAGCATTAAAAACAACAAAAGCCCAACGATCTCATCTAGGACTTGTCCACATTTCCAGATGTTGCATGCCTAGGAAGCATGGCTCTGAGCAGTTTTGCCCCTCTTTCCCCCCCCAGGAATGTCCCCTTTAGCGCTAAACCAGAGAAAACCTGATGGACACTTGATCTGATTCACCAGCAAACAGACAGTGGGGATTTCAATGTCCACCTTACGTCCTGTTTCTCTTTCTTCCATTTCAAAAGCCAGTGCAACTTTGTGGAATTTGTGCGTATTAAGTCCCCTCCCCTCCCACCCCACTCCTTTTCCATTTCATTCTGAAACTACTCCCCTGTCTTCCCCAGAAATTACTTTTCCGTTCCAGAAAGCCCGCAGAAACTCCTGTGACGTTAAAGTTTCGAATTCAGCCATTGCTAAATAGAACGCCCATGAATGAATGAATGGAATCTGCATACCCTTGTTATAGGAATTATAAGGTTTTATATATAAAAAACAAAAGTTCATAAACGTACAAGGCAAACACATACATAAGTATATAAACCGCGTGCCTGAAATAGTACAGGAGAACAATCCCGAAGCCATTTTGACTCTTCCAAATTGACCTCAAATATTTCTCTGCAAGGAGGAAGGAAGTGGGAAAAGCTTTTCAATTGGACTGTAGGGGCTTACACCTCCCCGCAAATACAGTCTGGCAAGTATCTGTTAAGCTGAGCAAATATGTGTAAGAGATTCAGGAAGTATTTACCATCTTCAAGGAATGGCCAGGCTACCCAGAAAAGGCAATTGATAAGGCATGATCAGGTATCCTGGCAGACAGGAGAGAAGCAACACACTCAAATTTCTGCTGGAGACCACCTCCTTCTGTGATGTATGGATGATGGTTTAGGGGGGTGGTCTTGGGCTCCAGGGTGGACAATTTCAAAAGTCTATATAAGGGCTTGAGCACCATTGTTCGGGGTTCCTCCTCGCTCCTGCGTGTGGGGTCTGAGGACCGTGTTGCAACAGATTAATAAAGATCAGACTTTCTAGTTGCTTTGCTTCTCAATATTCTCTTGTTGGCCTCTGTTATTTTTCTCCTTCCGACAGAGAACTAAGGACTCTATACTGGCTCTTGGGTCCCCCATAAGGGAAAGGGGGCAGTTCCCCCCCTTATAGCAACCTCCAATATTTCGCCAATGAAAATAGGGATGCCCCATTCCATGTGGTCCAGGAGCAAAGGTTGGGTTGAAAAGTTTGCAATCTGCGTGGCTGCCTCGCTCATCTGATCGTTGGCGCTCTCTCTTTTTCACACACAACTTCCCCGGTGACTCACTTCCCACCCTCTGATCTTAGAAATAAACCTACTGCCCTGTGGATCAGCCACTTTGACCCGGTCTGTCCTCCCCCTTTCCATCTGAGGAGTTGGGTTCAAAAGGGAAATGAGATCTCCACCTGCGCCCCTTTTTTACCACCTCCCTTCCCTCCCTCCCTCCCTCCCTCCCTCCCTCTCTCTCTCCTTCACATAATTGTGAGATGCTGACTCGTTTTTCTTAGACTGGAGACAGACAGACAGAGTTGAGACCTTTGGGCGTCCCCAACCCACTGGGGGGTTCATCTTAGAAAGATCGCGGGAACCCTGTTCTCATCATCCAAATGTTGGCAGGTAAGTTGGACCTTCCTCCTCATATGGATGAGCTAGAAATCAAATTCAGTTCGCCCTCAGCGGTGGACCTATCAACATTTTCCTATATAACTTTTAATTAATTTCCCCAAAAAACATTTTTACCATAACCTTAAAATCAAATGCAGTTTCATAATTGACTTCCTCCCCTCTACAATTACTCAAACCTTTTCTACTGCATTATATCTTTATCTCTTACAAAAAAAGTTTCTCTGTTACAGTCATTATTCTTCCGCTGCTTTCATCTCGAATCCTGCCCGCAATTTCATTTGACTGTAATGTGTTTTTTATTAAAAAAAATAGTCCATGAGAGGCTTCCATTCTTCTGCGAAAAGTTCATCATTTTGATCTCTTAATTTCGTGGTCAGCTGTGCCATTTCTGATAGTCCATTGCTTTCAAAAGCCGCTATATTATTATTATTGTTATTGTTGTTGTTGTTGTTGTTTATTTATTTATTTACCTTCTCTTCTTTCCATTCCTGTGCATATAATATTCTAGCTGCTGTCGTCATATAAATAATTTGGTCGTTTTCTTTACCAATTGACACTTTCCAATGAAACGAACCGAAACTCGGCCATCTTCCAAAATTCGCACGGCACAAATGTCGAAAGATGGCATACGATTCACAGGATTGTACAGTTGGATGGGGACTCCCAAAGGTCATCTGGTCCAACCCCCCATTATATACATTGCTTTGGTTATATACCTTCGTTTATATTAAATCTGCAAACAGAGAGATAGATGCATAAAGTCACGGTCGAAATTAGTCCTGCTCAAGGTAGGCCTATCAAAATATCTTATTTTTTATGATCATTGCATGGTTCTTTCTCTCTCGTTCTATATATTCCTTTGGCTCCATACAGAAATATTTATATTCAATCTGTAAATTACGTAACTCAAATAACTCCCTTGCTAACAGCTACCCGCTTAGTCACAGTTCAAGGCTTGGAGGAGGCTTCTATGTACTCTATTACAAATCAGTGTTTAAAAGTCATACTTAAACATACTTTTACATCTTATTCAATTTTTTTGACTTCCACCAGTCCTGTCTGAAAATTTTCCAATCTAATCTCTTAGTATGCATTTCTTATTTTCCCTGTTACATTTCAAACTCATAACCAATCTCTCTCTCTTTTTCTATGCTATTCAACAGTTCTGTTCCAATTCAACAAAACTAGTGACTTCCCGCTCACCCAACATCAATGCTTTTAACTCAAATTGCACACAATTGCCTTTTAAGGTTCCAGTCCTCAGTGTCGTATCTGATTTCATCCTCTCTAGCACGTTTCTTAATACGTTCTGCTGTTTTCTTGCTCTTCAAACCCTGCCGTGGTCTTCGCGTATGGGAAATAACTTCTCATATAGACTAGGAATGGGTCCCAGTCTTCTTTAAAAGATTCTAAATCTGGGTTCAGGGCTGTCAGTTTTGCCATCTCCAAGTATTTCAATTTTTCAAGATTTCACTATTATTCCCAGAAGGAAGGATTCGGGCCCCTTGGGAAAAATCACTTTAATTTTTCTCTTAATTTCATTATATAACATATCCAATAAGAGTTTTTGATCCACTGTTTAGGTCTTTTATTGGAATAGTGCTGCATTGCTTACTTTCTACAAGTTTCTTCTTCTACGCATTTTTCCATCTCCTTATCTTATACCTGGTCTTGCTCAACAGTTTATTCTCATTATTTCTTTGTCAAATTATTGGAATACTTCAGACTTGCTTGTTATACATTTAAGAATATAATAAGAATTTTTTAAAAAAACAAACCAACCTGTAAATAAAGAGATAATTAGGTTGGGTCATAGCCAAGGGTAATTTCCCCCAGGTTAGACTGATAGAAATATGTTATTATTTTCATTTATGGAAGCTAACTAAGGATGGTTCTGTGCATATATGTCTATAAAAATAACATTATACACACACACACACACACTCCTTTGGTTCCATGCTGTACAAATATTTTTATATTAAATCTTTAAAGAAAGAGATAACTAGGTCAGGTTGTAGCCAAGTTTTGTCCTACTCAGGGTAGACCAACTGAAAGGAACAGAGACTGCAAATTTAGGTTTATTGCTCTCAAGCCATCTCTTCTGAGTATAAATTTCTGCAGCGTTTAGTGAATTCTGTTTTAAAAAATTCTCACGAGACTTCTTCAGAATTATAGTGTGGCTTTTTCCTAACACACATTTTTCTAGGCAGTTTTGACTAATGTACCCATTTTGTGCAAGTGATTTCCCCTAACACAATGCGTTCTTGTATGCTATTTTCACTAACAAGTTAATTTTAAAACACACTCCCCCTGCCCGAACATATGCATTTCTGGAAATGCAGATAAATGCAAATTTCTGATAAAATTCAGATAAGTGCAAATTTCAGATAAAATTCACATCAGCGCAAATTTCAAAAGGCAGCCGTCTTTCGGTTCTTGTATTGCTTCAGAAAGTACGAATTTGATAGTGTTCAGATGCAAACTGAATCCAATTTCTTTCCCCATAGAAATCAACAAGTTTCCTCTCAGGACAGCTTAGTTCATGGGTAGGCAAGCTAAGGCCCAGGGCGAAAAATACGGTACATTACTTTTAGTAAATGGGCCACCGTAGCTGCGAGAGGACCGTGAACATTTGCGTCCTTGCTTTTTAAGACTCGTCTTCCCAGGCGCTATCTGAAACCAAAGTGGCGCATGGATTGCTAGATGTGGATTCTTTCTTGTTCTCTTATGCACGATGTTACCCCATTTTTTTCTGAATTAAAAATCCCCTTTTGTTTAGAGAAAGGGTGAGTTGTTGGGGGGAAGGGGAGAGATACAACAGAGATCTGTAAAATTATGCATGATGCGGAGACAGAATTGTTATTTGGTTTTACAAAATCAATCACTCAATTAACATTCTGGAAATGTTCGAATCTTAGGACTTTCCTCCGCCCCTCCATGGATTCGTAAAATACCTATATCAACTGCATTTTATAGTTCATCCAAATTACAGTTCTCCGTTGTTTCCAAAGACTTTGTAACATGCAGGAGTTATTTAAAGGCTGCCAGGGAGTTCAAGTGTTCACAGTGTTCTTGCAAGTACAATCTATATTTATCCCAATCTCTGCTGAAGTTTCGGTCCTCCAGATTTCTGAGTTTCCCGGTCAATCTTGCCATCTCTGTGTAATCTGGTAGTTTCATCTGCCAGTCCGCCTTCGTAGGCATCTTGACATCTTTCCATCTCTGGGCAAGGAGCATCTTTGCAGCCATTTTGCACACAGTATTTCAACTGTGGTCTCAGCCTGGGTTATGATGCCAGCAGTTTCATTTGCTAACGATCCCTAGTGTGCAATTTAGTGGGCAACAACCGAACTAATCTGCAGATATTTAACCCGCCATCGTGGGTTGCAAGTTAGCTGAATGTTTCACTGCCATGTGCGCTCTCTCTCTCTGTGTCCTTGTTCTTTGATCAAGTGAAATTTATCAACCTGTGGTGGAGAGATCTTCCAAGCACCAGCCTCATTTCATAACCCCAACAATTTCCTCTTCTCCCACGCCAGTTACCGGCACTTAGGTATCAGTAAGAGATTGACAAAACAATCTGTGGTTTGCTCTAGCAGTGGTGAGATTGACGTTTACATGGAGAAAGGTCAACTAGTTCGTGGCAATAAGACATCTCTTCTAGGTAACTGACATTCGCCTTTCGTTCTGCGAGGTGGGTTTCGTTCCAGGCTCCGTTCTTTCCCAGCAGCTGACGTGTTTGGGGGAACAGGGCAAATTGGCCCCCAAGTCCCGCCCAGATTCCCCCCCCCAGGTGACCCCAAATGACGTACATAGAAAGAAGAGTTGGCGTGTTTACATTTTTCTGCTGAGTTGAGCTGGGGTTCTGTAGTAAGAACATAAGATGAGGATTCCTGCATTACTGGGGGGGTGGACTGGACCTTAGAATCGTAGAATCAAGAACTGCAGAGTTGGAAGGCACCCCAAGGGTCATCTGGTCCAACCCCCAGCACTGCAAGTCAGCTAAAGTGAATTCACATGCCAGTCTCAGACCCAGCTCCTTCGACCGTTCCTCATAGGGCTTGGTTTCCAGACCCTTGATCATGTTGGTTGTCCTCCTCTGCACACGTTCCAGCTTGTCAATATCCTTGTTAAATTGTGGTGCCCAGAACTGAACACAGTTAGGCTTGCCATATTTCAAAAAACAGTGGCGCGACTCATGCAGCACGCTGGCAATTAATATACACAGAACAATAATTATACATACTTTATCAACCTTCTGAGAAAAATACAAAACATTAAACAAAGCCACAGAGACTTGCAAACTACCCAACCTAAGATGAACTTATAATGTCTGGTTTCAATAGATTTTTCAAATGCTTAACTCAGCCATTTAGAGAAGTTCATGAAGATACCAACAAAAGGTAAGTTCGGTGTTATTCACAATACTGAGAGATGCTAGTGAGGTTGTAGATGGATGTTAATGAAGTTGTAGACAAGAAAGTTGTAGACGACTGGGTGCCGGCGTTTCGCACCTGTTTCGCCGTGGCAGTCCAAGTAACCAAGAGGCCGCTGTTCGCCCCTGATGGGGTCCTTTTACTGGGACTTGGAGGTAGCACACTCCCAAGAGAGTTTTCTGGGCTTCTTCAGTGGTCTAATCTCAAAGTCTTGATACGTGTATTGATATTCAGTCTTATAGAGAATACTCTTTTTTGGCTTAAGCTTAAGAGACTGATTTTTTGTTTCAAAAAGCAACAATCCTGATACCCTCAAAGTTGTTGAGCTTAGCAGACGAGGCACGCTTAGCAGGATTTTATGAATAACCGACATCCCTGGTGGAGGAGACCCACTGGCTTTCCTTGTCGCAGGACTGTGACACCGCAGGGTGATGGCCACTCTGCCCAATTCCAACAGAAAGTGGTTGGAGCAAGGCAGAATAAAGGTAAAGGGACCCCTGACCATTAGGTCCAGTTGTGGATGACTCTAGGGTTGTGGCGCTCATCTCGCTTTATTGGCCGAGGGAGCCGGCGTACAGCTTCCGGGTCATGTGGCCAGCAGGACTAAGCCGCGAACCAGAGCAGCGCACAGAAATGCCGTTTAGCTTCCCGCCAGAGCGGTACCTATTTATCTACTTGCACTTTGACGTGCTTTTGAACTGCTAGGTTGGCAGGAGCAGGGACCGAGCAACGGGAGCTCACCCCGTCATTGCGGGGATTCGAACCGCCGACCTTCTGATTGGCAAGTCCTAGGCTCAGTGGTAACCCACAGCGCCATCCGAGTCCCTTACTTCCCTTGATCAGGACAGTCAATTTCTATTGGTGCAGCCTAGAATAGCATTAGCCTTTTACGCTGCTGCATCACCCTGTGGACTCATGTTCAGTTTGTGGTCCACTAAGATCCCAAGATCCTTTTCACGGGTACTTACTAGTAAGCCAGCTGTCCACCATCCTATATCTGTGCATCCGGTTCTTCCTGCCTAAGTGCAGAACCTGACATCTTGGGGAAAGACAAAGTGTGTGAAAGAAGGAATGAGCATATATTTTATTTCTCTCTCGATCTAGTCCACATTATCATCCAGATGTAGCACAAATGGCTTACATTTTCTGTTTTACATTGTCAACCTTTCAAAGTGACACATTTCATATCGCAAGACTTTTGTGCAGCTGGACCCAAAGCATGTTCTCTCAAAAATGAGTCTGGGGGATGCTTTAGCTGAAACGCCTGCATTGCAGGGGGCTGGACTAGATGACCCTTGGATGTCCCTTCCAACTCTACAATTCTGTGATTCTATTATTCTTTCTGTCCATGAATTGCCCAGCATTCAGCTTGGCTAGATGTTCGCAGGTTCTTGTGTTTCAGAAGTTGTGAATTTGACAGATTCAATAATATATATATATATTTTTAAATAATTTTATTATTTGTACCCCGCCCATCTGACCGGGTCGCCCCGGCCACCAAATTGGAGTCACGAAGCAGAGAGGGCAGCGTGAGGTTCTGGTTGTAAGGTGTGAAACAGTCTGGGTTGTGTGGCTGTCAAAACAAAGGACGTACCCGTTGCCAAGTCAGTCTGTTAATAATAGCTGAGGTTTGTGGCTTGGAGCCATGCGCTTGCTGCTTGCGCCAGAGGAATCCTTGTCATGGCACAGCAGTGGCATCTGTCTTTCGCAGCCCACCGGAAACTAGAGGCGTTCCTCACACCATCCTCGCTCCTGATCACAATGTGTTGGGGGCCAGAAACCCAGAGTTCTAGGCTTGGAGACGGAAACCTGGGATCCCAGGCCAAGACACATGCTCTCCAGAACTGCAGGTCGAGAGCCTGAACTCACGAGGCCAGGAGAGTGTGGTGCAGTGGTTAGAGTGATGGAGTAGGAGGGGCAGACCCATTTGACTGTGAAGCTCAGTGGCAGACCCCATTTTCCAGGGACACTCCTGGATTTACAGAAGCCGTCCCAGTTCCTGATTTGATCCCGGAATGTCCAGTTTGTCCTTGTTGTTGTTGAGTCGTTTAGTTGTGTCCGCCTCTTTGTGACCCCCTGGACCAGAGCATGCCAGGCACTCCTGTCTTCCACTGCCTCCCGCAGTTTGGTCAGACTCATGCTGGTAGCTTCGAGAACACTGTCCCACCATCTTGTCCCCTTCTCCTTGTGCCTTCCATCTTTCCCAACATCAGGGTCTTTTCCAGGGAGTCTTCTCTTCTCATGAGGTGGCCAAAGTCTTGGAGCCTCAGCTTCAGGATCTGTCCTTCCAGTGAGCACTCAGGGCTGATTTCCTTCCGAATGGAGAGGTCTGATCTTCTTGCAGTCCATGGGACTCTCAAGAGTCTCCTCCAGCACCAGAATTCAAAAGCATCAGTTCTTCGGCGATTAGCGATTATTTTCACTGGAGAAATATTGGAGGGTGTGGAGTTATGCGATCCCCAAGCCAAGGAGATAAATCATGATACAACCTTTAGAAGACACCTAAAGGGGGGAATATGGGATGCAGGTGGCACTGTGGTCTAAACCACTGAGCCGAGGACTTGCCGATCAAGAAGGTCGGTGGTTCGAATCCCTGCGACAGGGTGAGCTCCCGTTGCTCGGTCCCTGCTCCTGCCAACCTAGCAGTTCAAAAGCACATCAAAGTGCAAGTAGATAAAAGGTAAACGGCGTTTCTGTGTGCTGTTCTGGTTTGCCAGAAGCGGCTTAGTCCTGCTGGCCACATGACCCGGAAAAACTGTCTGCAGACAAACGTTGGCTCCCTCAGCCAGTAAAGCGAGATAAGCGCCGCAACCCCAGAGTCATTTGCGACTGGACTTACCTGTCAGGGGTCATTTATCTTTACCTTTTTAAAGGGGGGAATGGGGACGTTCTGGGATCAAATGAGAAGCCGGGATGGCTTTTGTAATTCCCTGGAAAACAGGGCCACTTGGAGGCTATGACCCCTGCCTTAAGAACCTCCACATTACATTGGATGACTCATTCCCCCCCAACCCACCCAAATGGCAGTTTTTTTCCAGAGTTTATGATTTCACGCTTTCAGGTGGTGCCCAAGGAGCTGAAGAGGAAACCTCCTGGGGGCGAATGGGCGCGAGAGAAGCTGTTGGCAAGATGCTGATTTGTCCCTTGATGGAGGAGGGGCCACCCCCTGCGCCTCCGCTGAGTCCGCGCCCCCATCAGCGCCAGCGACACGACGAGGCAGCAGAGAAGCCTAGTAAGGAACGGCAGACCTGAAACGAGGGCAAGGGGACCGTGGCCCTGAAATATAACGCCTGGCAAGAGGCTGTGAGGCGGCAGCTGGCCATGATCCCCTCCCAATTATCATAGAATTGTAGAGTTGGAAGGGACCCCATGGGTCATCTAGTCCAACCCCCTGCAAGGCAGGAATCTCAGCTAAAGCAACCAGGACAGATGGACTAAGGGGGCAGTGAACCAGGGATGGGGGGAACATGGCCCTCTAGATGTGATTTGGAATGGAGGGCTTGTTTGAACAAGGACAACTAAAACTGCCTTGCATCATCAAACCAGTGGTGCATCTAGTGTTGCTGACACTGGCTGGCAGCAGCTCTACAGGGTGTCAGGGCATCAACTGGAGCTGCCATCAGGGATGGAAGCGGGGGGCCATTTGCACGCTCCAGCCCTGAGCTATTGCCCCTCCCATAAAGATAACGTAACATCCTAGTCCTCATGGTCCTGAATTTTAAAAGTTGATTTAAATGGGAACCTTTTACTCCCTGGGCCAGTATTGTCTACACTGACTGGCAGCAGCGCGCCAAAGTTTCAGGCAAGGGGGATTTCCAGCTCTACTGGCAGAAACGCAGACTCAAACCTGGGACTTTCTGCAGAGATTCTAGTCCTCATGAATCTCAGGGCATGGGGAAGGTTGAAATTAAAGGGGAAGCTGCCTTATTCTAACCTAGTGTCGTCTTCTCTGAACGGCAGCAGGTTTCCTGGGGTCTCAAACAGAGGTCTTCCTCAGATTTCCCAGCAGGGGCGTAGAGTTCTGCCTGACATTGTGGGTGTGATGTCACACGTGTGACACACATGTGAGACGTCATACACGTCAGAAGGCTGTGAGGCTCGTCAAGGCCTGCTGCCACCGTGGGGAAAACCAGCAGGGCCTGGTCTCTCAAAATTGGGGGGACTCACTTCCATCCCCAAATCCTTGAGGGGCGGTGGCTGAGGTGTCCTCAGCCCCATAGAATTGGCACCTATGTCTCCCAGGACCTAGAACCTTTTACCAATTAACTAAGCAAAAAAACTCTCTTCTTCCTTTGCATGCATATTCAGCAAAGCTCCCCCTTTCATAGAGTCATAGAAATGTAGAGTTGGAAGGGACCCCATGTGTCATCTAGTCCAACCCCCAGCAAGGCAGGAATCTCAGGCCAAGCATCCCTGATGGCTTTGACGAAGCGAGATTTCTCACCCCTATCGAACCCATTTTTCTTTCTTTTGCAGAAGGCAGTGAGGGTTTCCAGGCCCCCCGCGGGGTCTTCAGCCCCCTCGCCGGTCACCCCACAACAGGCCCTCCCCCCAAGGGGGCTCTGCGGAGGAAGCGGGAGTTCACCCCCGACGACAAAAAGGACACCACCTACTGGGAGAAGAGGAAGAAGAACAACGAGGCGGCCAGGCGGTCCCGGGAAAGGAAGCGCTTCAACGATTTCGCCATCGAGAGCCAAGTGGCCACGCTCCAAGAGGAGAACCTGCGCCTCCGCTGGGAGGTCCTAGAGCTGAGGGCCCGGTTCAGCCTCGCCGACTTGGAGGCCCACTGTGCCCAGCAAACCCCAGACCCCCAAGTCTTCCCTCTCCTTCCCAGACAAGATGGGGGCTGCTTCAGGGCTTGCCATGACCCCCCTGCAGCTCAAGAACCAGTGGATTTTATCTACCTCTCCGGAAACCTCCCAGGTTCACCGCCAGGCTTGGGTTCTCTGCCCAAAAGGGGTCACGAGGAACCCACTTTTTGCAGATCGTCCTTCTCCCCAAACTTCCTCGACTACCACCTCGTCCAAAGTTACGGCCATCATTTCCCGAGGTTTGGAGAACCCCCTTTCCCAATTGTGTCACTGACCGCTGGCGAAGGAGGGAGGCATGGCCGACCCCAAACCCCGCCAAGGTTTTTGGGTGGGACAAACTCGCCCCCTTGCAGGTTGCCGGATGCTTCCCAAACTTTGCAGGCGAACAAAGGCCACTCTGTCTTGCCCCATAAACTTCGGATTAAGGCAAGTTATTTGAACTCCTGGGGAAATAGGAGCATCCACAGACACTGTACGGAAAGGGACGAGGGTCAATCCTCGGAGAGGAAGGATGATATGGGACTTATGGCCTAGCAGCCAACTTTCGGATGCAGATATTTGGATCAGGACGGTGGTTTGCAACCTTTCTGAGTCCACGGCAAAACGAGATTAAGATCAGAAGCAGGAATGTTGTGTTATTGTGGGGAAGGAAAGGAAGAAACACGCAGCGCAGACGTGGTCCTTTCCCGCAATATTCTCCCCGACTGTTAAAGAGGAGGGGAGTTGCCTGGGGGGGGGGTGAGGGGTAGAGAAGAAGAGGGGAAAGGAGGTTGGAGGTAGAATTAATTTTGTATACTTGCACTAGCTCAAACGTGGTGGCAGAACTTCAATGATGGGACTAAGAACTGGGGAGAGACGGGTTCAAATTGCCAGCAGCTGGGCGGCCCTGAAGCTCTCTGTGTGATCTTAGGCCAGACACAAACTCTCCGCCGAGCCTATGTTGCAGGGCTGTTGTGAGGATAAAATGATGGGCAGCAGGAAGGACTGTTGTATGCTGCCCTGAGCCCCTTAGAAGAAAGGCTGAATAGGAATGAAAAATATAATAACAAG
This sequence comes from Podarcis muralis, assembly GCF_964188315.1. Lineage (NCBI taxonomy): Eukaryota > Metazoa > Chordata > Lepidosauria > Squamata > Lacertidae > Podarcis > Podarcis muralis. The sequence goes on along the minus strand of NC_135672.1, from coordinate 3,990,821 downwards.
GAACTCAAGGACCACCATAGGAACCTACCCAGACCCCACAATCAACATCTGAGGCCCTTCTCCGTGTGCCTCTTCCACAAGAGGTCCGGAGGGAGGCCACACGAGAACGGGGCCTTTTCTGCAGTGGCTCCCTGTTTGTGGGATGCTCTCCCTAGGGAGGATTGCCTGGCACCTTCATTATGTATCCAGACAAAAAGTGTTTCTCTAGAACTAGGCTTTTGGCTGATTAAACAACCCATGGCCTTTTAAATGTGGGGTGTGGTTGTTTTTTTTTTGGGGGGGGAGGGAAGTTATTGGTTTGTTTGGTTTTTTTGTTATCATAGAATAAATGTAGAATTGTAGAGTCGGGACCACCAAGGGTCATCTAGTCCAACCCCCTGCAATGCAGGAATCGCAGCTCAAGCATCCATGACAGATGGCCATTCAACCTCTGCTTAAAAGCCTGCGCGGAAGGAGATTCCACAACAGGGAACTAAATTTGCTCTTTCCTTGAATCTTCCACCCTTAAGGGATGCATTAAAACCCACCTGCTGCCTCTCGTTAGAGAAGGCACTCTGCAAATGCTCAGAGGCACTATGAGCGACCTTTAAGATCCCATCCCACACCATCCTTCTCCCTTTACAGAAGGAAGGCTCTCTGCCCTTGCATGCTTACAATGTGGGGGGAAAGGGAGAGGAATGTTCTACTCAGAGCAGGAAGTGGAGGAAATCACTCTGCCCATGCTCAGGAGCACTTGGTACACATGGAACCAAAAACGGGCAAATCCTTGATTGTGTCTCTATCCACCTGCTCAAAAGTAATAAAAAATTATTTTTATTTAATGGCGACATTATGTTTCCTCTTTCCTGTTGCTGGGGGGGGGGGGTGGGGGGAGGCAGGAGATGTATTGATAAAGGGAACTAACCACAAAGAGGCTTTGCAAAATGTTGCAAGCAGAATTGACCACAGGGCGTGGTGGTTACAACCGCAGCATGGAGCCTAGCACAAGCAATTTGGCTGCAAGTTAAGAGGCCAAAGACGTCTTGGCTTCGGTATCAGCCATACCAATAGATCTTAAATTAAGACTTATACAAAATAAAATAGTATCTAGAATCTATTGGACTCCCTGGTGTTTGCATTCGAAAGGGCCATCTAATGTATCTCTCTGTTGGAGATGTAATATGGACAATGCTTCTTTGAACGCATGAGCATATTTCATGTTCAAATATATAAAAGGATGTCACATAGAGGAGGGAGAAAGGTTGTTTTCTGCTGCTCCAGAGAAGCGGACACGGAGCAAGGGATCCAAACTACAAGAAAGAAGATTCCACCTAAACATTAGGAAGAACTTCCTGACAGTAAGAGCTGTTTGACAGTGGAATTTGCTGCCAAGGAGTGTGGTGGAGTCTCCTTCTTTGGAGGTCTTTAAGCAGAGGCTTGACAACCATATGTCAGGAGTGCTCTGATGGTGTTTCCTGCTTGGCAGGGGGTTGGACTCCATGGCCCTTGTGGTCTCTTCCAACTCTATGATTCTATGATTCTATGAAACATAGGCTTCTGCTATGTCGCACACTGACTAAGTTTTGGGAGAAAGGCCTGGACTATATAAACAATGCACTATGGAAAAACTTAAGATTTTCAGAGGTGAATATGCTCTTGAACTATATACCCACTGTATGTAAATGAACAACAGGACAGTGAATTGAAAGAACAGAGATACAATTCCTCTTAATCAGTGGTTTGACAGCATGACAACATTGGCAACTTATTTTCATACCCTTATTTTCATCTTTTTCATACCCTCCATCGAAAATAGGGACGTCCTATTCTATTATTATTATTATTATTATTATTATTATTATTATTATTATTATTATTATTATTATTCAGTATCTGACTGGGGCACAAACAGAAAAAAAACATGAAACATTGAAAAACTTCCCTGTACAGGGCTGCCTTCAGATGGCTCGGGGCTTGGATAACTCCATCCCCTCCAACGTTTCTCCAGTGAAAATATGGACGTCCTAAGGAAAAGTGGGACATTTCGGGATCAAATAAGGAACTGGGACACCTTCTGTAAATCTGGGGGTGTCCCTGGAAAACAGGGACATTTGGAGGGTCTGTGAACAGACAGCTTATAGACACATACTTTCTTTGGATAAATGCAATTATATTGGGAATGGGTTCACACAGAGTACCGTATTTTTTGCTCTATAAGACTCACTTTTTCCCTCCTAAAAAGTAAGGGGAAATGAGTGCGCGTCTTATGGAGCGAATGGAGGCTGCGCAGCTATCCCAGAAGCCAGAACAGCAAGAGGGATCGCTGCTTTCACTGCACAGCGATCCCTCTTGCTGTTCTGGCTTCTGAGATTCAGAATATTTTTTTCTTGTTTTCCTCCTCCAAAAACTAGGTGCGTTTTGTGGTCTGGTGCGTCTTATAGAGTGAAAAATACGGTATATTGGGAATAGGGTCACACAGAGTATATTAGATTATTGGCAATTATATGTGTATTAGGATAATAAGAATATACACATCTGTATATTGATGGGTTAAACCACAGAGCCTAGGACTTGCCGATCGGAAGGTCGGCGGTTCGAATCCCCGTGACAGGGTGAGCTCCTGTTGCTCGGTCCCTGCTCCTGCCAACCTAGCAGTTCGAAAGCACATCAAAGTGCAAGTAGATAAATAGGTACCACTCCGGTGGGAAGGTAAATGGTGTTTCCGTGTGCTGCTCTGGTTCGCCAGAAGCAGCTGAGTCATGCTGGCCACATGACCCAGAGGCTGTACGCCGGCTCCCTCGGCCAGTAAAGCGAGATGAGCGCCGCAACCCTAGAGTCGGCCATGACTGGACCTAATGGTCAGGGGTCCCTTTACCTATATTGATGCATGTTGATGTAGCAGCGTTTTTCTCCCCCCCCCCCCAATTTCACTCACTTTTTCCTTTCTTTTTCTCACTCTATGAAATCCATCTATTAAAAAGAAGAGCAAAGACGGTTACGGTTGTAACAGCCTCAAGGAGGCTTTGGGGCTTGCCGCCTCCTTCCCAGGGGTGAGCAAAAGCCCCTTTGGAGATAAATTGTGCAGGGAGCCCATAAAGTTCATTCTTAACAAGGCTGCTTTCCTTGTTGTCTCCCTGACCCCAGCACTGCCTCCGGCGCTGAGCTCATCCCCTCCAGCCAATAACTGCGAGCCTCGTTGTCATTCCTATGCAAACTGATTTATTTTTGGTCCCCTGGCACCCCAGCCCCAAACTACCCCCGGCGGATTCTCGCCTGGCCCGTCTCAGTAGCACTTCCGGTGGACGATGTAGGGGCCGTGTTCGTGATATTGCTCCTTCCGGATCCAGCATGGCTGAAAGTTCTTCAGGGAAGCCAGGATGGACCCCCCAGTCCAAACAGAGTACTTCCTCAGAGGGATGGCCGTGACTTTCACTTTCGTGTTGGTGGGCACAGCCACCATGAGGTCGTGCAAGAACCTCTTCTCGAACCCCTCAAAGAGGGACGAGCCACCACAGAGCATGATGTTCTCGTACATTTCCTTCCGGGATTCTTCGGGGACCTTCCGGACGCTTCTCAGCGCCATACCATGAAGGCCCAAAAGGTTCAGTCCGGGCATCTGCGGAGGGTTGAACAACATCTCTGGACACTGGAATCTCTCTTTGCCCAGGCTGATGATCTGGCCATCGGGCAGCTGGTAGTCTGCCATGTACTCCCTCTTCGGACGGTTCCACTCGGTCTCAAAATCAAAGGCCACATAGCAGCATTTTTGCTTCATGTCGTCAATGACATCCAACATCCTCTCGTCAAAGTAATGCCCCATGCTCCTCAGAAGGTCCATCAGGAAAGATGTCATGTTGGCGCCCGCGATGTCCATCCTCTCAGTGGCGTGTGGCAGATTGTACCCTTGGTGGACGGGGACCGTGTGGGATGTGGCATGTCCCGTGTCCACTACCAAACCGCTGATCTTGCCGTGGGCGTAGACCGACAACACCGACTGGTACGCCACGTACATCCCGGGGGAGTTGAGCGACTCAAAGACCACCTCCACCAACTTCTCCCTGTTGGTCGTGGGGCAGAGCGGAGGGTCGGACATCAAGAGGGCGTGGTCTTCCGGAGCAACCTTGAGGTCGTGGTAGAACAGGTGCCTCCACAGAACTTCCGCCGCGTCCCAGTCGATGATGATGCCGTGCCGGACGGGCAAAATGATATCGACGTCCGGCTCTAACCGCGCCCGCTCCCCGACAAAGGTATCTGGCCTGTCTCTCCTGGTCCTCATGGACTTCTCGGTGGGGTGCCCAACCAACGTTCCGATGACCGCCTGAGGAGTCTGTTGACCTGCGAACCCCGCTTTACATGTCCCCGTACCTGTATCGATGATTACTGCTCCTGTCTTCACAACTGAGCGCCCTCTTTCCGGAGTCTTTGACCGAGGAGCTTCTTTTGAGGATGCCCGCGATCTGGACGAGCGGTCCAGTGTGTATCCCGGGGATGCGTTCCTTGCTCCAGCACGTCCTGGGCTGACCGGCCTCGCCCCAGGGCTCTTTGATCGTGAGGATGCTGGGCTCCTTGTCCGTGAAGGGCCGGGGCTGGTTCTCCTGGTACTCCTGAATGACATCTTGAACGGGCCCTTGGGATACCCCCTTCTTCAAGGTCAGCCACTGAGCAACAACACAGAGTGCCCTGCAGAATTCTGCCTCACTCTGTCACAAAGGGAACTATGACACCACACCAGCTCCTTGGGTGACGTGGCTCAGGACAGGCCACGTGGTCTCGGCCGGCTGCGATTGCCTCCCTCCGACCATCGCTCAAAGCGCGAAACCTGGGCCTTCAGTCCATCCCACCGCTGGTCGTCAGGAGGCTCTGAATTGTTCCGCGAGAGACAATGGGTGGCAGGCCTGGAATCCTGGAATCTTCGGTGCAAGATGACCTTTGGGTCCCTTGCAACACTATGATTCCATGAACATGGAACACCACAAGTCATGTTCTCTCCTGAGTGAGTGGCGTCTCAGGGCTTCACATTTGTATCTGGAAACACAGATAAGTCATGCTTCCTCCATCCATAGCTGGGGGCAGGAAACACCTCAGGAGTTGCAGCTGCTGGGAATTGCAATGCTCTGTTGCACTCTGGTTCTGTTTGCGGGCTTCCCTTTGGGGTATTTGGTTCTATCCGGATCTCTCAGCGGCTGTCGACCGCAGTATCCTCCTGGACTGTCTAGGAGGGCTGGGAGCTGGGGGTCCTGTTCTGCAGTGGTTCCACTCCTTCCTCCTGGGCCGTGTCCAGAAAGTGGTGTTGGGGGATGAGTGTTCAGACCCCTGGGCTCTCACTTGTGGGGTGCCTCAGGGCTCTGCCCTCTCCCCCATGCTTTTCAACATCTATATGAAACCATCAGGGGGGTTGGGTGTTCACCAGTATGCGGATGATGCCCAGCTCTACCTCTCTTTTAAATCAGAACCAGTGAAGGCAGAGAACATCCAGTGTAGGTGTCTGGAGGCGTTTGGGGTCTGGGTGGCGATCAACGGATTGAATCCCTACAAGACAGAAGTGCTGTTTCTAGAGGTCAGGGGGCAGGCAGGTGGGGGACTCTCTGGTCCTGAACGGGGTAACTATGCCCCTGAAAGACCAGGTGCGCAGCCTGGGAGTCATTTTGGACTCACAGCTATATGGAGGCACAGGTCAATTCTGTTTCCAGGGTGGTTGTCTACCAGCTCCAGCTAGTATGGCGGCTGAGCCCCTCCCTGCCTGCTCCTTGTCTCGCCAGTGGTCTGTGCCTTGGTTCTCTCCCGCTTGGACTACTGCAATGAGCTCTCCATGGGGCTGCCTTTGAAGGTGACTCAGAAACTACAACTAATCCAGAATGTGACTGCCAGACTGATGACTGGGAGCGGCCACCGGGACCGTATAAGTCGGAATCTCCACTTGGCCAAGCTGATAAAGCTCATCTTCCAGCCGATTCCTTCGGAATCACCCTCCGACGAATAATTAACGACCTGTGCCTTTGATAAGGCTCCAGGCACATCGTCATTCAGCAGAGAATCCAAAACAGCACGCGGAAGTGATGAGATTTATGGCTACATCGCTATGCTTTATTTTCTAAGCTACGCAGACAGAAAAGACATATATCCTCTATGAGAGCAGAGAGCAACTGAAACAAAGGAACAAAGGAAACAGGAAACCACTAACGTCACATCCCGTCTCCCGTGAGACTTCCAACAGTCTGGAAGGTCTCTGGAATGTAAACAGAGTCCTGTGACTCTAAGCAGCTGCTCAGTGGCAAACAGAAACTACCAATAACACTGGTCCAAAAGGATCTACACTGGCTCCCAGTACGTTTCTGAGCACCATTCAAAGTGTTGGTGCTGATTTTTAAAGCCTAAACACTGGCCCAGTACAGTGGTAAAAAGGTAAAGGTAAAGGTACCCCTGCCCGTACGGGCCAGTCTTGACAGACTCTAGGGTTGTGCGCCCATCTCACTCAAGAGGCCAGGGGCCAGCGCTGTCTGGAGACACTTCCGGGTCACGTGGCCAGCGTGATGTCACTGCTCTGGCGAGCCAGCGCAGCACACGGAAACGCCCTTTACCTTCCCGCTAGTAAGCGGTCCCTATTTATCTACTTGCACCCAAGGGTGCTTTCGAACTGCTAGGTTGGCAGGCGCTGGGACCGAGCAACGGGAGCGCACCCCGCCATGGGGATTCGAACCGCTGACCTTTCGATCGGCAAGCCCTAGGCACTGAGGCTTTTACCCACAGCGCCACCCGCATCCCAGTGGTACAGTGGTACCTCGGGTTAAGAACTTAATTCGTTCTGGAGGTCCATTCTTAACCTGAAACCGTTCTTAACCTGAGTTATCACTTTAGCTAATGAGGCCTCCTGCTGCTGCCATGCGGCCGCGGCACGATTTCTGTTCTCATCCTGAAGCAAAGTTCTAATCCCGCGGTACTATTTCTGGGTTAGTGGAGTCTGTAACCTGAAGCATGTGTAACCCGAGGTACCACAGTATACCCAAAGGGGCATCTCCACCCCCATCACTCAGTCTGGACCCTGCGGTCCTCCTTCTGGTGGTTCCCTCGCTGCGAGAAGGCAGAGGGTCTTCTCAGTGGTGGCACCCACCCTGTGGAACGTCCCCTCCCATCAGATGTCAAGGAAATAAACAACTATTTGACTTTTAGAAGGCATCTGAAGGTAGCCCTGTATTGGGAAGTTTTTAATGTTTGGTGTTTTATTGTGTTTTTATATGTGTTGGAAGTTGCCCAGAGAACAGAGTGTTGGTTTCAATGGGCCTTTGGCCTGATCCAAAAGATCATTCTTATGTTAACATTAGGGACGCGGGTGGCGCTGTGGGTAAAACCTCAGCGCCTAGGACTTGCCGATCGCATGGTCGGCGGTTCGAATCCCTGCGGCGGGGTGCGCTCCTGCTGCTTGGTCCCAGCGCCTGCCAACCTAGCAGTTCGAAAGCACCCCCGGGTGCAAGTAGATAAATAGGGACCGCTTACCAGCAGGAAGGTAAACGGCGTTCCGTGTGCTGCGCTGGCTCGCCAGATGCAGCTTGTCACGCTGGCCACGTGACCCGGAAGTGTCTGCGGACAGCGCTGGCTCCCGGCCTCTTAAGCGAGATGGGTGCGCAACCCCAGAGTCGGACACGATTGGCCCGTACGGGCAGGGGTACCTTTACCTTTACCTATGTTAACATTCTTACGTTCTCCTTCATGGATACAGAGTGAGTCAAAGACCCACAGGCCCATTTAGCAGGCATTATGTACGCTGACTAACAGCAGCACTTTAGGATTTTAGACAAGGGGACTCCTCTCTGGAGACCCCCAAAACCAAACCTGCCACTTTCTGCATGACCTCATGGGGGCCCCTTTGGCCCAATAAAACAAGGAACTGCTGATGTTCTTAGGAATGACTTTGGACAAATTCACAGAGGGCCAGCAAAGGCTACTACCTGCAGTTTCAGAGGTGGTCTGTCTCTGAGCACTAGCTGATAGGAATGCAACCTGGAAAAGTTACTTTTTTTATTACTCTCCAGTGAAGGCAGATTTTGGAAAATTTGGGCCCAGTAAAGCAAAATGTTTCTTCAAAGCATCTGTCACAAATCTGGATCTTGGCATCCAGGAATTTGACTTTTTTATACCCATTTTTTCATTGCCACAACAATCCATCTGCACCTGGGTAAGGCTGGGAAACCTGAGAGATGCTGCCAGTCAGTGTAGACAATACTAAACTAGACAGACCATTAGCCTCAGAGGGTACAAGGCAGTTTACTATAGTCCTAACGCGTTGAACATAGTTAAGGCAACAATGTCTTAATTTTGCCAGCAGGTGGCAGGAGTGAATCAATTAATCACAATCCCACCAAAATGAAAAGCTGTTAATCTAGATCAGGGTTTCCCAAAGTTGGGTCTCCAGTTGTTTTGGGACTACAATTCCCATACGGGGATCGAACCTGCAACCTTGGCGTTATGAGCACCATGGTCCAACCAACTGAGCTATCCAGGACATGATATGGCTTAGATGCATCTATAGTGTCAGAAAAATGGTGGTGGACTCCTTCATTGCAGGTTTTTAAACAGAGGTTGGGTGGCTGTTTGTCAGGAATGATTCAGCTGTCAGTCCAGCATTGCCGGGGGGTTGGGCTAGATGACCTAGAGGGGTCCCCTTCCATCTCAACAATTCTGTGATTCAGTGATTGGTGAACGTCTGTATCCCCTATTTTTGCTGTAGGAACGTTGGAGAGGATGCTGGGTATGTTTAGCCTGGAAAAGAGGAGACTGAGAGGAGATAGGAGAGCCATCTTCAGATATCTCAAGGTCTGTCACATGGAAGAGGGGGAAGCTTGCTTTTTCCTGCTCTGGAGGGTAGGACTCGAACCCATGGCTTCAAGTTACAAGAAAGGAGATTCCGACCAAACTTCAGGAAGAACATTCTGCCAGTTAAAGCCGTTCAACAGTAGAACGGACTCCCAAGAGTGGTGATGGACCCTCCTTCCTTGAAGGTTTTTAAGCAGGGGTTGAGTTTCCTACATTGCAAGGGGTTGGACTGGATGACCTTTAGGGGTCCCTTTCAATTCTGCAAGTCTGCGAGTCCACAGTTCCTACAGCAGGGACAGGGAACATTGATGACCCTCCTGATGTGGTCAGACTCCAACTCCCAGCAGCCCAGAGGGATGATGGGAGTTGGAGTCCATCAGTTTCTCCTGGTATGCCCCGCGGAGGACCTCAAGGTCCACAAATGACAACACTCTGGAGGTCCCAAGTCACAAGGTGATTAGACTGGTCTCAACTAGGGCCAGGGCCTTTTCAGCACTGGCCCCGACTTGGTGGAACGCTCTGTCCCAAGAGACCAGGGCCCTGCGGGGCTTGGCATCTTTCCGCAGGGCCTGCAAGACAGAGCTGTTCCGCCTGGCCTTTGGTTTGGACTCGGTCTGACCCTTATGTTTCCCTCCCCGTATGGTTTTGATCTATGGGCTACTTTTAAAATTAGGCTGTATTTTAAATTGCATTTTCACCTGTGCTTTAAATTGACCCCCCCCCCCCATTATGTTTTTACTGTAATTTTACTGGTGTTAGCTGCCCTGATCCCGGCTCTGGCCGGGGAGGGCGGGGTATAAATAAAATTTATTATTATTTATTATTATCTGGAGGGGAGCTGGTTGGGCAAGGCTGATCTATATATCATGTTGTCAGAGTGATAGTAATTAAGATAGTAACAATAATAGTCAACTTACGGAGAACTTATGATCTGGAACAGATTCACCACTCCTGTGTGACACACCATTTTATTTTATTTTTGCTCATGCGTCTAATCCCTCCCAATTTGCCCTGGATCTCTTGCACAGCATCCCAGGGCATCCATTCACGAAAAATTCACTTTCAGTTGAGCCACGCTCCATTTACTCTGCTCCCTCTTTCGTAGAATACGTAAGGATCAAAAGCATAGAAAGACACCCTTTCTCAACATAGCCGCCCTCCCCGAGGACAGGAGAGGTGACTGGGAGGGTGGAAGAATGAACGGTATTTGCATTCTGAGAGGCAGAAAGCATAAGAACGGCTTTCCGTTAACGACTGAGGCTCATCGAGTTCAGTATCCCTTTCTCTCGGCAGCCAACCCACAAACAAGATTTGATCACAAGAGTCGCACTCCCCTCCTGCGGCTTGCAGCAGCTGGGATTCAAAAGCATACAATGATAGAATTGTATAGTTGGAAGGGATCCTGAGGGTCATCTAGTCCAACCCCCTGAAATGCAGGAATCTCAGCTAAAGCATGCAGGACAGATGGCCACCCAACCTTTGCTTAAAAACCTCCAAGGAAGGAGAGACTACTGCTTCACAAGGAAGAAAGTTCCAAAGTTTAACAGCTGTTCATGTCAGAAAGTTCTTCCTGATGTTTTAGTCGGAATCTACTTTCTTGAAACTTGAAGCCATGGGTTCGAGTCCTACCCTCCGGAGCAGGAGAAAACAAGCTCCTGCCTCCTCCATGTGGCAGCCCTTGAGATATTTGAAGATGGCTCTCCTACCTCCTCTCAGCCTCCTCTTTCCCAGGCTAAACATATCCAGCTCCTTCAGCCGTTCCTCATCAGGCTTGGTTTCCGGACCATTGATCACCTTGGTAACCTTTTCCAGCTTGTCAACATCCTTCTTAAATTGTGGCACCCAGAACTGGACACAGGACTCCAGGTGTGGTCTGACTAAGGCAGAATAGAGTGGGACTATTCCTTCTCTTGACCTGGACACTAGACTTCTGTTGATGCAGTCTAGAATAGCATTCGCTTTTTTTGCTGCTGCATCACCCTGTGGACTCATGTTAAGCTGGTGTTGAGCGGCACCAAAGTGACTTCTCTGCGGCGCAAGCCTAGTAGTCAGTGTGCTGGAGGTCCTGGGCTGATGCAGTCCAAAGAAAATCAGAGCAAGACATTTGGCACCAGCTGGGCTGCAGGAGTTGCCGGAAGGAGGCGTGCAAGGCGCCAGCCAACTTAGGGACTCCCCAGAGTGGATTTGTGTAGGTTTTGCTCCTGAGCCTTTTCTTCTCCCAAAGGTATCCCGCAAGGCAGTGGAGGTTTAGGGCCAGAGTTTTCCTTCTCCTGGATGGGCTCCCTTCCATGGATGAGCCCCATCTGCCCCTCATTTCTCTCTACAGCACAGGTAGGCAACCTAAGGCCTGGGGGCTGGATCCGGCCTAATTGCCTTCTAAATCTAGCCTGCAGATGGTCCAGGAATCAGTATGTTTTTACATGAGTAGAATGTGTCCTTTTATTTAAAATGCATCTCTGGGTGCCTGCCTGGTGCTTTTACATGAGTAGAATGTGTGCTTTTACAGTGGTACCTCGGGTTAAGAACTTAATTCGTTCTGGAGGTCCGTTCTTAACCTGAAACTGTTCTTAACCTGAAGCACCACTTTAGCTAATGGGGCCTCCCGCTGCCGCCGCGCCGCCGGAGCACAATTTCTGTTCTCATCCTGAAGCAAAGTTCTTAACCTGAGGTACTATTTCTGGGTTAATGGAGTCTGTACCCTGAAGCATCTGTAACCTGAGGTACCACTGTATTTAAAATGCATCTCTGGGTTATTTGTGGGGCACAGGAATTTTTTCATTCCCCTCCCCAATATAGTCCGGCCCCCCACAAGGTCTGAAGGACAGTGGACTGGTTCCCTGCTGAAAACATTGGTTGACCTCTGCTCTACAGCATGGGCAGAGACTCCCTTCTTGACCACTGCACTCCCTCTTGGTTACATCCACTCCATCCCCGAGGGCCTGTCTTTGCATGCAGGGAAAGCCCCTAACTCCTTGTGGGTTTGACACCCATCAGCTCCCCTCACCTGGCTTTGCCGGCCAGTCGAAACCGTTCCCAGGATTGTGGCTGCTGTCACCTGCTGGCAGCATCTAGGAGCCGCAGGTGAGAGCAGAGTGCAGGTGGGCAAACAACCCCAGAAGGAGCCCAACATGACACCCACAAGAGGAGTTGTTTAGTCGTTTAGTCGTGTCTGCCTCTTCGTGACCCCCCGGACCAGAGCACGCCAGGCACTCCTGTCTTCCACTGCCTCCCGCAGTTTGGTCAAACTCATGCTGGTAGCTTCGAGGACACTGTCCAGCCATCTCGTCCTCTGTCGTCCCCTTCTCCTTGTGCCCTCCATCTTTCCCAACATCAGGGTCTTTTCCAGGGAGTCTTCTCTTCTCATGAGGTGGCCAAAGTCTTGGAGCCTCAGCTTCAGGATCTGTCCTTCCAGTGAGCACTCAGGGCTGGCGCATAGCCTGCTCTCAATGTAATAATTATAAAAAGAGAGGGTTTGCCCTCCTAAGACAACAATCATATAAATTGAGGACTTTTGCCTCTTTTATATGGCAGTCATTTGGGGATTTAAAGATCAATGAGTCTTAACACAGAAACCGGATCTTCCTCTTCTGCCCTTCCAGTACCCTTAAGGCAAATAAATGTATGCTATTAGGACCCGACTCTCATGTCATGAGCTGCATTGTGGCATAATGGGTGTATGATTGCCGCTGGGTTTCGTTTGCTTTCAGGTTGCCTTTATATTCCAGATATGCTTATACACACACACACACACACACTCAAGTTCGTTTTTCAGCTTGCTGTTTATTGATTGGCTTGTAAGAAATCGAGAACGTTTTTAAATATTGAGATCTTTTAGAAAACAAAGAACAATCATCATATCAATCGCTGACATACAAATATGTATTATTTTGGAATCTGGTTCTCTCCTAAACCACAGCCCCAGTTGTTTTTTGGGGTGTGTGTGTGGAATTATCCTTCCAGTGTAGCAAACTTCATCACCTCTCCCTTCTTTAAATAGAAAAACCATCCCTGCCGACAATCACTAAATATTGCTATTTTGTTTTAGGTAAAATGAGGCAAGAGACCTCCAGGACTCTTTCTGTGGCCACAGCTTTCTTGTCAGGCCACATCCTTCACCCCACCTTCTTCCACCCCACCTTCCATAAGTGCTTTAGCCTGGATGGAAATGTGTCTGTGATAATGCCTCCTACTGGCCTGGACGGAGGACAGAAAGAGGAGTGGCCGGACACAGAAACCTCTGGTCTTCATTCCGGCGGTGTGTAGTCTACCACACATAGGTTATTAGCATACGCCCGCCTACTTTTTGCTCCTGGCTCCGCCCTCCAACGGTATGTGGCCCTCGGAAGATCCCCCAAGAGGGGGCCTGGCCCCTGAGCTGAACTAGATGTCCCAATCCCTGAGCTAAACAGAACTCATTTTTGCAAGCAGATACAATATCTGCTGAGGGGTGATATTCCCAAAACTGCTGAGATTGTTTCGGGATATTTAGTTGAGTTTTTTAAAGTCAAATTTAAAACTGCTTAATTTATTCAATGGTGGCTACTGAGTCTTTTTTATGTTTTATGAGTTTAATATTACGAATGTTTTATGGATGGTTTGTAAAAAAACAATTCTGCTGTCTAAGGTATGCCAATAAAGGCTGAAAAGCAAAATTCTAAGGGAATCTAAAGTGCAATGCAGTCTGAACTTCCTTCGACGCATCTCTGGACATTTCAGAGAACGTGGGGCGGGGGGAGAAAGACTTGACACTGATCTGCATCCCAGGCAGAATCTGTCTACAAATAGTTAAATAATCTGTGGCTACATATATATATTTATATATATTAAAATTACATTCCAAAGTCCACCGTGCATTAATAAATAAATTGGAACGGAGCTTCCCCACTCAGTTCTGAATCCGGCAGTCTTCAGGGTTGCCGAGGTCAATCTCCAAAATATCTCATAGAGCATGCTCAATAGTCACAGAATCATAGGGCCGGAAGGTACCACGAGGGTCATCTAGTCCAACCCCGCGCAATGCAGGAACCATCTCTCTCTGTCTGGTCCAAGGCAAGCTAGCGTTGATTGGTTGTGATTCACTTCTTAATCTAGACGTCTGTTCCAGCTGTGCCAAAACAGTTGTTTGCTGTGGACGGTGGGAGCAGTGTGCGAAAGGAGACCCCCCCCACTCCCACCTCGTGGGGCGCAGAGAGTCGAGGCCGCAAAAGGATCTGCACATCATCGCGCTTTCCTCATATCCAAGTGCGGGAAGTAGAGTCCAAGGATGTCCTGTTGCACCTGATACTTCCCGGCTTTCTTCCGCAGACAGAAGGCAACCTGGTTGGTGCAGAAAGAAGAGAGGAGAAAAAGAACACTTGTCATACAAGTTTGTGTGCGGACAATGCTCCCATTCCTGCATCAGCAGATGGACCACCAGCTGAACATGAGCCAACCGAGTGATGCAGCTGCAAAAGAAGCAAATGCTATTCTAGGCTGAATACGGGACCGCCTCTCCCGGTATGCCCCACGGAGGACCTTAAGGTCCACAAATGACAACACTCTGGAGGTCCCAAGTCACAAGGTGGTTAGATTGGTCTCAACTAGGGCCATGGCCTTTTCAGTACTGGCCCCAACTTGGTGGAACGCTCTGTCCCAAGAGACCAGGGCCCTGCGGGACTTGACATCTTTCCGCAGGGCCTGCAAGATGGAGCTGTTTCGCCTGGCCTTTGGTTTGGACTCAGTCTGACCCTTATGTTTCCCTCCCCTTATGGACTTGATCTATGGGCTACTTTTAAAATGAGGCTGCATTTTAAATTGCATTTTAACCTGTATTTTAAATTGGTTTGTCCCCCCCCCCCCCCACCTCCCATTATATTTTTACTGTAATTTTACTGGTGTTAGCCGCCCTGAATCCGGCTCTGGCCGGGGAGGGCGGGGTATAAAAAATTATTATTTATTATTATTATTATTCACGGAAGTCTAGCGTCCAGATCAAGGGAAGACATAGTCCCACTCTGTTCTGCCTTGGGCAGACCACACCTGGAATACGGTGACCACAATTTAAAAAGGATGTTGACAAGCTGGAAGGTGTGCTTTATTGGCCAAGGGAGCCGGCGTACAGCTTCCGGGTCATGTGACCAGCATGACTAAGCCACTTCTGGCGAACCAGAGCAGAGCACGGAAACGCCGTTTACCTTCCCGCTGGAGTGGTACCTATTTATCTACTTTCACTTTGATGTGCTTTCGAACTGCTAGGTTGGCAGGACATTCTTAAAATAAAGAATGATAAAAAAGAGGAAAGAACTTCCTTTCCCCTCTGTCTTGAATACAGAGGATGAACATACCAGGAAGCAGATGAGGAAGAGGAGGAGGAAGCCCAGGAGAGCAGACAGACATATCAGGATGATGGCCCAGAAAGGTAACCCTGAAAGACAAAAAAAAAAAAAAAAAGTATTAAATGTTGGCCGGCTTTGACCCATGGCATTGTGGAGAATTAAAATGGGCAGCTTCTGAGGCTGGGGCGTTTGAGTAAATCCGATGGCCAGTGGAAGAATTGAAAGGGGAGACCCACCCACCAGAAACCAGGACCCCTCCAACCTTGAATCAACGCTGAACCAATAAAGCATCACTAACCTCCTTGGTGGTGCACTGGGGTCACTGTTGAAGGATAACCTGTAAATAGAGCATAAACATAACAGCGTGAAATGAACCTAGGAGCAGAATCGAGCCCAAAGGGCCCCATCTAATGCATTGTTTCTGGGGGACAGGGGGCGGGCAGGTGTGGGGGACTCCCTGATCCTGACTGGGGTAACTGTGCCCCTGAAGGACCAGGTGCGCAGCCTGGGAGTCATTTTGGACTCTGGGTGTTGTGTCTGGAGGTCCTGGGCTGCTCCCCTCTTGGCCTGGCTGATGGGGTCCAAAGAAGGCAGAGCAAGACGTTTGGCACCTGCTTGGCTGAAGGAGTTGCTGGAAAGAGCCAATCTTAAGGACTCCACTCCAGATTTGTGAGGGCTTTCCTCCTTAGCCTTTTCTTCTCCCAAAGATGTCCCTCAAGGCAGCAGAGGTTGAGGACCAGAGTCTTCCTTCTCCTAGATAGGAGGTGAGTCCCATCTGCCCCTCACTTCCTTCTACAGCACGTGCAGAGACCAGCTCCTTGACCGTCGGACCCACGCTTGGTCTCATCCGCTCCGTCTGCTGGAGCCTGTTTTTGCATGCAGGGAAAGTCCCTAACTCCCCGAGGGATTGGGTCCCATCAGCTCCCCTCGCCTGGTTTAGCCGGCCAGTTGAAGCCCTTCTTGGGCTGTGGCTGCTGTTGCCTGCTGACAGCTTCTAGGAGCCACAGGTGGGAGTTTGGGTGCAGGTGGGGACCAAAGGTGGGCAAATGACCGCAAAAGGAGCATGGTATGTCCCCTACCAGAGGTAACACATACACCCCAGCGCCTTTAACACCCCATACACCCCAGTTTGGAGGCAATTATGCTTCTGGCTTCCAGTCGCTGGAAGCCATGGGAGGGGAGAGGGGCTCTTGAGCCACAGTGAGACGAGGACGCTAGCCTAGATGACCCATTGGCCTAATCCTGCAGGCCCTTCTGACTTTCCCCTGGAAGCTTCTGCCATTGTCCAGGATCTCTGGCACCCACTGCACTCTTACCGCTGACCAGCAGACTTCCGTTGTCCAGTGTGTACACCCCCAACGCTGTGGCATTGCCCGTCCAGTTCCTAAACGCATCGTACACCAGAGCTCGGTCAAACGTCCTTGTGGAAGAATCCATCGCGAATGTGCAGGCGGCGTCGACCCCCGTCTCGGTCTGCTGGCCGGTCGGTCTATGCAAAAATTAAATCATAGCCAAATGTTGGTCAACCGCCATGACTTAAGCAGGGATGTTGGAGACTCCCAATGGCAGTGGAGATTACTGACCCTCACTTAGACTGCCTTCGAACCACACAAACACACACCTGAAAATCTCGACAGAGCACTGCACAAACTCCCTCTGCAGGCTGCTGCGCTGGTATAACTGGTGGAGCTGTTTGGAGGAAGAAGGGGAGAACAGGATCGATACGATACAATACGATAATCTTTATTGTCATTGTCCCATACAGAACAACGAAATTGAAAAAGTCTACATCAGACATTCAAAAACCAACAAGCCTGCTATCCCAGCCTGGTTAGCCCCCTAAAAACTCTGATACCCCATAATTAAATACAATATACTCCCACAGAGACTACCTTACACTGCGTTTAAAATCAAAATCGCATTTGGGTAGAAACTGTTTCTCAGGCGGCTAGTCCCAGTGGCGTAGCGTGGGGGGTGCAGGGGGGGCCGGCCGCACCGGGCGCAACATCTGGGGTTAGGGCAAATCCACAGGTTAGGGGGCGCAAATCCACGGGTTAGGGGGCGCAAATTACTTGCCTTGCCCCGGGTGCTGACAACCCACGCTACGCCACTGGCTAGTCCTAGTCTTTATAACCCTGTACCTTCTTCCAGAAGGCAGAAGATGAAAGAGATCATTTCCGGGGTGCACACTATCCTGCGCTATCTCTGCAGCTTTCTCTGGAAGCATAGGGTGAAAGTAGCCAGAGAGAAGTGTAATTTGGGTCCCTCTTTGAGTAATATCACGTTGGCATGGCCTGTGCCATTGTTACACGGGTTTTAAGGTGCGCACACACACATAGCAGGTGCCCCTCACCCCGCAGAAAACCAACCCTTCACCCTTCAGCAATTAAATAGTCTCTGGAAATAATAGCCACTTTATTTGAAAGTATTTAACTTAGTTCACATAGCAGAACAAGAACCCTTTTAGTCGAGTGGCATAATGTGCATGGCCAGCAACTAGGGCAAGGCAAGGACTGCGCCCCCTAACCTCACTGTGGGCATCGTGAAGGAGGCAACGGGTAGACTTTGCTCGCTGTGCCCCTGTGGTAGCCGCTCCTCATGGAGGCTGGCTGCCCTCTCGGCCCGGGGGGAGACCAGGGTTCGAATCCCCACTCAACTGTGGAGCTCACTGAGCGACCAGTCAGGCCCACCAACCTCACATAAGCTACACTGAGCACCTCAGAGAAACAGGAGATATATAAACGAAATAAATACATGATTTGAGATGATTTAAAGATTTGTCCATGGACAAACTTAATGATATTTGGAATTCATTTTTATAAATACCATTTTTGATTAAGGTATAAGGTAAAGGGACCCCTGACCGTTAAGTCCAGTCATGGCCGACTCTGGGGCTGCGGCGCTCATCTCGCTTTACTGGCCGAGGGAGCCGGCGTACAGCTTCCGGGTCATGTGGCCAGCAGGACTAAGCTGCTTCTGGCGAACCAGAGCAGTGCACAGAAATGCCATTTACCTTCCCGCCGGAGCGGTACCTATTTCCAGCCAGACCAAAACACTTGAGGAGGGAGAGAAAGAAGGCTGGTCAGGGCCAAGCCTGAAGGGAGTCCTGGGGGCCTGGCAGAGTGCTCTGGAGGGCCGCAGTCAAAGTCAGGAGTGAGGCCTGGCCTCTGCTTAGCCTCTCTCCTGAGCCATTTACCTCGCTCTCAAGACTCATTTTGGTCTTCCAGTAGGCATCCGAGTCGGGATCTGCCATTTCCCCTGCGTATGGCAAGTTGGTGACGGTGAAGTTGACCGCAAAGTTCTTCATCTGGAGCTGGGGCGGCAGGGCAGCAGTGGCAGACTCAATGGCCGATTCGGGAGCTGGGGAGGAAGGGAAGATCCTAAAAATTCAAAAAAATACCGCTTCGGGCACCGTCCCCTTGGTTCCCAGTGCTCCCAGCTGATATTATTTAAAAGAGTGGTTTGCATGACCAAAAGGTAAAGGGAAAAGGGACCCCTGACCATTAGGTCCAGTCGTGGCTGACTCTGGGGTTGCGGCGCTCATCTCGCTTTATTGGCCGAGGGAGCCGGTGTACAGCTTCCGGGTCATGTGGCCAGCAGGACTAAGCCGCTTCTGGCGAACCAGAGCAGCGCACGGAAACGCCGTTTACCATCCCGCCAGAGCGGTACCTATTTATCTTGCGCTTGACATGACCTACTAACAAACAAAATCAAAACTCTAACAACGGTTTGCACATATATTGGAAGGAGGGGGAGAGCGGGGGATGGAGAAGCTTTAAAGCAGGGGTAGGCAAACTAAGGCCCAGGGGCTGGATCCGGCCCAATTGCCTTCTAAATCTGGCCCAGTGTATTTTTACATGAGTAGAATGTGTGCTTTTATTTAAAATGCATCTCTGGGTTATTTGTGGGGCATAGGAATTCGTTCATTTCCCTCCCCAAATATAGTCCAGCCCCCCACAAGGTCTGAGGGACAGTGGACTGGCCCCCTGCTGAAAAAGTTTGCTGACCCCTGCTTTAAAAAGCAAGGGAAAAGTTTTCCCCCTTGCAGCAGTTTCTTTCTCTGTACTGAAAGTGTTGCCCTCTGTTTTACTCAGCTGATTAAAAAGAGTATTTTTCCTGGATCTCCTGAGTCTGTTGGCTTTCATTGATCAACTGAGCCAAAGGCTGTCCTGGTCCAAATACAGTGGTACCTCGGGTTACATGCGCTTCAGGTTACAGACTCTGCCAACCCAGAAATAGTGCTTCAGGTTAAGAACTTTGCTTCAGGATGAGAACAGAAATTGTGCTCTGGCGGCACGGCAGCAGCAGGAGGCCCCATTAGCTAAAGTGGTGCTTAAGAACAGTTTCAGGTTAAGAACGGACCTCCGGAACGAATTAAGTACGTAACCAGAGGTACCACTGTAGTGGACCCAACAGAACCACATATGTTTTACTATTCACAACCTTTCCTGATTTATGCTGAAGGGTGTTTATGTACCTCGCACCGTCACGCCCTTGAGCTGGAACTGCCTTCCCAGCCACAGGGACGTGGCGTTCCTCGTCTCCTGCTGAAAGGTCTCTCGGACGAGCTCTTGGCTGGTGTTCGTCGCCGGGTCAAAGTAGCACCTGCAGTCGACCACGATGGAGCCGTGCCTGAGAATTGCAATGGGCAGAGGAAGAGTCAGGGGCAAGAGGACATCCCAGACAAAAACAAACCCAACCCCAAGAGGCAGGCAATCCCTCTGAACAACATGGTTAATTCAAAAAACCAGCCTGATCCCACAAGGTTCTCCTGATGTTCTTATCTGAGACTTCCATTTCCCATTAGCCCAACATGCAAAGGATGATGGGAGTTGGAGTCCCTCAACATGCAAGGGATGATGGGAGTTGGAGCCCCTCAACAGGCAAGGGATGATGGGAGTTGGAGCCCCTCAACATGCAAGGGATGATGGGAGTTGGAGTCCCTCAACATGCAAGGGATGATGGGAGTTGGAGCCCCTCAACAGGCAAGGGATGATGGGAGTTGGAGCCCCTCAACATGCAAGGGATGATGGGAGTTGGAGCCCCTCAACATGCAAGGGATGATGGGAGTTGGAGCCCCTCAACAGGCAAGGGATGATGGGAGTTGGAGCCCCTCAACAGGCAAGGGATGATGGGAGTTGGAGCCCCTCAACAGGCAAGGGATGATGGGAGTTGGAGCCCCTCAACAGGCAAGGGATGATGGGAGTTGGAGCCCCTCAACAGGCAAGGGATAATGGGAGTTGGAGCCCCTCAACAGGCAAGGGATGATGGGAGTTGGAGCCCCTCAACAGGCAAGGGATGATGGGAGTTGGAGCCCCTCAACAGGCAAGGGATGATGGGAGTTGGAGCCCCTCAACATGCAAGGGATGATGGGAGTTGGAGCCCCTCAACATGCAAGGGATGATGGGAGTTGGAGCCCCTCAACATGCAAGGGATGAGGTGCGTTGGAGCCCCTCAACATGCAAGGGATGATGGGAGTTGGAGCCCATCAACATGCAAGGGATGATGGGAGTTGGAGCCCCTCAACATGCAAGGGATGATGGGAGTTGGAGCCCCTCAACATGCAAGGGATGATGGGAGTTGGAGCCCCTCAACATGCAAGGGATGATGGGAGTTGGAGCCCCTCAACATGCAAGGGATGATGGGAGTTGGAGTCCCTCAACAGGCAAGGGATGATGGGAGTTGGAGTCCCTCAACATAAAGAAGTCCAAAGATTCAGGTAGATGTCTCAGAGCCTGGACATCTGCTTACACTTTCCTTCCTATCAGTACTGACCTCAGTCCAGTTACTTTGCAAATGTTGAATCCGTTTCGGATGGCACTCCGGAGGAAGAGTTGATTTAACTGGAATGGGTGGAACAAACTGAAATCAGGAACTGCTGGGATTGTTTTTTTATTTTTAGCTTTATTGCATTTGCATCCTTTGAGGAGGTGGCTAATACGGTTTCCCTCCACCTTGCTTAACCCTCCCAAGAACCCTACCAGGTAGGTTGGGCTGGGAGTGAGCGACTGGCCCACAAGGGCACCCAGTGACCATGGATTGGTGTGAATTTGAACCCTGGGCCCTGAGGTCCTAACCTGACACTCTAACCACTGCATCACACTGCCTCTCGTGTTAAATCACCTGTGCCTTGCAAAGTGTGAGAAAAACCACACAGCCTCACCACCTGGAGATGCTGTGGGGTGGAATCTGGGACGTTCCCCATAGAAAGCAGACGCCCTACAACTGCGCTATGGGCCTCCTCTACAAATAATGGAAGGCACAAAAAGTGAAAATCCAGACACAAAATTGGGCCTTTTTTTTGGCAAAGCTGTTGAGTTTGTTGTTGTTGTTGTTGAGCTATTCTTAAGGGAATTCGACATGGGTTGTATGTATGGTAAAATAAAAATAGGAATGGGAAGCGATCTCAGTGCTGCATTTTATCTGAACAGACCACCGTGAGGGTTTTAGAATTTGGGTCTGATCCAGCTGCTGTTCTTAGGGACAGCTGTACAAAGGGATTAGACAAAACACGCTTTGTCATCCTTAAACTCCAGAACAGCAGAAGAAAGGTGCGAGGATGGTCAATTAAAAATTTAACATGGATAATAACAATATAGCAATTTAGATTGCAATGCACGGAAGTCTATTACACTGCATATGTATATATATATATATTTATATGTGTGTGTGTGTGTGTGTGTGTGTGTGTGTGTAGCTTTCTTATACACAACTTTGGTCCCCCCCCCACTTCTCCCCTTCCCCCCCACATTCTATCACTTCATTTCTTTACTATTGAAATTATTTCAATATAAATATAACACATAGAAAACAAGGACACTGAAGGAGGTGCGTGAGACCCTTCCCTCAAGGCACTTATGCCCTCTAGGGTCTGGTGAGTCCCAGCGCACAAATCCTGACCTCGTAGGCGATGGCAGACTTCACGCGCTGGTATTCTGGAGACGACGGGTCCGTGTGGGTCAAGTTCTGGTTGACGACCGTGAAGCCGAGCTCATAGCCAACTCCTTCCTCCCCTCCTCTGACGACTGGCGGGTATCCTGCAAGGAGATTGAAGGAGCAGGTGCTGAACAGGTGTGTAGGCAATGGAAGGACCTCCAGGTGTCCTTATTTTACAGCAGCAGTCCTGGATTTATGGAAGGCGTCCCGGTTTCTCTCAGGACCTCCCTTTAAAGGCATGGTGTGAATGTAGTCGCCCTCGGAGTGGGACTGAATTAGGCCCTCCCCAATGGAAACAGTTTTTTTGAATATTCACAAATAAATTGTAAACAGATAAGAACATTGGCAGGATTATAAATAAATACTGTATAATGAATAAACGGGTAAATTAAGTTAATTTGGAATATGCAAAATATTTAAAAAATAATAATTAAGGAACCGCAGAAAGAGAGGGAAGGAAGTTGAGTTTTGAAATGTTAAAATGATTGTGAAATTATTGAAATGTATAAAACTGAGAATCTTTTTTTTAAAAAAAATTAAGCCCTCCCTGTTCCACACCCTCCTTGAGTGTTTCGAACTCAGATCCAGTCTCATGCTTGCCTGTATGAAGGCTGTGTGTGTGTGTGTGTGTGTAGAAAATAGCCTATTCTCTTTGCAGATGACACCAAACTGGGAGGGGTGGCTAACACCCCAGAGGACAGGATCACACTTCAAAACGACCTTGACAGATTAGAGAACTGGGACAAAACAAACAAGATGAATTTTAACAGGGAGAAATGTAAAGTATTGCACTTGGGCAAAAAAAATGAGAGGCACAAATACAAGATGGGTGACACCTGGCTTGAGAGCAGTACATGTGAAAAGGATCTAGGAGTCTTGGTTGACCACAAACTTGACATGAGCCAACAGTGTGACGCGGCAGCTAAAAAAGCCAATGCAATTCTGGGCCGCATCAATAGGAGTATAGCATCTAGATCAAGGGAAGTAATAGTGCCACTGTATTCTGCTCTGGTCAGACCTCACCTGGAGTACTGTGTCCAGTTCTGGGCACCACAGTTCAAGAAGGACAGTGACAAACTGGAACGTGTCCAGAGGAGGGCAACCAAAATGGTCAAAGGCCTGGAAACGATGCCTTATGAGGAACGGCTAAGGGAGCTGGGCATGTTTAGCCTGGAGAAGAGGAGGTTAAGGGGTGATATGATAGCCATGTTCAAATATATAAAAGGATGTCACATAGAGGAGGGAGAAAGGTTGTTTTCTGCTGCTCCAGAGAAGCGGACACGGAGCAATGGATCCAAACTACAAGAAAGAAGATTCCACCTAAACATTAGGAAGAACTTCCTGACAGTAAGAGCTGTTTGACAGTGGAATTTGCTGCCAAGGAGAGTGGTGGAGTCTCCTTCTTTGGAGGTCTTTAAGCAGAGGCTTGACAACCATATGTCAGGAGTGCTCTGATGGTGTTTCCTGCTTGGCAGGGGGTTGGACTCGATGGCCCTTGGGGTCTCTTCCAACTCTAGGATTCTATGATTCTATGATTCTCTACAAAGCTTACATTTTATAGAATCGTAGTGTTGCAGGAATTTATGTATAGGTTGGGGGGGGTGTTGCCCCTCCAGCAGATGTCATGCACATGCCACCCACTACCAAAATCAGCACAATCACTTTTGTGACTTTTGTGATTTCTCTCCACAAAACACTTCATCACAGTTTCTTCCTATCTATTCAAAGGGCCTCTGCTGCACGATACCAAATGTAAGAATTCACTGATAAATGTATCTCTGTACTGGCTCACTGGGAAAACTTCAGAAATTCATATAGACCTGTGAACTCAGCTCCTCAGCAGCCCCTCTGCCTGAGTGATGATCCCTGGCATCCTGATACCTGAGTGCCAGACAGGTAGCCATTCCAGAAATAACAAACCCAGATGAAGACAAAAGGGTGGGATTAACTTGGCTGGGAAACAGGGAAATGTAAAGATCTCTTTTGTTCCACTTGATGGGTGTTTGGTGGAGGGCAAAGGGAACCATGGGGCAGGGTCCAGGATGCTCAGATTCCTGCCACCAGACCTCCCCTTTCATGATGCAACCATGATGTATTAGTGATGTAGTTGGGGGGGGGGTGTAACATGGGGATTAGCAGCTAATAAAAGTTAATAAAAGCTCTTTTGTTTGGGGCTTCCATCTTGTTCCACCTGGTGGCAGGTGGGAGTCCTGTCATGACAGTCTTCAATAAAGACCAAGCCGACTGGCTGCTGTTTTGCTCTGGTATTCCTGGCTGGTGTCCTTGTTTTTTGTCCAAGGGAGCCCTCAGATTTCTCCATTTAGAGTTGGAAGGGACCCCTGGGGGTCATCTAGTCCAACCTGCTACAATGCAGGAATCTCAACTAAAGGAATCTCATTTAACATCCATTGCCCCGCCCACTTTTGCACCTGGTCCCGCCCATCCACATGCGGCCCTCGGAAGGTAACTCAGGCCCTCAGGGTGGGAAAGGAGCAAACCCATTGAGATGAATGGGCACCATGATGAATGGATTAAGCCTGTTGATTTCCATGGGTCTCGAGTTTTTCCCATCCAGCCTCTGGCCCCCAACTGGCTTACCATTCACAGACAGGCTGTCCTTCTCCAGCCTGTAGTGGCCAAGCCTCGTGCCGTCCCTCGTCAGGTTGCTGATCTCCCGGTGAAGCCTCACGTGGTCGAAGGGGACAGGGAGAAGATCTTCCCAGTAGCTGCAGACAGTGTCCACCGCCGCAGCATGCCTGGTTTCTGGAGCCCTAAAGAAAGGCAAATGCGCATTATAGAATCGTATAAATCAGAGGGGGTCCTTCAGGGGTCATCTAGCCCAACCCCTGCAATGAAAGGGGGTCCTTTGTTCCAGAGCAGCAGAAAACAAGCTTGCTCCATTTTCTCTGCAACAGCCCTTCAGATATTTGAAGATGGCTGTCAGTTTCCCCTTTTCCAGGCTAAACATACCCAGCTCCTTCAACCGTTCCTCATAAGGCTTGGTTTCCAGACCCTATCAATGGGGTGTGTGTGTGTTGGGGCTCAAAATGGGTATATGGAACATCCACGTGCAACAGCAGTCTACCTCGGGAGGCCTGACAGGGGAATGGGCTGGAATTGGAAAGCCCAGCTGTTGCGCACCCTCTTAGCTGCCCATCCCAGACTCTTACCAAAATCTCTCCACTCTGCAATATGCAAACGCCGGGCCAACCTGTGTCTTTTTGAGAAGAGGCTCCATCTGGAGGGGGGAAAGGAAAGAAAAATATTGGCAGAGGTCTGTCACCTGCAGATGAGTCGCTCTGAAAGCTTTGCCAGAAAGGTGGAATGATCTGCGGAGGGGGCACTGTTAACGGTGCCACCTAATGAGCGATCGCCAAAGAAGAAGAAGAAGATTCTGCATTTGTTAGAAGTCTCCAGGACTGGGCTAATTGTGCTGCAGGTGGTGCACACAAGCAGAGGATATGAAACGTACGTAGAAGTTGAGGGCTTTCTCCGTGGCGTTGAATTTGCGAGAACCAGGGGTCCCCATGTCATTCATGTAGGGGAGGCTGGACAAGGTGTAATTGACCGTGAAATTCCGCAGAGTTGGCATCTTGGCAGGAATCGCGGCAGGGAGATCTGGAAGGAGGAGAAACAATGTGAATTTCAAGGCAGGAGTCGTTTTGATCGGAGAGTTTTCCGTTTGCATGGCGGCACTTCGGAATACTTACACGGAATGCTACGCAGGTCACTGTAACCTGGAAAGGAAAGAAACAGACAGTAAAGAAACTAAGTTTTCTGCTCAAGAAACAAGAGCCCCCTGTGTTAAAAAATAAATAAAAAAATGCGGTTTACAATGAGTTAAAAAAGATGTTTAAGTACAGTTTTCCCAAAAAGCCGGAAGAATTTTTGCTAGGTTTGGTGGGAGAAGGGATTAAAAAGATAGATCAAAGTTTATATTTATATGCAACAACTGCAGCCAGAGTTCTGATAGCTCTAAAGTGGAAGCAACAGGAGATGCCGACGATAAGAGAATGGCAGATAAAGTTGGTTGAGTATGCTGAGATGGCTACATTGACACACAGAATTCGCAATCAGGAGGAGACAAAGTACCAAAAAGAATGAAGTAAATTTATGGTTTATATAAGTGAGAATTGTACAAATATGAAAACGTTGACAGGATTGAAATAAATCTCATGTCATGGTATAATTTATAATTAAAGAATCTGTAAACTATAGAATGGAATAGGAAAACTGGTGGAAGGGAAGGACGGAAGCTAATGGATCTATGAAACACAAAGTAGGATACATGTAACAAGATGTGATGTTTTGGTGGTGGGTGGTGGGGGTTGGTTGGTGATTGTAAATTTCAATAAAAAACATTTTTAAAAAAAATTAAAAAATTAAGGATTCCAAGCAGAGGCTGCTTCGTCACTAACTGCAGATGAGCTCGTGCCTCTATGTAGAATTGTGGTTTCCCCCACAAAATTAATACTTAATATTAATATCCTTTAGATCTGGATGGTGCAGTAAGAAATCACCCTCTGTGTGTTCCAAAAAACCAGTTACAGGGGACATTGTTCACTGCATTACCCAGCCTCCTCTGTTCAAAGATCCCCGTGAAATATATCCATCAAGCCGCAAGGGGAAAAAATCTGGCATCAAATGAGTCTGCGTGCTTTCCTGCTGTCGGAAGAACTCCTGGGGGTTCATTTGCCTCAGCTGCCAAATGGGGGGCTCAGCTGGTATGGCCTTTTGTTATGCCTAGGGCTTATAGCTAAACAAACAAAATTGCTACTCCTGCCCTTCATGAGGACTAGCGGCCATGCTATCTAAAAAACCCCCCAAAGATGTATTCAGGGTCCGTCTTGCAGCCAGCTGACTGGGGAAGTTTGTTGTGTGTGAAGCCAGGTGTTCTCTCTCTGCTGACCCAGAAGACTCTTCACCTGGAGTCACCTGCCTGGAGGTGGTTGGTAGCTAATGGATTGAGGTTGAATACTGACAAGACAGAAGTACTGTTCGGGGGGATGGGACACAAGAGGTTTGGCAGGTGTGGGGGACTCCCTGGTCCTCTATGGGGTAACTGTGACCCTAAAGGACCAGGTGTGCAGCCTGGGAGTCATTTTGGACTCACAGCTCTCCATGGAAGCGCAGGTCAATTCTGTGTCCAAGGCTCCATCTGAGACCCTCCCTGCCTGCTCCCTGTCTCGCTAGGGTGGTCCATGCTCTGGTTATCTCCTGCTTAGACTACTGCAATGCGCTCTACGTGGGGCTGCCTTGGAAGGTGACCCGGAAACTACAGCTAATCCAGAATGTGGCAGCTAGACTGGTGACTGGGAGCGGCCGCCGAGACCATATAACACCGGTCCTGAAAGACCTGCTTTGGCTCCCAGTACGTTTCTGAGCACAATTCAAAGTGTTGGCGCTGACCTTGAAAGCCCTATATGGCCTCGGCCCTGTAGACCTGAAGGAGCGTCTCCACCCCCATCGTTCAGCCCAGACACCGAGGTCCAGCTCTGAGAGCCTTCTGGCGGTTCCTTCATTGTGAGAAGTGAGGTTATGTGGAACCAGGCAGAGGGCCTTCTCGGTGGTGGCACCGGCCCTGTGGAACGCCCTCCCATCAGATGTCAAGGAAATAAAAAAACTATAGAACTTCTAGAAGACACCTGAAGACAGCCCTGTATCGTGGAGTTTTTAATGTTTGATGCTTCGTTGTGTTTTTATATCTTTTAAAACCTCCCAGAGTGGCTGAAGCTACCCAACCAGATGGGCGGGCTATAAACATATTATTATTATTATTATTATTATTATTATTATTATTATTATTATTATTCAAAATGCACCATTGACGTAGAGGCTGTCCTTGTCTAGAGTGTAGGGCCCCATCTTGGTGAAGCCATTGGTCATATTTATCAGCTCCTGGTACACCTTCACTCGGTCGAATTGTGGCGCCGTCACATCTCGCTGGTAGCTGCAGACTGTGTCCACTGCAGTTGCCGTCCCACCATCCGAAGACCTGCAAGATCGAAGTTGCGACGGTCAGTCCCTAAGCAGGCAGGGGTTGAGCGCTTTTCCGGCCCGGGGGCTGCACTGCAGGGGCCGCATGCCAGAGGCAGAAATGGCAATCGTTGTACCACCTGCTACCCAAAGTCACAGAATCCTCTGCAGGCAAGTAAAGGGCAAGATCAGTAGGGGCCTATCTCTAGCCTGGTGAAAACCAGTCAGCTGGGGAGTGAAGTGAGGGGTGTGGCCTGGGGAGAGGGGGTGTGGCCTAGGGAGAGTTGCCAAGGGCCAGATAGCAAAAGATCTGGAGGGCCAGGCCTGTGGTTCTCAAATCCTACCATTGATTGCTTTATATTCTTTTTCCTTTTCCTTTATTTCATTTTGGTGCACCACCCTTTACTCTGACGGAACAGGAATTTCTTTTCACAGGGGGTTGGGCTAGATGACCCTTGGGGTCCCTTCCAACCCTACAATTATTATTTCCCTCCAGTTTATCTTTAGTAATTTGTACTGCTTTTCAAAAAAATTAACAAATTCATGTCAAATTGATCTGAATTGAATATTTAAACGTTGCTTTCCCACCCTTCCTTCACGTGTGCCCTTGTTCTTCCTATCTTGCTGTATTATAAAACATATTTTAATCTACTTGTCACTTTATCATTTAAAATATTTTTTCATTTTAACATTATTTTTTAAGTCTTCATCTCATCATTTTCCATTGTGTATATTTCAATCCCTGCCCTTCCTTTTATTAACATATATATGTGTGTGTTTTATTATCTCTATTGCCTTTTCCCTCTGTTTCCTTTCTTCCTTTGTCTTCCTCTCTTTTCTTTTGCTGTTTCTCTCTCTTTTTTTATGATTTCATCTGTTCTAAATGTACTTTTTACTGTATTGCGAAAAATTTAATAAGCATTTCTGAAAAACAACAACAATAACAACAACCCCATAACATATTTTCCAAAAAACCCAACAGAATTACTCTTTGCTTGGCTAAACCAGCTCAACAATTCTATGATCCTCGGCTAAAGGTTGCAGGACACTGGTGTTGAAATTTATAGGAAAGGAAATACTGATTAACAGCAACATTTGGGTTCAAATCAATAATGGCCACATGGAAGGTTCCGGGAAGTCGAGACATCTTACCGTAAAGCCGTAACGTTGCATCCGGAATAAGCGTCTCCAACGCTGCTTTCCCTCAACATTTGGCCCAGCTAAAGGCAGAAAAGAATCTCATATTAGCCCGACTCTGGACAAGGAATTATTAAATTCTGACTCTGGGTTGTCTGGCATCTAGCCTGGCCCTTTGGTTTAGGAACGACTGCATCACACGCTTATTGGGGAATAAGTCCCGTTGAATAGAGCAGAACCTACTTTTTACTCAGGGGGTGGTGGACTCTGCTTCCTTGGAGGTTTTTAAGCAGAGATTGGATGGCCGTCTGTCAAGGATGCTTGAGCTGAGATTCCTGCGTTGCCGGGGGTTGGACTGGATGACCCCTGGGGGTCCCTTCCAACTCTACAATTCTATGAATCTATGATTCTATGACTAAACCAACTGTACAGTGGTACCTCTGGTTGCGAACGGGATCCATTCCGGAGGCCCGTTCGCAACATGAAAAGAACGCAACCCGCAGCGGCGTGTTTGCGCACGCTCAGGTTGTGATTCGCCACTTCTGTGCATGCGCGTGATGTCATTTTGCACTTCTGCACATGCGCAAGCGGCGAAACCCGGAAGTAACCCTTTCCGGTACTTCCAGGTCGCCACAGGACGTAACCTGAAAGAACATAACCTGAAGCGGACGTAACATGAGGTATGACTGTCCATTATGTTGGGCCTAGCCTACTTAACAAGGTTGTTGTGAGGGGCAATTAGGGAGTGGTGACCTCGAGTTCATTGGAGGAAGCACAGGTGGTTTTTTTTAAATGTTGCTATTATTGTTGTTGAGAGATAATAAATTAACAGTAACAATAATAGAATAATGATTATTATGAGTAGATTAATGGTAATGGTACAGTGGTATCTCAGGGACGCGGGTGGCACTGTGGGTTAAACCACAGAGCCTAGAACTTGCCAATCAGAAAGTCGGCGGTTCGAATCCCCACGACAGGGTGAGCTCCCGTTGCTCAGTCCCTGCTCCTGCCAACCTAGCAGTCTGAAAGCACGCAAGTGCAAGTAGATAAATAGGTACCGTTCCGGCGGGAAGGTAAACGGCGTTTCCGTGCGCTGCTCTGGTTTGCCAGAAGTGGCTTAGTCATGCTGGCCACATAACCCGGAAGCTGTACGCCAGCTCCCTCGGCCAATAAAGCGAGATGAGCGCCACAACCCCAGAGTCGGCCACGACTGGACCTAATGGTCGGGTCCCTTTACCTTTACCTCAGGTTATGAATGCTTCAAGTTATGGTTTTGGGGTTACGAACAATTTTAACTTGGAAGTGAGTTTTCTGAGCTCTCGGAGGCCTTGCCACTGCCAAGCCCCGAGATCTGTGGGGCTGCGGAGGCTCCGCAATCGGGCTCCAGCCGTGGGAGCTCTCTGAGGCCTCCGCAAGAGCCCCGAGCCAAGCCTCAACATCCACAGGATGCCAAGCATCCCAGCCCCAAAGTTAGCTAAGGAACACTTACCTAGCGAAGACAAAGAGCAGTGAAGCTGTTAAGAAACAAAGGTGAGCCTGGGCCAAAAAGCCCTTGAGCAACCCTTGTCCCACCCCCAGCTGTAGCAAGATGGGGGGCACCTGGCCAGGTAAGCTCACCTACCCTGTGGTGGGGGGAGTGGAAAATGTTGGGATTCTGCAAGGGATCAATTTTTTTCATCTAAAAAACTGTCTTATTTATTTTATAGTACAGTACATTGATTATTGCCTTCATTTTATGGATCAATGGTCTCGTCAGACAGTAAATTTCGTGTTAAATTGCTGTTTTAGGGGGTGTTTTCACCATCTGGAACGGATCAATCCACTTTCCATTACTTTCAATGGGAAAGTCCGCTTCAGGTTAAGAACACTTCAGGTTAAGAACGGACTTCTGGAACTAATTAAGTCCTTAACCTGAGGTACCACTGTACCTGGAAAAGACCCTGATGTTGGGAAAGATGGAGGGCACAAGGAGAAGGGGACGACAGAGGACGAGATGGTGGGACAGTGTTCTCAAAGCTACAAACATGAGTCTGACCAAACTGCGGGAGGCAGTGGAAGACAGGAGTCCATGGGGTCACGAAGAGTCGGACATGACTAAACGACTAAACAACAACAACAACCACTGTACTAATACTGGAACAGGCAGCTTAAAATGATATTAAGAATGCTTAATAGTAATTATATATTCCATAATAATTAACAGATTATTGTATGATATTGGGCAGTACTCAAGCTAATATCTATTGACTAGCTTGGGTCTATTAATTTCAGTGAGTCTACTCTTAGGACTTAAATAGAGCCAACCCATTGTTAATTACCAATAATAATTATCACTCTTGTTGCTGGTAGGAATGTGAGGCATAATCTGTCAGCGCATACGTATTCCGTCTCATTTATGCACTAATTGATTCCCCTCCCCTGCAAAAAATAAAAATGCTCACATTGGAAATTTTGGGAAGGGCAAAAGCAGGTGGATTGTGACCAGCGCATGATACCTCAGCTGGTTAGAGCATGATGTTGCATGTTCAGCCCCCATATGGGACACCTGCACATTAGTGCATTGCAGGGGGGGATGGACTAGATGACTCGAAGGGTCCCTTCCAGCTCTACAGTTTTATGATTCTATGACTATCTGCTCAGAAGTAAGTCCTGTTGAATTCAATGGGCCTTCTTCCCATGGAAGTGGCGAAAGAACAGAGGTCTTTGCTCCTCATTTGCAGAACATGCCAGACCATACAAGACTTTGCAAAGACCAAATTTCTCATCCAGACCTACTAATATCCTGCAGCCACGAAGTACAGGGATACTGAGACTCACCAAAGTGGTCACAACTCTCTGCGTGGAAGTGAAAGCTTTCGAACTCGGATCCCCCATCTCTGCCTTGTATCTGAGGTTGGTCAGAGTGAAGTTGGTCGTGAAGCGTTGACTGGCTGGAGGGTGGGGAGGAGTTGGGACAAGGTCTGCATAACGGAGAAGAAGAAGCCACTATTGACGTACATGTCTGTCTCCTCAAGAATATTGCTGTCTCCAAGAGCTGAGCTGAAACAGTTTTTTCATGTTGCACCTGAAATGCCATAAGCCTGAGCCGTGTGTCTGGAGGTCTCGCTGAGGGGGGGTCTAATAATAATATTATTATTATAAATAATAACAATAATAAAAATTTATTTATACCCTGCCCTTCCCGGTTCAAAAAATGGGCTCAGGGTGGCTAACAACAAATTTAAAACACTTAATTGATGCAACAAAAGACAGCATAAAATACAGTATAAAACGTGAATAACAATAAATTCAGAATTCAAAAATCAATTTAGGGGGGAAATCCATCCAATAAACATTAGATCATCACCAGGGCTAGCTGGCTAAATTAGTACTATTTGGGCCAGAGAGGAGACCAGGGGAGAATTAGCTGTGGGATCCCAGAGTGGGGAATCTTCATAAAAAGGGGAGGGGGAGGGAAGGAAGGGGGATAAAAGATCAGGCTAAGTTCAAACTGAAGGCCAGGCAGAATAGCTCTGTCTTACAGGCCCTGCGGAAGGAAGTTAAATCCTGAAAGGCCCTGGCCTCATGGGACAGAGCATTCCACCAGGTCGGAGCCATCACTGAAAAGGCCCTGGTGGAGGATAGTCTGACTTCCTTAGGGCCCGGGACCTCTAAACTATGATTATTCATGGACCTTAAGGTCCTCTGCGGGGCAGACCAGGAGAGGCGGTCCTGTAAATTCCAAAGAAAGCAGAGCAAGACGTTTGGCACTCGCTTGACTGAAGGAGTTGCTGGACGCAGGCTGACAAGGCACCATTCAACAGCCTTAGGGACTCCACTCTGTATTTGTGCAGGGCCCTCCAGATGTCCCACAAGGCAGCAGGTAAGGTCACGATCAGTGGCGTGGTGTGAGGGAGGGTCACAGGGGTGGCTGCCCCGAGGTCGAGATACGTGGCAGAGCAGAAGCTAAGATGTTATGCCAACAACTGACAGGCCCTATGCAGTGGCGTAGCATGGGGGCCCCCCAGAGGGTGCAAAATTGTTATGGGCATAAAATTTCAATATCTGGTGCTGCCTCAACACAGCTGCACACTTCCGTCGCTGGGCTTCACTGAAAATGACTTCTCCATGCAAATCAGGAAGTGACCTCTCCATACTTTTCTTACATCTGTGGCTGCAATCTCCTGGGTGATGCTTGAATGCCCTGGGCACTGGCAACCCATGCTACACCACTGGCCACAAGGGCTGGATTTTTGCTTTATTTTAAAGGAAAGCATAGGGTTCAATCTCAAGCATCTCCAGGGCAGGTCTGGGAAAGGCCATTGAGTCTGAAACGCTAGGAAACTGATGCTAGGGCATTTTTCTATGTTTGGCTGGGATGTGGTTGAGGTGTCGCAGTTCTGTGAATAGCACACTTACCAGGTTGACGAGATGGTTC
The DNA here is from genome assembly GCF_964188315.1 of Podarcis muralis. NCBI lineage: Eukaryota > Metazoa > Chordata > Lepidosauria > Squamata > Lacertidae > Podarcis > Podarcis muralis. Next base: position 3,957,254 of record NC_135672.1, on the reverse strand, counting down.
ATGATAACCTGTTGAAGGAGGGAAGACTTGTTAGAAGATAGCAGAGAGCACATTATTGGGGGAATGTCCCACCCAGGCCAAAGAAATCAGGATGGAGAACAATGTTCTAACATATGTAACCATACACTGCCAGTAAATCACAGCAACACAAGCTGAATTTAAAGAGTAAGCAACTATTCTGGAACATGTTGAACTATGGCTTTGAATATTATGTAATATTGCAATTATATTTGAGGAAGTTAGTCTCTGCGCTTATGGCATGTCAATCATTGCAGAAATATTCTGCCCTCTGTGTCATTGTGATGGCCTGGGAATCCGATTCAGAGGCTGAACCGGAGGAATCCCAGCCGGCACAGGAGTCCCCGCCTCCAGGGCTGGCTGAGGTGGGGCAGGGCCTTGATTCTGAAGCGCCTGCACCTGTGCCGGATCCTCGGGAGCAGGCACCAGGTGAATCCACTCTGGCTCCGGAGGTGATTGAGGATGCATTGCCTACAGGTGCGCCTCTCCCAGCCCTGTCAGGGGAAGGTGAGTCTCCCCCTGGGTCCAGTAACCCACCAGCCTCACCTGAGCTGCAGAGGCTCAGGGCAGAGAGGCGGAGGGAACTGGTTTCTCCCAGGAGGAGTGCTCGCCTTAAGGCCAGGAGAGGCGGGGCTCCTGGGGGCCGGGGCCGCCCCTGGCCTCAGAGAAGATAAAGGCCAGTCAGCCCAGTTCCAGGTTGCGGGAGCAACGTCGTTGAAGAGCTGTTTCGGCCAGCACCCAGTCCTGTTCCCCCAGAGTTCCTGTCCTTGCCCGGCTCCCCGCTTCGCCCATGGAGGACTGTTTGCCGACCCTCAACTCAGGTCCTGGACCTCGCCTCACGGTAACCTCCCCCCCAGACCAGCACAGTCATGTTCAGAGGATTCTCTGGCTCTCAGGAGAGCAGAGATCTCTGCCCTGGGCATTAGGAATAAAGAGAAGCTTCAGCTGAGAAACAAGAGTTGTCCTGTGGTTTGATTTCCACAAGAACACCTCCACATGCTTCAGCCATAACAGCAAGCTTCCTCTCCTCACCATTCACGAGGAGGCTGTCCCGGTCCAGGTCGTAGGGCCCCATCTTGGTGAAGTCCATTGTCTTGTTGGCAATCTCCCGATACATCTGCACCCGGTCAAAAGGGGATGCCATCAAGTCTCTCTGGTAGCTGCAGACGCTGTCCACGCCAGTGCTCTTCCCGTCATCTATGGATCTGGGAATGGAAAGTTTAAAAACTTAAAAACTCTTCGTAAGTGGGATCTTTTCCTTCCAGTTTAACACTTTTGGCCCTAAATTAGATGTCTCAGGAAAGGACCAGTGGTTCTGGTAAGGAGCAGGGACTTTGCTGGAGTGGCACCTCCAAGAGGACAAGGCAGGTCAGACGTTTCAGCACCATGGAAAGCTCCATGTGAGCCGCTTGCCCTGCCAGAGATTAAAATGTGTATTGAGGTCTTTAATACAAGGACTGCATTCACAATCAAGCTTTGTGACATATTTGTTATTTTGCATCTCTTACTTGCCTGATAAAATTTCAAAGACCACCTTTAAAATAATGATAAAAAAGCACCCATCCCGCTTCCATACCTGAACTCCGAAACGTTGCATCCCATGAGCGCCGGTCCAACGCTGCTTGTCTGCACTGCTCGACCCATCTAGGCAGAAAGGAAGGTGCTGTCATTTATTTATTCCTGCCCTTAAAAAGCAGAAGGTGTGCTCTTTGGCGGGGGGGGGGGGGGGGGGCTTACCAGTGCTGACAGGGCCTTCTCCGTCGCGTTGAACACCTTCGACTGGGGAGTGCCCATCTCTGGCTTGTAGATGAGGTTCGTCACGGTGTAGTTCACCGTAAAGTGACCCACTGCCGTTGGAGGCCGAGGAGTGGTGGGCAAGGCAGCTGTAAGGGAGATAATCTGTGAGATCACAGCCTTGCCCCATGTATGCCCCCCCCCCCCGACTTCACCAGTCTGCATTACCAGCACATAATACTCATTCTACACTTGGAAGAAATCCATTTCTGAGTGTAGCAGAAACTACCCTTTGGAACTCCCTGCCTCTTGACAACAGGCGGACGCCTTTCCTGTACTCTTTCTGACTCCAGCCAAAAACATTTTTTGTTTATGCAAGCCTATCCAGACTTGACCCTCCAGATCCTCCACTCTCATCACCCCTGACCGTTGGCCATGCTGGCTGAAGATGATGAGGTTTGGAGTTCAACAGGAGGTATTCACAGCCTCACTATCCTGTCCTACTGCCTCAGACATCTCCGAACAGTGCGCTGGCCTTCTCTTCTCCAGATCCTCCCACCAGAAGGGGGTCACCCAAGGGGTCTGAGCCCTCTGGGTCTGGTTCATTGGGCCCTGGAACTGCTGCCCTCCCTTTAAAAAACTTAAGTCAGCGCCCCCTTTTGCTTATAGGGCTACAGGGCATAATGAGAAGTGCAGGGGTGGTGAGGGGTCCGCCCCGCATTGTGGGTGCCCGGCGCATGCGCATGACCTCACGAGCATCACACTGGGCCTTGGTGTGCTGTGTGTTGTCATGCACACACCGTGTTGGGTCGCCTGGCTGGGCACCTGCAGTGATAGTTTTGTGGGTGCCCTGGCAGCCAGGGCCCCCCAAAAATGTCTCCTATGACCTGAGTCACTTGATTAGTCACACTGAGATGATGCGCACTCCATACACATGTGGCTTCAATTCCAGCCTTTGTTTCCTGCTCTCTCCCAGTTTTTAATTATTTCTGATCCGGCTTCTCAGCGCTGAAATTGGCTATCCATCTAACTGATAGGTCAGAGGTTGCCATGCTTTTTCTTTCCCCCCCTTTTTTTCAGCCCAACATCTAACTCATTTTATAGATTTTTTTAACACATCAGTTCCAACAGTCATACAACATATCTTCTTATCTTATACAATATTTTAGACTTCCGTCAACACCTCTGATGATTTTCCGTTCTTTATCACTTATTCTGCATTGCTAAATTTCTATATTACATTTAATTGTCCTTAACTAATAATTCTTTTCATAGTCTTTCTTGTAATATTTCAAATAATCCACATTACAAAACCTCTTGCAGTCCTACAAGCGTAATCTGTTCATCACAATTACTTTTCAAATAGTTCATCTATTTACTCCAGTCTTCTAAGAATCTCTGGTCTTGCAGGTTTCGAAACTTTCCTGTTAATTTATCTAATTCTGCATAGTGGTTGCCACGCTTTTTCAGAGCAGCCTCCTGCCAGTTCCAAACACTCACCCCCAGTGCCCCAACTCTGCTCTATATTATTTTTTTTTACAGCATTGTTCAACCCAAGATGAATTAATTAAGTCAACAACGATGCAACAGGTTTGAATAAAAGCACTGTGGAGGGCAGGGTGGGAAATCAATCCATGATACAAAGCTGCTATGTAATTATCTAACCCGAAGATAATTTGAGAAATTTTGGAAACGTAGTAAAAAATAATATTTGCAAAAAAGGAAAAGCATTGTTCAAAAGAGCAGTTCTCATGAGGAAGATTGTGACACAATAGAACAGTAAGAAACTGATTGCCCTTTCATTCAGAATTCAAATAAAACTACTCAGTTTCATTCAATGAACTTTACACTTCCTGCACCCCCGTGCCGCCCCCTTCCTTGCCTCTTAGCAACCCCCCAAGCAATCCCATTCTCCCCCGGGGACAGAACTCCCCGCTTTGAGAATCACTGCTGCACCACAATTTTGGATTCGCTTGCCCACAACAGATAAAAATTAAGCACTGCAATTATTATGCCCTTACTTGTAAGAAGCGATGCTTCATTGTAACCTGGAAAGAAAAGGAACACTTGTTTAAAGGCAGAATCGGGTTCAGTTGCTTCCACTTTCTAGCGTGGAAAATTTCCCACTTTTGTCCTAGGACAGGGTTGGGTCTCTTTATACCAGGAACGGCTAATATTTTTGCATTTTTGGTCCACTTTCATCTAGATGTCTGCCAACTCCATCTGGTGCGATGGTTGAGACAGTCTGCACACCATCTCACCAGAGTGGGACATGCTCTGGTTATCTCCCACTTGGGATACTGCAATGTGCTCTCCGTGGGGCTACCTCTGAAGGTGACTTGGAAACTACAATTAATCCAGGATGCAGCTGCCAGACTAGTGATTGGGAGCAGCTGCCGTGACCATATAACACCGGCCCTGAAAGACCTACATTGACTCCCAGTACGTTTCCGGGGACAATTCAAAGTGTTGGTGCTGACCTTTAAAGCCCTAAACAGCCTCGGCCCAGTATACCTGAAGGAGAGTCTCCACCCCCATTGTCCAGCCTGGACACAGAAGTCCAGCTCTGAGGGTCTTCTGGCGGTTCCCTCACTGGGAGGTGTGAAGCTACAGAGAACCAGGCACAGGGCCTTCTTGGTGGTGGCACCCTCCCATCAGATATCAAGGACATAAGTAACTATACAACCTTTAGAAGACATCTGAAGGTAGCCATGTATCAGGAAGTTTTTTATGTTTGATGTTTTATTATGTTCCTGTATGTGCTGGAAGCCACCCAGAGTGGCTGGGTACAAATAATAAAATGAGGAGGAGATGGATGGATGGATGGGGTGAAGTGGTCTTTCTTTACCTATTTTCTGAAGTTGTCAGACTTGGTGGGGCAGATCAGGCCCTAAAACTGGAGGTTAGCAACCCTACTGGCTTATATCCTAAACGTTCTGAGACACAGCAGGCAGACAGAAAATATCGGACGAATCGAAAACCTGGTTACCGTTCACATAGAGGCTGTTTATGCTCAGATTGTAGGGCCCCATCTTGGTGAAGCCATTGGTCTTGTTCACAATTTCGTGGTACACCGTTACTCGGTCAAAGGGGGAGGAGGGGGATGGAGCCCTGTACTCGCAGACGGCATCCATTGCTGTTTCGTCCCCATCTCTCAACGGCCTGGAAGGGAAGGAAGAATGCAAAGAGAAACACTCAGAGTGGACCAGAGGTGATGGAGAAGATGCAGCTCCTATTGTCTGGACAACGTAAGCACATGTCAGGGACTGCCTGGACGATGAGGAGTGGTGGGGAGAGCCAGCCGGGGAACCCTCAACAGAACCTCCAGAGGAGGAAGGCTCAGATCTCACTGAGGAGAGGGAAGATTAGGAGGTGGTGTTGGATCCTGAAGGGGCAACAGGGTTTCGTGAGCAGGAGGAGTCTGTGACAGGGAGCAGTTCAGACTCCCGGCTGAAGCAGAGGAGGGGAGTCAAGAGGCTGCAGAAGAACCAGGAGTTTCCCTCTCTGGCTGCAACAAGCTGTCTCCAAGAACACGCAGAATAATGAGGAGGGCAGAACAGAGGCCAGAGGTACACAGACACAGTTTGAGGAGCCTTAGAGAGTGGGAAGGCAGGGTTGTGTTGGGGAAGGCTGACCTCAGAGCTGTCACTTGGCATCCCTGATAGTTTGGGCCGACGCCGCTGCCACTGGAGATGACTCTGCCAAGCTGAAAGAGAAAAAATACCGTTGGTAAACTTTGTTTAAACTTGTTAATATCATTGCTACCAAAAATACCTTGTAGACAGGAGCAACTCCCCCCCCCCCAAAAAAAAAACATGGGAGGTTGGACAGTGGCATTTATTTCTAATACAGTTCATTTAGACTACAAAAAAACCCTGCAACATGGGATTGTAGGTGGGGTACCCTCTGGAAAATAGGCTGACTCACAGGCGTTCTGTGATGGGAAGAGCCTAGCTGGGACTTTTGGGAGATAAAAGTTTTTCCCCAAAAAGACCAGAGGCATTTCTCTTAGGAATAATTGAGTCAGATGTTTCTAAGAACTGCCAGAATTTATTTCTCTATGCAACAACTGCAGCTTGGATTTTATATGCTCAAAAGTGGAGGGAGGGGGCAGTCCCAGCGAGGGAGGAATGGCAAATACGATGGAATACACAGAGCTGGTGAGTCTAACCAGCAGAATTGGAGAGCAGTAGGAAAAAGCATTTAAAGAGGACTGGAAATTGTTTGTAGACTATATGAAGAACTTCTGTAAACGGGTCAAAACGCTAGCAGGTTTAGAATAAATTCAGCGGTACAAAATATGTGGAAATAAAATGTGAAAAGAGAAAAGACAGAGTGATTATAATATGCAGCGGTAAAAGATGTTAGAAGGAAGGCATGGAAAGGCAGAAGGGAAGTCAATGTTCTAATTTTAAAATTTTTTGATTGTAATGTTGAATGAAAACTGTGATGATGAAACCATGTGAATAAAAGTTTAAAAGAGAGAGAGGAGAGCCCAACTGGGCGACGGTCCAGCACAAGGCTGGTCTCTGACACAAACAGAACCCAGAGCTCCTAGGGACCTTTGAGGAGTAACATTACAGCAGATACACTGACTACGTCAACCCAAAAGGACCACAAACAATTATCAACAACTGGATCAGAACCGGACTCTTACCACCGTGGTGAGAGCTTTTTCCGTGGCATTGAAGACCTTCGAATGCAGAATTCCCATCTCCGACTTGTATTTGAGGTTGGTGACAGTGTAATTGACGGTGAAGTGCTCAATTGCCCGAGCTGGGGGGGTCTGAGTTGTTGCTGGAATAAAGTGGAGACGGAGGCAGTCTTAGGCAAGAGGGAGAAAATTCAGCTCGGCTCTCATTTCAATGCAGAACTAACAGGTTTACACTTCATTCCCATTAGAGCCATTATAAAGGCATCCACATGCCTCTTGTAAGGATTCTACAGCCTTTCGTAGTTCTACTTACATGGTTCCACAGGGACTTCATGATATCCTGGGGGGGAAAGAGAAGAGGTGATAGTTTGTGGAGAGAAAAAGAAGACATTGCAGCATTTTTCTCTAAGGCAAAACCGGCTGGAAAATAGGCAAGATTCTCCCTCCCCTCTGCTCTGCAGCTCTCCATATTGGGATTGGTGCCTCCTTGTACCGTATTTTTCACTCTATAGGACGCACTTTTCCCCCTCCAAAAATTAAGGGGAAATATGTGTGCGTCCTATAGAGCGAATGCAGGCTGCGCGGCTAAGCCCAAAGCCAGAACAGGGAGACGGAGGCTACAAAGGCTGTCCCTGAAGCCAGAACAGCGAGACGGAGCGCTCCGTCTCACTGTTCTAGCTTGGGGATGGCTGCGCAAAGCCTCCGCAGGGCAGCCATCCCTGCTTTGCGGAGGCTTCAAAGGCAGCTATCCGCAAGCCTTTGGAGCGTGAGAGGGGTTGGTGCACACCGATCCCTCTCGCTCTCCAGGCTTCGCTTCGCTGGAAAGGCGCAGAACAGTTTTCCCTCTCTGTGCAGCGCCCCTTCAGCGAAGCGGGAGGAGAAATGGAAGGGGCTCCGTTTCTCCTGCCGCTTCGCTGAAGGGGCGCTGAGCAGAGAGGGGGAGAATTCCCCCCCCCATTCTCCCCCTCCTATGGTCTGGTGCGTCCTATAGAGCGAAAAATACGGTATTTTCCCCTCCCTTAATAAAGAAACTAAATGCGCGATAGACTCCTGTCTTCCTCTCTGACCTGTGAATGACCTGATCTTCCTATTAGCCCCTTGACACCCCAATGGGAAGGCCACTCAAAAGCATGGCGCCTGAGGCAATCTATAGCACGATGAGCAAACGCCCCAAAACTGCTTCGCTACCGTTAACGTAGAGACTGTATCTCTCCAAGTCGTAGGGCCCCATCTTGGTGAAGCCACTTGTCCGGTTAACGATTTCGTGATACACATTCACTCGGTCGAACGCCGGGGCAGCGGAGCTGTTCTGGTAAGAGCAGACGGCATCCATCCCGGTTTCGTCCCCGTTTTGCAGCGGTCTGGAAGGCAAGAGAAAGGATTTGAGCAGGAGCCTTTGGAACAGGCCCAAGGGGTGGGTCCCAGAGGAATGAAGCTGCTGCTTCTCTCTGGGGAAGAGATGATCAAAGCTGAAACGTCTACAAGTAAAAGGAAGGCTGACCTCAGAGTTGACACTTTGCATCCCATATACGCCGGGCCGATACTGCTACTGCGGAGGACTCTTCCAAACTGAAAAAGAAAGGATCCGTTGAGTATTGTTATTTTGAATCCAATATTCCGAGTGAGTAAATGTTATTTGTACCTTTTACGAGATTGTGTGGTTATTTTAAGGGGAAATACCAGGAGAATCCAGTCTGCCTTAAGGCATCCTGAATTAAGGCTAAAATTAGCTGATCTAAGCTTCCCTTTCAAGCTGCTGAACTCACAAACAGGAGGAAGGGAAGATAATATCTAATAAATTTATCCTCTCCTAGCATCAAGTCACATCCCAACAGTTACAACCTACTTAATAGCCAGTTTATGGACCAAAGCTTATGTCTAAAAGGTCCTAGCCTACCATTGGAGGTCAAACTACCAGCGAACACCACCACAGCATCCCAAACAATCAACGCCAACTGGAACTAGTCTTACCAGAGTGGTGAGTGCTTTCTCTGTGGAGTTGAACGCCTTTGAATTGGGAGTTCCCATCTCTGGCTTGTATCTGAGGTTGGTTACAGTGCAGTTCATGGTGAAACGTTCAACTGCTGGGGCTGGGGTTGGGGTTGGGGTTGGTGCTTTGGTCACCAAGGGTGAAACAGCTGGAAAGGAAAACAGCTATAAATCAAGGCTCTTCCACTGAAGCTCTGCAAGAGACTCAACATCCTCTGGCTCCCCTTCCCCTCTCCCCACATTCTGAACAAAGTTAGGATTTGATTGTGGGACTTACTTGGTTTGAGGGGTTGCTCATTGTAGCCTAGGCAAAAAGGAAAGATAAGAGCAATTAGCACGAAAGTCAGCAGCATATCTCTTCTTTCTCGTATCCAAAAATGCAAGAAGGGCTTTTGCACTCGCCAGAAGCTCAGCTCTGCCCTCGCTGGTCCTGGAAGGATCCTTTGAAAAAGTCCCATATGCTCAGAGACTTTGTGCCTGTTCATTGGGGGGATATAGGACAGAGCACTTGTTCTTTAGATGTCCCTTTTATGAAGAGGCACGTAGTGAGACCACTGGTCCCCTGCTGGTGAGGCTCATTGACCTCCCGGAAAAGCAAAAAATTGACCTTTTACTGTTAGGCAAAGATCATAAGAAGACCCGGATGATCGCCAGATTCTGTGTACAGATCTGTAGGCGCAGACCATCCCCCAACCCAAATTAGTCCGTTAAGAAAATCCCCAAACTCGGTTACATGGGTGATTCTGGGTCATCTCTCTGCGGTAGCTTATCTTAAAGTTTTAAGTGTCTATACGCTTATCACCTTTATAAATTATAAATTTATTGTTGTACGTTGTTTTAAATGTTTGCTTTCCTTCTGGGATTGTACCCCCAAGTGTGTTTTATAAGGTGGTCTCCGACCGTAATAAATAAATTTATCTATCCATCTATCTAGCATGAAAGGCAAGGGGAAGAAAGAATTATTACGACAATCCCTGATTGCAATATGCAGGCACCAAACCCCCTCCATATATATATAAGGAAAGCACAATAAATGTTGTGTGAAAAAGGATTCCCATTATGGCAGAGCATACTGCTCCCTTGCTGTACCGGAACGAGCCTTTGGCAACATTGCAATACTGCAGACACACCCACAGGTATTCAACGCACGTGAAAAGCATAAAAACTATTTGGCCAATGTTGTTTCATTTCATTTTTTCATTTCACTTTAAATTTGGCTATCATTATTTTATTATTATCATTTACTGAATTTATATACTACCCCATACCTGGAGGTCTCACGGTGGTTCACAGAACAAAATCAAAATAAAGGTAAAGGGACTCCTGACCATTAGGTCCAGTCGTGGCCGACTCTGGGGTTGTGGCGCTCATCTCGCTTTATTGGACGAGGGAGCCGGTGTACAGCTTCCGGGTCATGTGGCCAGCATGACTAAGCCGCTTCTGGCAAACCAGAGCAGCGCACGGAAACGCCGTTTACCTTCCCGCCGGAGTGGTACCTATTGATCTACTTGCCCTTTGAGGTGCTTTCAAACTGCTAGGTGGGCAGGAGCACGGACTGAGCAACAGGAGCTCACCCCATTGCGGGGATTCGAACCGCTGACCTTCTGATCGGCAAGTCCTAGGCTCTGTGGTTTAACACACAGCGCCACCTAGAAAACCACAAAATATATAATCAATATCTACCATTGACGTAGAGGCTGTATCTTTCCATGCTGTAGGGACCCATCTTGGTGAAACCGTTGGTCCGGTTGACGATCTCGTGGTACACCTTCACCCGGTCAAAGGCGGGCGTGGTGGAGTCGTTGCGGTAAGTGCAGACGGTGTCCATTCCGGTTTCATCCCCGCCTCTCACCGGTCTGAGAGGAGAGGGAGAAGGAAAGAGAGGGTTTTAGCAGAAATATTGGGATGTGTGGGTCAAGAGAAAGGAGTATTGAATTGTTAGGAACAGAAGGGCACAGGATGCCGCTGGTCCTCATGATTTTGAACAATGGCTGGTTTAACTAGGAACCCAGGGAACCGACTTATACCGACTGGTCCATCAAGTTCAATATTGTCCACACTGATTGGCAGCACCTCTCCAGCAATCTTCCTTACCACTCTGCCCTACCCAGAGGTGCTGTGGACTGGGTCTGGGGCCTACTGCTTGCATAGCAGACGCTCAGCAACCAAGTTATGGTCTTTCCCCTAAATGTAGTACAAGATTCTAGTCCTCTAGGTTAAACAGGAGCTCAGGAAGCTGCCCCATACTCAGTCAGACCATCTAGCTTGGTATTCTCCACTCTCCAGGGCCAGATTCACTACCTTCACTTCCCCATTACCTGCCCTTTGGTATTTGTACTGTATTTATTAGAAAATGTATTTTACAAAGAATAAGTTGTGCTGGGGAAAATAAAACCTATGTAATGTAATGTAATGTAATGTAATGGACGCGGGTGGCGCTGTGGATTAAACCACAGAGCCTAGGATTTGCCAATCAGAAGGTCAGCAGTTCGAATCCCCGTGACTGGGTGAGCTCTCGTTGCTCAGTCCCTGCTCCTGCCAACCTAGCAGTTCTAAAGCACGCCAAAGTGCAGGTAGATAAATAGGGATGGTAAACGGGATGGTAAACGGGCTGGTAAATGGCGTTTCCGTGCGCTGCTCTGGTTTGCCAGAAGCGGCTTAGTCATGCTGGCCACATGACCCAGAAGCTGTACGGCGGCTCTCTTCGCCTATAGAGCGAGATGAGCACTGCAACCCCAGAGTCGGTCACGACTGGACCTAATGGTCAGGGGTCCCTTTACCTTTACTAATGTAATGTAATGCCTGCAAAATCTTGTAACTCCAATTAAGGGCACAGAAATGCTGAATTGTGGGCTTGTCAATGTGTTAATGCCCTTTAAAAGTGACCGTGAGTATGTCTGAAGGAGGACAGACAAGTGACCATGAGTATGTCTGGTGAGGACAGACAAGCTATAATATATGGGCTGCTTCAGAGGAGTTTGGGAAGTTAGAAGATCCTCTCTTGGACTCAAGAGAGTGAGATGCGTTGCACTGGACTTAGCATATATGTATGATAGTAAAGGTAAAGGTAAAGGTACCCCTGCCCATACGGGCCAGTCTTGCCAGACTCTAGGGTTGTGCGCTCATCTCACTCTATAGGCCGGGAGCCAGTGCTGTCCGCAGACACTTCCGGGTCACGTGGCCAGCGTGACAAGCTGCATCTGGCGAGCCAGCGCAGCACACGGAACACCGTTTACCTTCCCGCTAGTAAGCAGTCCCTATTTATCTACTTGCACCCGAAGGTGCTTTCGAACTGCTAGGTTGGCAGGCGCTGGGACCGAACGACAGGAGCGCACCCCGCTGCAGGGATTCGAACCGCCGACCTTTCGATCGGCAAGTCCTAGGTGCTGAGGCTTTAGCTCACAGCGCCACCTGCCTCCCATATATATGTATGATATTGCTTGTAATAGCTGCCATCCTGCAAGTAAAGAGTCATCTTCAAAGTCTCGTGTGTGGATTCTACTTCATCACTAGGGCTTCGAGGGTGAAACCGCTGCATCACTCTGCGTGACTCAGGAAAAAAGCAAGGCTTACTTCAAAGCTGTGACTTTGCATCCCGAATACTCTGGGCCGATACTGCCTACGGAGAAGATTCTGCCAAGCTGGGGGAAAAGACAAGATACATTGAGTACGTTGAACTTAGACGCTCCGCACCTTACGAGAATCAATTTTGCCAAGTGGATTGGAACCCAACTCTTACCAAATGCCTGTCTAAATAAAGAAGAAGAAAAAGTCCTAGCCTGCCAGTGGAGGTCAAACTACCAGGGAACACCACCACAGCATCCCAAACAATCGACACCAACTGGAACCAGTCTTACCAGAGTGGTGAGTGCTTTCTCTGTGGAGTTGAACGCCTTCGAATTGGGAGTTCCCATCTCCGGCTTGTATCTGAGGTTGGTTACGGTGCAGTTCACGGTGAATCGTTCAAGCACCAGGGGTGGGGTTGGGGTTGGTGCTTTGGTTGGCACTGGTGGCAAAACAGCTGGAAAGGAAAAAACGATATCTTGACCGCTTTCCGTTGAAGCTCTATCACGAGACCGTCACCCCCGGTTCTCCTTCCCTGCCCTCCGTGTTCTGAATGGACTCAAAATCAGGTTTCCAATACGGTACTTACTTGTTTCACGAGGCTGTTCGTTATAGCCTAGGCAAAAGGGAAGGAAGGAATGGTTTGTGTTAGAATCAATGTGATGAAAGAATTCTTGCTTTGATCCCTGGTCTACAAGATACATTTGCCCGTGGACACTTGGAACCCCCCCCCCAAAAAAAAATATCCCAGGAAGCCGTAACAAATACACAATCAAAGGCACAGAGCCCACCACGTTCCAAGACCCACTCTTCCACTGTTGAACAGCTCTCACCATCAGAAAGTTATTCCTGATGTTTAGTCACAATCTCTTGTCATTTGAATCTATTTGTTTGTGTCCTACCCTCTGGTGCAGCAGAAAACAAGCTTTCATAGAATCATAGAATCATAGAGTTGGAAGAGACCACAAGGGCCATCGAGTCCAACCCCCTGCCAAGCAGGAAACATCTTCCATGTTCAGATATTTCCTCGCCCTTCCAACATTTGAAAATGGCTATCCTATCTCCTCTCAGTCTCCTCTTCTCCACACTAAATTTACCCAACTCTCTCAACTATTCTTCATAAGGTTTGGTTTCCAGGCCCTTCTCAGTCACCCTCCTCTGCACATGACAACATCCTTCTTAAATTGCAGTGCCCAGAATTGGACACCGTATTCCAGGTGTGGTCTGACCAAGGCAGAACAGAGTGGGACTATGACGTCCCTTGATATGGACACTAGACTTCCGTTGATGCATCCTAGAATAGCATTCACATTTTTGCTGCGGCCTCACCCTGTTGATACATGTTAAGTTGCTGTCTACTAAGACACCTAGATCTTTTTCACATGCTGTCAAGCCAGGTGTCTCCCCCATTCTCTTTTCTGCATCTGGTTATTCCTCCCTGAATGTGAAGGAACAACCTGATGCACAAAGTTTCCCAAACTTCCTAACTCGCCATCCCTTACTCCAAAGTGTACAGCCACAACAACCATTCAGAAGCATTAGAATAATACAGACATGTCCCCCCCCCCCCACACTACTAAATCATCTTTAAAAACCAACACTAAGCTACCGTTGACATAGAGGCTGTATCTTTCCATGCTGTAGGGACCCATCTTGGTGAAACCGTTGGTCTGGTTGATGATCTCATGGTACACCTTCACCCGGTCAAAGGCGGGCGTGGTGGAGTCGTTGCGGTAAGTGCAGACGGCGTCCATTCCGGTTTCATCCCCGTCTCTCACCGGTCTGGGGAAAGAGAGAGAGAATTTGGGATGCAGGACTGACCACAAAGATGGAAAACAGAGGAGGGAGGAAGTCACTCTTGCCAGAGTGAGTAATGTCCAGAGGATATATGTTTCCGCACTTGAGGAAGGCTTACCTGAGCTGAGTCACTTCGCATCCCAGGTACGCCGGGCCAATGCTGCTGTTGCGGAGAATTCTTCCAAACTGAAGAAGGTCGGAAACATTGAATTGGTGAAATCATCAGGATCACCCACGACACATCCCATGCCAGTCTCACAAGTAGATGGGGATCAGACTTACCAGCATGGTGAGCGCTTTCTCTGTAGCGTTGAAGGCCTTTGAGTTGGGAGTTCCCATTTCTGGCTTGTATCTGAGGTTGGTTACGGTACAGTTGAGGGTGAAGCGTTCAAGTGTTGGGACTGGGGTTGGGGTTTGTGTTGGCATTGGCACAGTGGCTGCAAGTGGAAGAATAGGACACATGGCAGTGCTGAGAGGTACATCGTGTGATGGGATTGTGACACACATCAAAACAATCAGCAAAAGCATGTTAATAATAATAATAATAATAAAAAATTTTATTTATATCCCGCCCTCCCCAGCCTTAGCCGGGCTCAGGGCGGCTAACAACAATAAAACAGTACAAAAGTACAGCATAAACAACACTCTAAAATCATTCATTCTAAAATTAATTAATTCAAGCCACTGGCAGCCATTGGGCCAGAGCTCCGCGAAGATTGCCGAAGGAGGGAGTCAGGCTGTGCCCTTGCCAAAGGCCTGGTGGAACAGCTCTGTCTTGCAGGCCCTGCGGAAAGATGTCAAGTCCCGCAGGGCCCTGGTCTCTTGTGACAGAGCGTTCCACCAGATCGGAGCCACAGCCGAAAAGGCCCTGGCTCTCGTTGAGGCCAGCCTAACTTCTCTGTGGCCTGGGACCTTCAATATGTTTTTATTTGAAGACCGTAAGTTTCTCTGTGGGGCATATGTTAAAATTTATGCTCTTCCACTTTGGCACAGCCATTGCTGACACCCTCATTTTAGTCGTTCCCTTGAGTTTGTCATGAGGAGCACAATTTAAGGATAATGATATGGCACTTACTTGATGCAACAGGAACTTCATTATAACCTAGGACAAAGAAAGACAGGCTGGTTTATGATTGGACCAAGACTATGGTGTTTCAGTTGTAGACACTTGAAAAGGGTCCAATCCAGACTTCCACTGAGTGTAATCCTCCTCAGGGGAGGCTCCCCCCTCTCCATTCCCCTCTCTTTCCACCAATGAAATGAAACATGAAATCCCTGTTTAGTTCTGGAGTGAGAGGCTTCATCTCTCAGGAAATCATGGACATAACAAGAAAACTGAGCTTTGTACTATGTACTATGACACAGACCCCACATAAGGCATGCACACGAGATGATTAGGCAACACCTGGTTACCATTGACATAGAGGCTGTATCTTTCCATGCTGTAGGGACCCATCTTGGTGAAACCGCTGGTCTGGTTGACGATCTCGTGGTACACCTTCACCCTGTCAAAGGCGGGCGTGGTGGAGTCGTTGCGGTAAGTGCAGACGGCATCCATTCCGGTTTCATCCCCATCACTCACAGGTCTGGGAGGAAAGAGAGAGAGAGAGGTTGAGCTGAATTATGAGCAGTTGGAATGGTTGGGTGAGACAGGATCATTTGTGTCTGTTCAAGGGATGATCAGAGAGAGCTAAAGGGTTCCCGTGTTTGAGGATGGCTCACCTGAGCTGAGTCACTTTGCATCCCACATACGCTGGGCCAATGCTGCTGTTGCGGAGAATTCTTCCCAGCTGAAAAATGAAGGAGGCATTGAGGACATAAAATCGATAGAAGCGTGACAAGCTATTCTCACAAGTGGGCAGGAATTGGACTTACCAGCGTGGTGAGAGCTTTCTCTGTAGCGTTGAAGGCTTTTGAATTGGGTGTCCCCATTTCTGGGTTATACTTGAGGTTGGTTACTGTCCAGTTGACGGTGAAGGGTTCAACTGCCAGGGCTGGGGTTGGTGTCGGGGCTGGTGGAGGGGCTGCCACAGGAAATGAAATAAATGGATCAGGAGAGGCTAGTGGCTCACTGCATGGTGTGACTGATCAAAATAACAACCAATCAATTTAAATGTGTTTGGCCAACACTATTGCCTTCCTATAACTCCTTGAGTTTGGTGAAAGGGCCATGAAGAGTTTTTAGAAGTTGGAACTTTTAAAGCAAACTTACTTGGTTCAACTGGGACTTCATAATAACCTGGGGAAAAAGAAGAAACACAGGTTTATGAATGAGGCAAAACAGTGGTATTTCAGATGGAGATTCCCGGCAAAAGAATACCGCATTTTTTGCTCTATAAGACTCACTTTTTCCCTCCTAAAAAGTAAGGGGAAATGTGTGTACATGTTATGGAGCGAATGCAGGCTGCGCATCTTTCACAGAAGCCAGAACAGCAAGAGGGATTGCTGCTTTCACTGCGCAGCGATCCCTCTTGCTGTTCTGGCTTCTGAGATTCAAGATTATTTTTTTCTTGTTTTCCTCCTCCAAAAACTAGGTGCGTCTTATGGTCTGGTGTGTCTTACAGAGCGAAAAATACGGTAACAGGTTGCATCCAGAATTCCCTTGCGTGGTGTACTGCTCAGAGCGGGGTGGGTGGGTCTCCAATCTATCTGCCTCTCAACCAGCTCTGTGGGGATTGTGAAAGCTTCTTGAACATGGGCTACGTGGTGAAGTAATAGGGGCAGGAGCAGGAAGGAGGCATCCTTCTCAGTTGTTGATGGCCTCTTCCACAATCTATCTCTGCAGCCAATTCACCTTCCTTCAACTCATAGAGTTTGAAATCCCCCATTTGAAAGCATGTCATTCTGGAGATGGAGCCCTCATCTCTCTGAAAACATTAGACCTGATGGGGAGACGGGACCCTCAGGACACCTGCACTGTAACTACGACACAAACCACACAGAGAGATAAGGGATGTACATTAAATCCTTAAGAAACACTTGGTTACCGTTGACGTAGAGGCTGTATCTTTCCATGCTGTAGGGACCCATCTTGGTGAAACCGCTGGTCTGGTTGACGATCTCATGGTACACCTTCACCCGGTCAAAGGCAGGTGTGGTGGAGTCATTGCGGTAAGTGCAGACAGCGTCCATTCCGGTTTCATCCCCATCTCTCACAGGTCTGGGGAGAGAGAGAGAGAATTTGGGATGCAGGACTGACCACAAAGGTGGAAAACAGAGGAGGGAGGAAGTCACTCTTGCCAGAGTGAGAAAGGACCAGAGGATATGTGTTTCCGCACTTGAGGAAGGCTTACCTGAGCTGAGTCACTTCGCATCCCAGGTACGCTGGGCCAATGCTGCTCTGGCGGAGAATTCTTCCAAACTGAAGAAGGAAGGAAACATTGAATTGGTGAAATCATCAGGATCACCCACAACACTGTCCCATGCCAGTCTCACAAGTAGATGGGAATCAGACTTACCAGCATGGTGAGCGCTTTCTCTGTAGCGTTGAAGGCCTTTGAGTTGGGAGTTCCCATTTCTGGCTTGTATCTGAGGTTGGTTACGGTACAGTTGAGGGTGAAGCGTTCAAGTGTTGGGACTGGGGTTGGGGTTTGTGTCGGCATTGGCAGAGTGGCTGCAAGTGGAAGCATAGGAGGTACATTGTGTGATGGGATTGTGACACACAGCAAAGCAATCAGCAAAAGCATGTTAAAATTTATGCTCTTCCACCAAGGCCTGGCCATTGCGGACACCCTCATTTTAGTCGTTCCCTTGAGTTTGTCATGAGGAGCACAATTTATGGATAATCATATGGTACTTACTTGATGCAACAGGAACTTCATTATAACCTAGGACAAAGAAAGACAGGCTGGTTTATGATTGGACCAAGACTATGGTGTTTCAGTTGTAGACACTTGAAAAGGGTCCAATCCAGACTTCCACTGAGTGTAATCCTCCTCAGGGGAGGCTCCCCCCTCTCCATTCCCCACTCCCAAAGTTCCTTCTGCCTATGAAACATGAAATCCCCATTTAGAGAGCTCTCAATTCTGGAGTGAGTGGCCTCATCTCTCAGGAAATCATGGACACAACAAAAAAACTGAGCTCAGAGGAGAGTCTATTTCTGTACTATGACACAAACCCCACACAGAAATAAGGCATGCACACGAGATGATTAGGAAACACCTGGTTACCATTGACATAGAGGCTGTATCTTTCCATGCTGTAGGGACCCATCTTGGTGAAACCGCTGGTCTGGTTGACGATCTCGTGGTACACCTTCACCCTGTCAAAGGCGGGCGTGGTGGAGTCGTTGCGGTAAGTGCAGACGGCATCCATTCCGGTTTCATCCCCATCACTCACAGGTCTGAGAAGAAAGAGAGAGAGAGGTTGAGCAGTTGGAATGGTTGGGCGAGACAGGATCATTTGTGTCCAAGGGATGATCAGAGCTAAAGGGTTCCCGTATTTGGGGATGGCTCACCTGAGCTGAGTAACTTTGCATCCCACATACGCTGGGCCAATGCTGCTGTTGTGGAGAATTCTTCCCAGCTGAAAAATGAAGGAGGCATTGAGGACATCAAACATATAGGATCATGGCAAGCTATTCTCACAAGTGGGCAGGAATTGGACTTACCAGTGTGGTGAGTGCTTTTTCTGTAGCGTTGAAGGCCTTTGAATTGGGCATCCCCATTTCTGGGTTATAATTGAGGTTGGTTATGGTCCAGTTGACGGTGAAGGGTTCAACTGCCAGGGCTGGGGTTGGTGTCAGGGCTGGTGGAGGGGCTACCACAGGAAATGAAATAAATGGATCAGTAAGAGGCTAGTGGCTCACTGCATGGTGTGACTGACCAAAATAAGAACCAATCAATTTAAATGTGTTCACATAGATGCTCTTCCATTGACATATGGCCAACACTATTGCCTTCCTATAACTCCTTGAGTTTAGTGAAAGGGCCATGAAGAGTTTTTAGAAGTTGGAAACTTACTTGGTTCAACTGGGACTTCATGATAACCTGGGGGAAAAGAAGATACACAGGTTTATGAATGAGGCAAGACAGTGGTGTTTCAGATGGAGATTCTGGTAATAGTTGCATCCATTATTCTCTTGTGTGGTGTACTGCTCAGAGCGGGGTGGGTGGGTCTCCAATCTATCTCCCTCTCAACCAGCTCTGTGGGAATTAGGAAAGCTTCTTGAACATGGGCTACGTGGTGAAGTAATAGGGGCAGGAGCAGGAAGGAGGCGTCCTTCTCAGTTGTTATGACCTCTTCCACTATCTATCTCTGGAGCCAATTCAGCTTCCTTCAGCCCATTTGAAAGCATGTCATTCTGGAGATGGAGCCCTCATCTCTCTGAAAACATTAGACCTGATGAGGAGACGGGACTCTCAGGACACCTGCACTGTAACTACGACACAAACCACACAGAGAGGTAATCTATGTACATGAAATCATCAAGAAACACTAAGTTACCGTTGACATAGAGGCTGTATCTTTCCATGCTGTAGGGACCCATCTTGGTGAAACCGCTGGTCTGGTTGACGATCTCGTGGTACACCTTCACTCGGTCAAAGGCGGGCGTGGTGGAGTCGTTGCGGTAAGTGCAGACGGCGTCCATTCCGGTTTCATCCCCGTCTCTCACCGGTCTGGGGAAAGAGAGAGAGAATTTGGGATACAGGACTGACCACAAAGGTGGAAAACAGAGGAGGGAGGAAGTCACTCTTGCCAGAGTGAGAAAGGACCAGAGGATATGTGTTTCCGCACTTGAGGAAGGCTTACCTGAGCTGAGTCACTTCGCATCCCAGGTACGCTGGGCCAATGCTGCTCTGGCGGAGAATTCTTCCAAACTGAAGAAGGAAGGAAACATTGAATTGGTGAAATCATCAGGATGACCCACAACACTGTCCCATGCCAGTCTCACAAGTAGATGGGGATCAGACTTACCAGCATGGTGAGCGCTTTCTCCGTAGCGTTGAAGGCCTTTGAGTTGGGAGTTCCCATTTCTGGCTTATATCTGAGGTTGGTTACGGTACAGTTGAGGGTGAAGCGTTCAAGTGTTGGGACTGGGGTTGGGGTTTGTGTTGGCGTTGGCAGAGTGGCTGCAAGTGGAAGAATAGGAGGTACATTGTGTGATGGGATTGTGACACACAGTAAAGCAATCAGCAAAAGCATGTTAAAATTTATGCTCTTCCACTGAGGCATGGCCATTACTGACACCCTCATTTTAGTCGTTCCCTTGAGTTTGTCATGAGGAGCACAATTTCTTATATTTTCATTTTATTGGGTTTTTATAAACAAGAATAATGTCATACAAACAAGTATAGCAAGTATTCTCATGTCGTTTGTGTATCACAAAAATACCATAATAAATGTGGAAAAAATTCTACAACTTATGCACACAATTTAAGGATTATGATATGGTGCTTACTTGATGCAACAGGAACTTCATGATACCCTAGGACAAAGAAAGACAGGCTGGTTTATGGATTGACCAAGACTATGGTGTTTCAGCTGTAGATATTTGAAAAGGGTTCAATCCAGACTTCCTCTTGAGCATAATCCTCCTTGGGCGAGGCTCCCTCCTCTCCATTCCCCCCTCTTTCCACCTATGAAACATGAATTCCCCTCGTAAGGGTGTTGTTCCTGAAGGAAGTACTGTGAGGGGAGAGGCTCCATCAGGCAAGGCCTCCTTCCACCTGCCTTGCTCCACCCTCTAGTCCCTGCTTTGCAATGTGTATTGTATTATTTTATGTACTGTGGCTTGCCATTGTTTTATTGATTATAGTTTAAAAAAGGGTAAAGGTACCCCTGCCCGTACGGGCCAGTCGTGTCCGACTCTAGGGTTGCGCGCTCATCTCGCTCAAGAGGCCGGGAGCCGGCGCCGTCCGAAGACACTTCTGGGTCACGTGGCCAGCGTGACGAAGCTGCTCTGGCGAGCCAGCACCAGCGCAGCACACAGAAACGCCGTTTACCTTCCCGCTATAAAGCAGTCCCTATTTATCTACTTGCACTTAGGGGAGCTTTTGAACTGCTAGGTGGGCAGGAGCTGGGACCGAACGGCGGGAGCTCACCCCACCGCGGGGATTCGAACCGCCGACCTTATGATCAGCAAGTCCTAGGCACTGAGGTTTTACCCATAGCGCCACCCGCGTCCCAATGATTATAGTTTAGATATCATTTATTGTAACTGTTGAGTGGATTTCTGTCTAACTTTTATATGTTGATTGACAGGGAACTGCCATTGGCTCAGAGACGAGAAATAGAAGGGCAGTTGTGTTACAGGGAGCCTCCGAAAATCTTGCGATGCAGCTCCTCTTCCGGGGAGGAGGAAAGCCCCACCTCCAGTGGGGAAGAGGTGCAAGGACCAGAGGATGATGGTAGGAGCCTTAACACTGCTTCTGGACAAGCTGGTCTGGAGGGAAACACACCCTTGCCATCGCCCATTCTGCGCAGTAGTTTGGGGCGCAGAGAGGGGAGGGGAGACGGTTGGGGGTAACAAAACTCTTATGTTGAGGGAGGTCCAAAGAAAGACCACTCCCGGATTCCGCTAGCGATTGAAGAGCTTTGGGGCTCTTCACTGTAAATAGTGTGCACAAAAATAAAGCCTGTAAAACACAGGTCGGAGTCCTGCCTGGTTACTCTCAAGCAACCGCTACAGCCACCAGACATTGATATTATTATTTTATACTATTCTAATGATTGTTGAACATTACTTTTTTGATGTAGGCTGCCTATTTTAAAGTTATTTTTATTATCACATTTTTGTATTGCATTAGATTGTTATAAGATGTACAATTTTTGTTTCTTCAGCTTGTAAACCGCCTTGAGTATTGTAAGATAGAAAGACGGTATACAAATTAAAAATGATGATGATGATGATGGAGTGAGAGGCCTCACCTCTCAGGATATCATGGACACAACAAGAAAACTGAGCTCAGTCTATTTCTGTACTATGACACAAACCCCACACAGAGATAAGGCATGCACACGAGAAGATTAGGAAACAGCTGATTACCATTGACATAGAGGCTGTATCTTTCCATGCTATAGGGACCCATCTTGGTGAAACCGCTGGTCTGGTTGACGATCTCGTGGTACACCTTCACCCTGTCAAAGGTGGGCGTGGTGGAGTCGTTGCGGTAAGTGCAGACGGCGTCCATTCCGGTTTCATCCCCATCACTCACAGGTCTGGGAGGAAAGAGAGAGAGGTTGAGTAGAATTATGAGCAGTTGGAACGGTTGGGTGAGAGGATCATTCGTGTCTGTTCAAGGGATGATCAGAGCTAAAAGGTTCCCGTGTTTGAGGATGGCTCACCTGAGCTGCGTCACTTTGCATCCCACATATGCCGGGCCAATGCTGCTGTTGCGGAGAATTCTTCCCAGCTGAAAAATGAAGGAGGCATTGAGTACATCAAATCGATAGAAGCGTGACAAGCCATTCTCACAAGTGGGCAGGAATTGGACTTACCAGCGTGGTGAGAGCTTTCTCTGTAGCATTGAAGGCTTTTGAATTGGGCGTCCCCATTTCTGGGTTATACTTGAGGTTGGTTACGGTCCAGTTGACGGTGAAGGGTTCAACTGCCAGGGCTGGGGTTGGTGTCGGGGCTGGTGGAGGGGCTGCCACAGGAAATGAAATAAATGGATCAGGAGAGGCTAGTGGCTCACTGCATGGTGTGACTGACCAAAATAACAACCAATCAATTTATATGTGTTTACATAGATACTTGTAGTGGTTTGGAGTTACTCGTGCGTAAGCCGACCCCGTTTGGGTGCTTGGTTGCCTGGTTAAACCCTTCGGACTGCACAGCCCATCTCCGCTTGACTGCCTCAGTCACTGGCAGAATCTGTCTGTGGGCGTTTCTTAAACCTCTGCCAGCATAAAAGCTGTTTGACACCTAATCGTCTCCGCCTCTCATTGCGCGGGAGTCTCCTGCGCAGGGTGGGCGTGGGTAGCGGAGTGCCTGGGCTCTCTTCACTGACTTCCAGGGAAGAATCCCGGAGCCCTTCCACCTCCTCTTCCCATTGCTCTCCTGGACTCTTGGTGTTACACGTATTTCCTTCCCCTTCCACCAAGCTGAGTCTCCCCCTTGTGCTAGGACCTTCACCTGCAGAATCGGAGACCCTCTCCTTCTCCCGTGTCTCTGATGTCAGTTCCCTGACAATACTCTTCCATTGACATATGGCCAACACTATTGCCTTTCTATAACTCCTTTCCTTGGGCTTGGCGAAAGGGCCATGAAGGGCTTTAAGATGTAGGATTTTTAAAAGTAAACTTACTTGATTCAGCTGGGACCTCATGATAACCTAGGACAAAGGAAGACAGGCTGGTTTGTGATTGGACCAACGTGGGAACCATGAAGTCATGGCAAAGGTTTATAGCGCCACCTGGCGCCTCGCTGACCTCGGTGACCTGCATGTCCATGCCTTGCAGTGTATTACGTGCATAACCTTATATGGCGATGGGTGGGTAAAAGCCATGACCGGATGTAGGTAACGTGAGACATTGGCAAATGGCCATGCGACAGGGGAGAACCAAGGAGAATAAAATCGGAGGAGGGTGGTCGAAGGAGCTGCTCATACCATCCTGAAAATATTGCTGGCTCTCTGTGTCTTTTTTCAAATGCTAAACAGCGCCATTTGTGACGGCTGGCTTCCGTCTGACCAAGACAGTGGTATTTCAGTTGTAGACACTTGAAAAATGTTCAATCCAGACTTGAACCTGAGTGTACACTGAGTGTAATCCTCCTCAGGGGAGGCTCCCCCCTCTCCATGCCCCACTCCCAAATTTCCTTCTGCCTATGAAACATGACATCCTCAGTTCGGGATTGAGGAGCCTCATCTCTCAGGAAATCATGGACACAACAAGAAAACTGAGCTCAGAGGACAGTCTATTCTATTCCATTACACAAACCACAGACAGTTAATCTATGCACATGAAGTGACTAAGAATCTCTTGGCTACCGTTGACGTAGAGGCTGTATCTTTCCATGTTGTAGGGACCCATCTTGGTGAAGCCGCTGGTCTGGTTTACAATCTCATGGTACACCTTCACCCGGTCAAAGGCGGGCGTGGTGGAGTCGTTGCGGTAAGTGCAGACGGCGTCCATTCCGGTTTCCTCCCCATTGCTCACCGGTCTGGGAGGAGAGAGAAAGAATTTCAGGACACACCAAAAAGGTGGACAACAGAGGAGGGATGAAGTCACTGTTGCTGGAGTGAGTAATGCCCAGAGGATACATTCAATTCAAAATCCTTTATTAGGCGTATCACACCTCACATTAACAAACAAACAAACATCATATACAGACTGTATAAAATACGGGCTCAGCGAACACAGTTTATCCCAGTCCTATTCTTAAGAGGAAGGAGAAAGTCACTGTTGCTGGAGTGAGTAATGTCCAGAGGATACATGTTTCCACATTTGAGGAAGGCTTACCTGAGCTGAGTCACTTCGCATCCCAGGTACGCCGGGCCAATGCTGCTGTTGCGGAGAATTCTTCCAAACTGAAGAAGAAAAGAAACACTTAATTGGTGAGATCAACAGGCTCGCTCACACCTCATTGCATGCCATTCTCAAAAGTGGCTCAGAATCAGACTCACCAGCATGGTGAGCACTTTCTCTGTAGCGTTGAAGGCCTTTGAGTTGGGCGTCCCCATTTCTGGCTTGTATCTGAGGTTGGTTATGGTACAATTGATGGTGAAGTGTTCATGTGTTGGGGTTGGCGTTTGTGTTGGCATTGGCAAAGTGGCTGGAACAGGAGGAGAAAGATATGTACTAGGGTCAAGAGATTTATAGCACTATACAATTATTATACCCCATCCATTAAAGGGTGCTCATATTGACACGCGGTTCACTGATGTATTACCAAAGGTTTTAATATCATGAGTCTCATCCCTGACTATGTTGTAAGAGACTCTACGAAGAAGAAGAAGAAGAAGAAGAAGAAGAAGAAGAAGAAGAAGAAGAGGAGGAGGAGGAGAGTTTGGATTTGATATCCCGCCTTTAACTCCCTTTTAAGGAGTCTCAAAGCGGCTAACTTTCTCCTTTCCCTTCCTCCCCCACAACAAACCCTCTGTGAGGTGAGTGGGGCTGAGAGACTTCAAAGAAGTGTGACTGGCCCAAGGTCACCCAGCAGCTGCATGTGGAGGAGTGGAGACGCGAACCTGGTTTCCCAGATTACGAGACTACTGCTCTTAACCACTACACCACACTGGCTCTCAAAGTAAAAATACTTAGGTGGTACTTACTTGCTTCAAGAGGGGCTTCATTGTAACCTAGAAAAGGACAAGATACACTGGGAGTGTGCTGTGTTAAAATTTCAATGTGGTTCTACTTACTTGTTTCAGGAGGGTCTTCATGATAACCTACAGAAAAGTAAGAGACGGTCATTTGAGAAGCTCTCAATATATTGATGTTTAAAATATGGAGGTTTCTTTCTGGGGCAGGAGAATAGTTATGTCCTCCTGTATTCAGAAGATGCACTAAGCAGAGGCAGTGAGAAGCATCTCACACGCATTATGACACAATCATGTCCATCACATGACAATCCCCTCAATCAGCTTTGGACACTTTCATGACATGGGGAGGCCTCCTGGGCAGAGGACGAAAACCTCCATAGCATCTGAAGGAGCGTCTCCACCCCCATCGTTCAGCCCGGACACTGAGATCCAGCGCCGAGGGCCTTCTGGCGGTTCCCTCATTGCGAGAAGTAAGGTTACAGGGAACCAGGCAGAGGGCCTTCTCGGTAGTGGCTCCTGCCCTGTGGAACGCCCTCCCAGCAGATGTCAAAGCAATAAACAACTATTTTACTTTTAGAAGTCATCTGAAGGCAGCCCTCTTTAGGGAAGTTTTTAATGTTTGATGCTGTACTGTTTTTAATATTCAGTTGGAAGCCGCCCAGAGTGGCTGGGGAAACCCAGCCAGATGGGCGGGGTATAAATAATAAATTATTATTATTCACTTCCGGAGGCGGCGCGACCGGCAATGGCTGCCTTCTCCGACTGAGGAGAAGGAGCTCCGCTGCGAAAGGGTCGTCCGCTACGGCAAAGCGGAGACCCAATTAGGCAAACCACAGGTAGCAGAAGCCTGTGGTCCCGGGACCCGGCGGGCGCCAAAAGCAGCCCCCAAAACGTTGAAGGAACCCCGTAAGGGGCTCCGGATCGCGGAGGGGGTAGCGGCGCTGTGGGTCGTTCCGCAAACAGCGGAGTGAAGCCGCATTGCTGTTCCCGGTCAGCGCTGTCCTTTCTTCCTGCAACTTTTCGGAACTTTGGAAACTACAACCCGTGAGTAAATTTGGACGATGAAAACTTTCTGAAACTTTTATCAACTTTCTGAAACTTTTGAGAACTTTTCTGAAACTTTCAAAACTTTTTTAAAAAAGTTGAAATTTGGCTGAAAACGGAGTGAGGATAAGCAGGAAGCCTGCCTCCCACTATACTGAACTTTAAGCAAAGAGCAGGAGGAGTGGAGACAAAAAGTTATGCTCTAACCAATTGCCGGCACCCTTAAAAGCAGATTTCTGAGTGAAAGACTTTGAGCTATTGATTCTTCTTGGGATAGTTGGGGTGCACTGATATTCTTCTTCTGTGGTACCAGTGGATTACAAAATAAGTAAGAACCCCTGGTGCTGGAGCTGCCTGGCTGAGCACCAGTCTGCAACTTTGGTTACATTGAACTCAATTTTGAAACATTCTGAGCTGTGAACACATTGAAACTGATGCAGTCAAGGCACTGTAGAAACATTGTTTTGTTTTAAGTTTACTCTGCTAAAAATAATACACTGTGGAGGCTGTGGACATGGACTTAAATTTACAAGTTTAACTTGGATTTGATCTTTTCCCTGAAGACGTATTAAGCTCCCTCTAGAGGATTTTGGACTTACAGCAGTGACTTTGTTTTACTTTCCCTTTCCTGGCCTTTGTTTGACTACTGCACCTGGGACTTCACTCTCTCATGGGAACAACTTGGATTGACCTTGGATTACAGACAACTCTGGAATGAGTGGCGCAAGGAGAAGAGGAAGAACTAAACAAACAACTTTAACTTTATCTGCAGCCTCACAGCGTAGATCATCTGTGCCGGCCTTGCCTTCCGCTTTGCCTCCAGACATAGAGGAGGCCTCCCTATTACAAACAGGGGAGGGTGAGACAGAGGAGCTGCACTTGGAAGATATGGCTTCAGGGACAAGTAGCTCTGTCTTGGATAAAATCTTGGAGAAGTTAGAGGTTTTGGACAAGAAGGCTGACCTACATACAGCTAAAATTGATCAGAACACAGAAAGTTTGAACAAGTTGACTGGGCAAGTGGCACAGAATGCCCAGGCTATTGGAGAATTAAAGGAGGCTGTAGGTGAAAACCGTAAACTGGCTGAAGATACTGGTCAAAGAGTGGAAAAACTTGAGAAAGAAGTAAGACCACTTAGCAAACAAGTTGGAGAACACCAGATTCATTTTTTGATGTCAGAACTGCGAAGTAAGGAGACCAACTTGAGGATACGGTCGATTCCAGAGGTGGAAGAAGATAATTTTACTGAATTCCTAACTAAGGAAATTGCCAGATTTTGGAATCTAGAGGAAAAAGACTTCAAAATAGTATCTGCTTTTAGGCTTGGCAGAGTCAAAAGGATAGAGAGGCCCAGAGACTGCTTGATAACATTGAGATCAAAGGAGGAAAGGGACAAGATTTTGGGCCTGCACTACGAAAGGTCACTAGACATTTTGGGCAAGAGAATTGAAATTTACAAGGACATCCCTAGACAGTTGCTGGATCTCAGATCTAACTACACAGAACTGGCAAGATTGTTAAGAAGCAACGCAATCTTCTTCAGGTGGGAGTTTCCACAAGGATTATCCTTTACCTATAGAGGGAGAAAGATCAAAATTAAAACAGCGGAAGACAGAGACAAATTTCTGGGAGCACACGGAGAAGACCTCCATAAAGGACTTGGATTGCCAGCGCCGGAACCCCCAGGGGAACCCGCCCCCTCGGATCCTCAAGGACCAGAGAACAAGGTACCACCCCAGAAAGAATAACCGGACTTGCCCAGGATGTCTCTGCAGCTTTTGAGTTGGAACATAAATGGCTGTAACAGCCCCGAAAAAAGGTCTAAAATCTTTCATATATTAAAAAAGGAACAATTGGACATTATATGTTTACAAGAAACACATGTGATTAGGCTCCATAGAAAGGTGTTAATAAATAAAAGGCTTGGTCAAGAATTTATATCATCGGACATAGTCAAGAAGAGAGGTGTAGTGATCTATGCAAAAGAGAGCCTTTCACCAAAATTTCTCTTTAAAGATGAAAGTGGAAGAATCCTCGCAATAGAAGTACAATATCAAGGAGAAAAAATTTTGATATTAGGAATTTATGCTCCAAATGAAGGCAAATCAGACTTTTATAAGAAATTGCACGAGACTATGCTGGACTATCTGGATTATAACAACGTCATCATGATGGGGGACATGAATGGGGTCGTATCAACGAACATGGATAAGTCATTGAATCAAAACATCACTAAAGAAGGAAGATTACCTAAGACTTTTTTTGAAATGACCGACAATATGGACTGGGTTGACATTTGGAGAGTCAGAAACCCCTTGGGAAGAGAGGGAACATTCTTTTCTGAAGCCCAACTGACCTGGACACGAATCGACCAAATATGGATAACTAGAAGTCTGGCACCTAAGGTGAGGAAGGTGGAAATCTGCCCCAAAACATGCTCCGACCATAACGCCTTGAGAATGGATATGACACTGACTCCAACCGGCTCCTTTAGATGGAAGATGAATGATGGCCTGTTTAGAGATCAAAGAATTGTAAAGAAGGCCCAAAAAACCTTAAAGGACTATTTTGAGATTAATTTGAATACTACGGTGGAAAAAAGAACTATCTGGGACGCAAGCAAAGCTGTGATGAGAGGGTTCCTGATTCAACAGAATTCCTTAAAGAAAAGACTGCAAAATGAAAAGAAAGATAAAATTTTGGAAAGCATCAAAGAGTTGGAGAAGAAGTTAAGATCTAACCCGAAGTCCCAACCGATCCTGAGAGAAATCAAACTTCATCAGACACAATATTCTAAATTGATAAATCAGGAAATAGAATGGAAGATTAAAACAATGAAACAAAAAACTTTTGAATCGGCTAATAAATGTGGGAAACTGCTAGCCTGGCAGCTGAAAAGAAGACAAAGATTAAATACAGTAACGAACTTAGAGGTTGAAGGAAGGAACATCCAGAATCCGGGAGAGATTAGAAAGTGTTTCCAGAGATATTTTAAAAAGCTATACACTCAAGGGCCACAAGATGAAACAGAGATTACACAATTTTTGAAGAGAAATGGACTAGCAAAGCTGTCAGAAGAAAACAGAACAATTTTGAATGGCAAAATAACACGACAAGAGATCGAGCAGGCCATCCAGAGTTTGAAACAGGGCAAATCACCAGGACCAGATGGACTGACCTCTAACTACTACAAGATATTGAAGGACTACTTGATACAGCCACTGTTGGAGGTCAGTAACGAAATAATGGAGGGGAAGAAGGCGCCTGAATCGTGGAAAGAAGCATTTATCACATTGATTCCAAAGTCGGAAACTGAGAAGACACAACTTAAGAACTACCGTCCCATCTCCCTTTTAAATGTGGATTACAAAATATTTGCAGATGTTCTGGCACGAAGATTTAAGAAAGTTCTAAGTGAGATAATCCATAAAGACCAGGCAGGCTTTCTCCCGGGCAGACACATGTTTGCTAATACAAGGAACATTATAGACATATTGGAACTTTTACAAACAAACATAAACACTAAAGCAGTCTTAATTTTCATAGACGCGGAGAAGGCCTTTGACAACATATCCTGGAGATTTATGAAGGGGAACCTAAAAGAAATGGGAGTGGGACGGGGGTTTGAGAATGGGATTGATGCAATATATTCAGAACAAAAGGCCAAACTGATAGTTAACAATGTGGTTACTGAAGAGTTCAAAATTGAAAAAGGCACACGACAGGGCTGCCCGATTTCCCCATTACTGTTCATTTCGGTTCTGGAAGTGCTACTGAATATGATTAGGGGGGACCGGTTGGTGGAGGGGATCCAGGTCGGAGCGAAACAATATAAACTTAAAGCTTTTGCAGATGACCTAGTTCTGACATTACAGGAGCCGGAATCTAGTACGAAAAATGTATTACAACTGATACAAAACTTTGGTCGAGTGGCCGGATTTAAGCTAAATAAACAAAAAACTAAGGTGTTGGGGAAGAACTTGACAGATACTGAGTTGGAACGGTTTCAGAAAGAGACAGATTTAAATGTGGTTAAAAAAGTCAAATACCTAGGGGTAAATATAACAGCAAAAAATCTGAGTCTATTCAAAGACAATTATGAAAAATGCTGGTCAGAAATTAAGAGAGACTTGGATAGTTGGTCAAGATTAAGACTTTCTTTGTTAGGCCGAATAGCTGCCATCAAGATGAATGTATTACCAAAAATGTTATTTTTGTTTCAGACATTACAGATTGTAGATAAGACAGAGTGCTTCCGGAGGTGGCAGAAAGACATATCTAAATTCGTCTGGCAGGGCAAAAAGCCCAGAATTAAATTTAAAATATTAACAGATGCAAAAGAAAGAGGGGGCTTTGCCCTGCCAGACTTAAAGTTGTACTATGAAGCTGCAGCTTTCTGCTGGCTAAAAGATTGGCTACTTCTTGAAGATACGGATGTCTTGGATCTGGAAGGTTTTAACAATGCATTTGGATGGCATGCGTATTTATGGTATGACAAAGCTAAGATAAATAAGGCCTTTAAGAACCATATTGTTAGAAAATCAGTTTTTAATGTCTGGATAAAATACAAAGACTTACTGGAGAACAAAACTCCGAGGTGGCTGTCACCCCTGGAGGCCAAGGCTCGAAAAAGAGCCAATATGGAGGCCAACTGGCCAAAATATTGGGAAATACTAGAAAAGGATGGAGACAACTGGAAATTGCAGAGTTTAGAAAAGATGAGAGACAAAGTGCGAGACTGGTTATACTATGCTCAGATTAAAGAATTGTTTAAAAATGACAAAAAGTTAGGATTCCAAGTGGAAAAGTCAAAGTTAGAAACTGAACTGTTAGAACCTAAGACTAAAGTACTTTCAAAAATGTATAACTTGCTGCTGAAATGGAACACACAAGACGAAATGGTAAAATCAACAATGATAAAATGGGCTCAAGACATTGGGCATAATATTATGTTTGAAGATTGGGAAAGGTTGTGGACCTCTGGGTTGAACTTCACTGCATGTAATGCATTGAAGGAAAATGTGATGAAAATGATGTATAGATGGTACATGACTCCTGTTAAATTAGCCAAAATATACCATTCGTCTGATAGTAAATGTTGGAAATGTAAGGAAAATGAAGGAACATTTTTCCACCTCTGGTGGACATGCCCTAGAGTGAAGGCCTTCTGGGAGACAATATATAATGAATTAAAAAAGGTGTTTAAATACACCTTTACCAAAAAACCAGAGGCCTTTCTCTTGGGTATTGTAGGCCAGGGTGTGTTAAAAAAGGACAGAACATTCTTTATGTATGCAACAACAGCAGCAAGAATACTGATCGCCAAGAATTGGAAAACGCAGAAGCTACCCACTGTGGAAGAATGGCAGATGCAGCTGATAGACTACATGCAGTTAGCCGAAATGACCGGCAGAATTCGAGACCAGGGAGAAGAAAGGATGGAAGAAGATTGGAAGAAATTTAAGACTTATTTACAAAAATATTGTAATTTGGTTGAGTGCTGAATCGGATGCCAGAGCCGAAAATAACTGTCTATCACTAAATTAGATCTAAGGATGAATTATATGCTAACTAAATCAAGATTATGAGTAAAATAATAATTTGTTTGAAACTAATTTAATAATGATGCAAGTGTATGTGGGAGGTGTGGGGGAGTCTTATGTAACAATTGAAAGATGCTAAATGGACAATGTTGATTTGTGTTTATATAATATATGTTTTATGTGAAAAACTTTAATAAATATATATTTAAAAAAAAAAAATAATAAATTATTATTATTATTATTATTATTATCATCCCTGCACCCAGATTGGCACAGCAACTCAAGCAGGAACAAAATCACTTGAAAATACTCCAGCATTCAGTTCACAAGCAGGGATCCTAATATCTCTGTAAATATTGGCTCAGATGAAGGCTGGGCTTGGGGGTACTGCACAAAACACACACACACACACACACACACACACACACACACACACACACGGACAATCCATGCACATCAAGGGCTCCACAACTTGTTTACCATTGATGTAGAGGCTGTATCTTTCCACCTCATAGGGCCCCATCTTGCTGAAGTTGTCCGTCTGGTTGACGATCTCGTGGTACACCTTCACTCGGTCAAAGGCGGGGCTGGTGGAGTCATTGCGGTAAGTGCAGACGGCGTCCATTCCAGTTTCATCCCCGTTCTTCACTGGTCTGGGAGGACAAAGAGAGAGGGAGATCATTCAGGATGCAGAATGGTCCACAAGGGAAGAAAGGATGGAGTCCCACTTGCAAGGTGTGTTCCCATTGGAGGAAGACTTACCTGAGCTGAGTCACTCTGCACCCCAGATACGCAGGGCCAATGCTGCTGTTGCTGAGGAACCTGCCAAGCTGAGAGAGGAATGAGACACGATGTAAAAACAAGAGCCTGGTCTACCCCTCCTCACAAGCCGTTCTCACAAGCAGTCGCAATCAGACTTACCACTGCGATGAGTGCTCTTTCCGTTGTGTTGAACACTGTAGAATTGGGTTGTCCCATCTCTTCCCTGTACTTGAGGTTGGTGACGGTGAAATTGACGGTGAATTGTTCAACCCCTGGAATTGGGGTTGTTGTTTGGGCAGGTGTGGGCAGAGTGGCTGGAACAGACATAGGTATATCATAAATTTCCATTGCACCCTTCCCAAGGGGGAAGCAGAAAAGTTAAAACAAGAGGAAATCAAATGAAAGAACTCCCAGAATACAGTAATTAAAATGCAAGACATCAAACTCCCAGGACTCAAACAATATATTTTTCCTCCTTAAGAGATTGAAATACTTTTAATTTCAACAAGAAATTGATGGAATTGTGTGACTGAAAATTGAGGAAAAGAAAACCAAATAAAGCAATATTCAGAATGCAAGAATTAAAACAAAGGCCATGAAACTTCATATTCTCAAACTATATATCCCCTTCTGAACAGATTGAAATATTTGCAATGTCAACTTGGTGTTGATCACATGGTGAGACTGATAAATCTAACAAATGAATCACTTGAATCAAAGAAGCTTCATTTTGTTACTCTTCCACTCATGCATTGTCAACATCAGCTACTCTGATTGTCAGAAGGGGGGTGTTGTGTTACAATTTCAATGTGGTTCTACTTACTTGTTTCAGGAGGGTCTTCATGATAACCTACAGAAAAGTAAGAGGTGGTCATTTGAGAAGCTCTCAATATATTGATGTTTAAAATAGGGAGGGTTTTTTCCTGGGGCAGGAGAATAGTTATGTCCTCCTGTATTCAGAAGATGCACTAAGCAGAGGCAGTGAGAAGCATCTCACACGCATTATGACACAATCATGTCCATCACATGACAATCCCCTCAATCAGCTTTGGACACTTTCATGACATGGGGAGGCCTCCTGGGCAGAGGACGAAAACCTCCATAGCATCATCCCTGCACCCAGATTGGCACAGCAACTCAAGCAGGAACAAAATCACTTGAAAATACTCCAGCATTCAGTTCACAAGCAGGGATCCCAATATCTCTGTAAACATTGGCTCAGATGAAGGCTGGGCTTGGGGGTACTGCACAAATATCTCTCTCTCTCTCTCTCTCTCTCTCTCTCCCATACACACACACACACACACACAGAGAGAGAGAGAGAGAGAGAGAGAGAGAGAGAATATATGCACATCAAGGGCTCCACAACTTGTTTACCATTGATGTAGAGGCTGTATCTTTCCACCTCATAGGGGCCCATCTTGCTGAAGTTGTCCGTCTGGTTGACGATCTCGTGGTACACCTTCACTCGGTCAAAGGCGGGGCTGGTGGAGTCATTGCGGTAAGTGCAGACGGCGTCCATTCCAGTTTCATCCCCGCTCTTCACTGGTCTGGGAGGACAAAGAGAGAGGGAGATCATTCAGGATGCAGAATGGTCCACAAGGGAAGAAAGGATGGAGTCCCACTTGCAAGGTGTGTTCCCATTGGAGGAAGACTTACCTGAGCTGAGTCACTCTGCACCCCAGATACGCAGGGCCAATGCTGCTGTTGCTGAGGAACCTGCCAAGCTGAGAGAGGAATGAGACACGATGTAAAAACAAGAGCCTGGTCTACCCCTCCTCACAAGCTGTTCTCACAAGCAGTCGCAGTCAGACTTACCACTGCGATGAGTGCTCTTTCCGTTGTGTTGAACACTGTAGAATTGGGTTGTCCCATCTCTTCCCTGTACTTGAGGTTGGTGACGGTGAAATTGACGGTGAATTGTTCAACCGCTGGAATTGGGGTTGTTGTTTGGGCAGGTGTGGGCAGAGTGGCTGGAACAGACATAGGTATATCATAAATTTCCATTGCACCCTTCCCAAGGGGGAAGCAGAAAAGTTAAAACAAGAGGAAATCAAATGAAAGAACTCCCAGAATACAATAATTAAAATGCAAGACATCAAACTCCCAGGACTCAAACAATATATTTTTCCTCCTTAAGAGATTGAAATACTTTTAATTTCAACAAGAAGTTGATGGAATTGTGTGACTGAAAATTGAGGAAAAGAAAACCAAATAAAGCAATATTCAGAATGCAAGAATTAAAACAAAGGCCATGAAACTTCATATTCTCAAACTATATATCCCCTTCTGAACAGATTGAAATATTTGCAATGTCAACTTGGTGTTGATCACATGGTGAGACTGATAAATCTAACAAATGAATCACTTGAATCAAAGAAGCTTCATTTTGTTACTCTTCCACTCCTGCATTGTCAACATCAGCTACTCTGTCAGAGGCGGGTGTAGGGTTAGAATTTCAATGTGGTTCTACTTACTTGTTTCAGGCGGGTCTTCATGATAACCTACAGAAAAGTAAGAGGTGGTCATTTGAGAAGCTCTCAATATAATGATGTTTAAAATATGGAGGGTTTTTTCCTGGGGCAGGAGAATAGTTATGTCCTCCTGTATTCAGAAGATGCACTAAGCAGAGGCAGTGAGAAGCATCTCACACGCATTATGACACAATCATGTCCATCACATGACAATCCCCTCAATCAGCTTTGGACACTTTTATGACATGGGGAGGCCTCCTGGGCTTTTCAAATATAATAGTAACAGGTTGGGATTCCTCACTATTTTGGACGGCACACTGTCTGTACACATGAATAAACATCCTTCACCTCTATGAGAAAATCATCTCACTGCCACGGGAGCCTCAGACCCTCACACAACATATGGTGAAAACCTCCAGAGTCATATTTCTGCGTCATGATTAGCCCTGTTCTACCCAAACAACACACAATATCATATTCATGCAAGTCCGCAGCACTCTGTCTCGGAAATTCGGCCTCTGGAGAAGGCTGGGCTGGGAAAACTGCTGTGTTGCTTCTAGTAACATTCATGGATATACACACACCCACCCACAGATATCCAGATAATTGATGCACATCCAAAGTTTAAAAACCACTCAGCTACCGTTGACATAGAGGCTGTATCTTTCCAGATAGTATTGCCCCATCTCAGTGAAACCGTTGGTCTGGTTGACGATCTCGTGGTACACCTTCACTCGGTCAAAGGCGGGCGTGGTGGAGTCGTTGCGGTAAGTGCAGACGGCGTCCATTCCGGTTTCATCCCCGTCTCTCACCGGTCTGGGAGGAGAGGGAAATCAGGATTCAGGATTGACCACAGATACGGACAAGGGGGGACAGAAGATGCCAACCTTGTTTGCCTGGGTTGCCAGCAGAGCAGATATGTTCTCACCTTTGAGGAAGGCTTACCTGAGTTGAGTCACTTTGCACCTCAGATATGCCGGGCCAATGCTGCTGTTGAGGAGAATTCTGTCAAGCTGAGGAAGGAAAGAGACATTGAGCATCTTCCACCCTATAAAAAGTGTACTAATTTATCCACACATCCCTTGCTAACTGCCATGGAGTCAGGCTTACCAGGTGGAGGAGATCACTCTCCGTTGCATTGAATATTTTGGAATTGTGCATTCCCATCTCTTCCCTGTACTTGAGGTTGGTGATGGTGAAATTGACAGTGAATTGTTCAACCGCTGGAATTGGGGTTGTTGTTTGGGCAGGTGTGGGCAGAGTGGCTGGAAGAGACGTAGGCATTTTATGAATTTGCATTCCACCCTTCTCAAAGGGGAAGCAGAATAGTAAAAAGAAGAGGAAATCAAATGAAGGAATTCCCAGAATACAATAATTAAAATGCAAGACATCAAACTCCCAGGTCTCATGATATATATTTCCTCCTTAAGAGACTGAAATACTTTTAATTTCAACAAAAGTCGATGGAATGGTGTGATTGGGAATTGAGAAAAGAAAACCAAATAAAGCAGAGTATTCAGAATGCAAGAATTAAAACAAAGGCCATGAAACTCCATATTCTCAACTATATACCCCCTTCTGAACAGATTGAAATATTTTGTATGTCAACTAAGTGTCGATCACACGGTGAGACTGATAATTCTAACAAATGAATCACTTGAATCAAAGAAGCTTCATTTTGGTACTCTTCCACTCATGAATTGTCGACATCAGCTCCTCTGATTGTCGGGTGTGTGTGTGTGCAGTGTTAGAATTTAAAAGTGGTTCTACTTACTCGTTTCAGGAGGGTCTTCATGATAACCTATGGAAATGGAAGAGACGTTAATTTAGGAAATTGCATAATGTAATACCACAAGCAGGCTTTTCAAATGTAATAGTAACGGGTTGGGATTTCTCACTATTTTGGACGGTGCACTGTCTGTACACAGGAATGAACATCCTTCACCTCTATGAGAAAATCATCTCACTGCCACGGGAGCCTCAGACCCTCACACAACATCTGGTGAAAACCTCCAGAGTCATATCTCTACGTCATGATTAGCCCTGTTCTACCCAAACAACACACAATATCATATTCATCCAAGTCCGCAGCACTCTGTCTCGGAAATTAGGCCTCTGGAGAAGGCTGGGCTGGAGAAACCGCTGTGTTGCTTCTAGTAACATTCATGGACACACCCACACACCCACAGACATCCAGATAATTGATGCACATCCAAAGTTTAAAAACCACTCAGCTACCGTTGACGTAGAGGCTGTATCTTTCCAGATAGTATTGCCCCATCTCAGTGAAACCGTTGGTCTGGTTGACGATCTCGTGGTACACCTTCACCCGGTCAAAGGCGGGCGTGGTGGAGTCGTTGCGGTAAGTGCAGACGGCGTCCATTCCGGTTTCATCCCCGTCTCTCACCGGTCTGGGAGGAGAGGGAAATCAGGATTCAGGATTGACCACAGATACGGAC
The DNA here is from genome assembly GCF_964188315.1 of Podarcis muralis. NCBI lineage: Eukaryota > Metazoa > Chordata > Lepidosauria > Squamata > Lacertidae > Podarcis > Podarcis muralis. The sequence goes on along the minus strand of NC_135672.1, from coordinate 3,920,008 downwards.
AAGGGGGGACAGAAGATGCCAACCTTGTTTGCCTGGGTTGCCAGCAGAGCAGATATGTTCTCACCTTTGAGGAAGGCTTACCTGAGTTGAGTCACTCTGCACCTCAGATATGCCGGGCCAATGCTGCTGTTGAGGAGAATTCTGTCAAGCTGAGGAAGGGAAGAGACATTGAGCATCTTCCACCCTATAAAAAGTGTACAAATTTATCCATACATCCCTTGCTAACTGCCATGGAGTCAGGCTTACCAGGCGGATTAGATCACTCTCCGTTGCATTGAATATTTTGGAATTCTGAGTTCCCATCTCTTCCCTGTACTTGAGGTTGGTGATGGTGAAATTGAGGGTGAATTGTTCAACCGCTGGAATTGGGGTTGTTTTTTGGGCAGGCGTTGGCAGAGTGGCTGGAACAGAGGGAGGAATAAATGAACGAACGAACGAACGAACGAACGAACGAACGGACGAACGTGTGTATTCGGTAAATTTCTACCCCACTCTTCCTTAGCAAAGGGCACCCAGGATGGTTAAAAAGAGGAAATCAAATAAAGCAATACCCAGAATACAATATTTGAAATGAATGTCATAAGTTTGCCCACCCTCAAAGGTGGCGTGGCCAGGCGACTCCAATTATCTGTTGGCTGGCTGGGGAAGGATCTCCCAACTGCCGGCCAATTGGCCAATGCCGGCAGGTTTCAGGTAGGAGTTCCCCGGGGCGGGCCCTGTGGAACCCCTTCCCATCAAATGCCAAGGAGATAAGTAACTATACAATCTTTAGAAGACAACTAAAGGCAGCCTGGTATTGGGAAGTTTTTAAAATGTTTTTTAATGTTTAATGTTTTTGTATCTGCTGGAAGCCGCCCAGAGTGGCTGGGGAAACCCAGTCAGATGTGTGGGGTCTAAATAATAAAATCATTATTAGCATGCTTCCAGCTCTCCCTCCTTTTAAAAATCATTTTTAAATAATTAAAAACAAAACCATCACTGTGAAATTTTCTTACTTGTCAGCTGGGATGCCGTGGGGGAAATTACTGGGGGCTGTCTGGGCGTTGTCGCTACCGGGGTGATTTTGATGGTTGTGCGGGCTGTGGCGGGTATAAGTGGAGGCAGCGGAGGCTTTGTGGAAGAGCCTATGGAGGAAATAGAAAGCCAGGGGGTTACCATGAGAAGATGTGATGGGGAGAAGAGATAATCCTTCTCCCTTTGCCTGCCCTTTAAGTCTCCAGAAAGGGTTCATATCAATGAAATCGAAAGAGAGCTTATGTGATGCATGCTTAGAGCACTGGTTCTCAAAGGATCATCGCTTCGTCATGGTGAGTGGGCTTGCATGTTCCTATGACCCTTGTGAGCGAAGCTGTTGGGAATCTCGTACTCCCAGCAGGGTCACCCAAGGCAGTAAGGTCAAAGGGAAGGAGCTAGGACAAAGAATGACCCAAGAAGTCCTCAACAGCAGAACAGGCGGAAGATAACAAGGGGCTTGTTACAACGGTTGCGAAGGCGGACGAAGAATCTACCGGTTGCCGTGATACTCATGTCATCGGAATAGAGCCTTACTGATCTCCACACATAAAACAAATTCACACACAGGCTTCTTCAAAAAAGCCACCCCACCCCTCAAAAAAAGTCCCGTGGTGATTGGCAAATGGTTACAGGAGCAGGACCGTGAAATCTGGACGCCCTAGTCATGAACCGGCACATGGGGGGCGGATACTGATTCAGTCATTCGGACTAAAGGAATGAGGCAGCTGAGCAGCTCGGCAGCTGTATCCATGACTGCGCAGCCATACTTAGGATCCACTCTGCTCCCCCTGAAAAGCATGTGCGGATCCAGAACTGACAGAAGAGGATGGCAAGTGTAGCAGGAAGATTCAAGGACAATCCAAGAAACATTTCAGTGTAGTAGAGTATCTATCTATCTATCTATCTATCTATCTATCTATCTATCTATCTATCCACCCATCCATCTATCTATTTATCTATCTATCATCTATCTCTATCTATCTATCTATCTATCTATCTATCTATCTATCTATCTATCTATCTATCTATCATCTATCATCTATCTATCTATCTATCTATCTATCTATCTATCTATCATCTATCTATCTATCTATCATCTATCTATCTATCTATCTATCTATCTATCTATCTATCTATCTATATCTATCTATCTATCTATCTATCTATCTATCTATCTATCATCGATCGATCTATCTATCTATCTATCTATCTATCATCTATCTATCTATCTATCTATCTATCTATCTATCTATCTATTTGCAGAATATGGATAGACATCTTTTCAAAATGAGAGCAAGACCGGCCAGGGACACCTGGCTTGAGAGCAGTACATGTGAAAAGGATCTAGGAGTCTCGGTTGACCACAAACTTGACATGAGCCAACAGTGTGACGCGGCAGCTAAAAAAGCCAATGCAATTCTGGGCTGCATCAATAGGAGTATAGCATCTAGATCAAGGGAAGTAATAGTGCCACTGTATTCTGCTCTGGTCAGGCCTCACCTGGAGTACTGTGTCCAGTTCTGGGCACCACAGTTCAAGAAGGACACTGACAAACTGGAACGTGTCCAGAGGAGGGCAACCAAAATGGTCAAAGCCCTGGAAACGATGCCTTATGAGGAACGGCTAAGGGAGCTGGGCATGTTTAGCCTGGAGAAGAGGAGGTTAAGGGGTGATATGATAGCCATGTTCAAATATATAAAAGGATGTCACATAGAGGAGGGAGAAAGGTTGTTTTCTGCTGCTCCAGAGAAGCGGACACGGAGCAATGGATCCAAACTCCAAGAAAGAAGATTCCACCTAAAAATTAGGAAGAACTTCCTGACAGTAAGAGCTGTTTGACAGTGGAATTTGCTGCCAAGGAGTGTGGTGGAGTCTCCTTCTTTGGAGGTCTTTAAGCAGAGGCTTGACAACCATATGTCAGGAGTGCTCTGATGGTGTTTCCTGCTTGGCAGGGGGTTGGACTCGATGGCCCTTGTGGTCTCTTCCAACTCTATGATTCTATGATTCTATGACACTGTAGTGAAGGGTGGGTCAGAAAGTGAATTATCCCGAACAGTATCAGCAATAGTTAATACTCACTTGTTGTTCTGACACGGGGCGTAGTTGCCTGTGGCGTTGTGGCATTCTTAACACCTCCCGGTTGCAGGACTGGCTTTTCGGTAACAGGCTGGATCACAGATTCGTTGCGTTTGGTGGCTGGAAGGGGACAGATTTCCATTACTGCCGGCCAGAGATCTTTGCTGACATGTCTTTGCTGACGCTCCCACTTTCAGACACAGACTCTCAGCTCGGTTTCCATCAGCCACTGCATCGGTTGCTATGATGCATACGGCATGTGGGTTAAGAAATGCAACCGAGGCCGAGATATGCGGCAAAGGAGAAGCTAAGATGTTGTGCCCACAACTGACAGTCCCAGTGCTGTGGCGTGGCATGGGGGGGGCCCTATAGGCGATTGCCCTGGGCACAAAATTGTAAGGGGCACAAAATTTCAATACCCAGTGCTGCCTCAATACAGCTACATGCTTCCGTCACTGGGCTTCTCCATGAGAACCCGGAAGTGACCTCTCCAGACCATGGAACGGCTCCTATTTTCTTATCTCTGCAGCTGCGATCTCCTGGGTGACACTGTTATGCAATTGAATGTGCATGCGTACTCCAACTGTTTGTTTGCCACCCTGCTCCACGCGGCCCTGGGCAACCCACGCTACGCCACTGGCACCATGGGGCCTCCCATTCAACAAGCGGAGAAGTCAGACACTTGCATGGTTGGTGTCCTGATCCCCAGGCAGAACCACTGAGAGGAGGTCTGGGGGAACCCCCAACAACAGCGGACTGTCGAAAAGTCTTTACATGGGATAGAAAATACAGTGGTGCCTCGCAAGACGAAATTAATTCGTTCCGCAAGTCTCTTCGTCTTGCGAGTTTTTCGTCTTGCGATGCACGGTTTCCCATAGGAATGCATTGAAAATCAATTAATGCGTTCCTATGGAAACCGCCTTCAGACCAGGTCCGGGGACAGTCTGTCCCCCGACCTCTTCTGAAGGCTGGGGGGGGGGGGAAACAAGGGCTTTTCTTCCCACCCCCAGCATTTTAAAAAACCCCGGGACAGCGGAGGACTTCTCCGCTGTCCGGGGCGATCTTAAAATGCTGGCGGGCGGCATTTTAAAATCGCCCTGGGACAGCGGAGGACTTCTCTGCTGTCCGGGGCGATTTAAAAGCCCCTGGGAAGGCAGGCAGGGGGGACAAAACCCCCGCCAGCCTTCAGAAGAGGTCCAGGACCTCTTCTGAAGGCAGGCGGGGGGCAAAAGTCTTTGCTCCCCCCCGCCTGCCTTCAAAAGCCGTCCGGGACAGCGGAGAAACACGCTGTGTTTCTCTGCTCTCCCGGGAAGGCAGGCAGGGGGGAGCAAATACTTTCCCCTCCCGCCGGCCTTCAGAAGAGGTCCTGGACCTCTTCTGAAGGCCGGCGGGGGGCGAAAGTCTTTGCTCCCCCCCCCCGCCTGCCTTCAAAAGCCGTCTGGGATAGCGGAGAAACGAAGGCTGGCGGCGGGAGGAGGTCTCTCCGCCCCGCCGCCAGCCTTCGGAGGAGGTCCGAGGACAGTGGGGAAGACGCGCTGCGCTTCCCCGCTGTCCCGGAGATTTCCCTATGGGCTTTCGTCTTGCGAAGGAAGCCCATAGGGAAATTCGTTTTGCGAAGCGCCTCCAAAACGGAAAACCCTTTCGTCTGGCGGGTTTTCCGTCTTGCGAGGCGTTCGTCTTGCGGGGCACCACTTTACCGTATTTTTTGCTCTATGACTCACTTTTTCCCTCCTAAAAAGTAAGGAGAAATGTGTGCGCGTCTTATGGAGCGAATGCAGGCTTGCACAGCTATCCCAGAAGCCAGAACAGCAAGAGGGATCCCTCTTGTCGTTCTTGCTTCTGAGATTCAGAATATTTTTCTTCTTCTTTTTCTCCTCCAAAAACTAGGTGCGTCTTGTGGTCTGGTGCGTATAATAGAGCGAAAAATACGGTAAATGTGTCACCTCCTTCTTATGTTAATAACAAACATTATAATATTTGTACCTGTTGAGAATATTCAAATGCAAATGACTCTTTTCTGACAGTGCTGGGGTCACATCAGACTGCTGCGATGCAACACTTGGGGTCTCGGGATCCACTGGGGTTGGCTTCTCTCGGGCCGGCCCCAAGGCCAAGGCCGCCCAATCCACTGAGCACCTCCTTGGGATCCAGTTCTGAGAGCTCTGCATCCTCATCCCATTTCTCCACCCGCTCTGACCAAACCTTCCAAGATCTCTCCACAGGACTCAGGACACCAACCCATCCTCCAGGTCTCCCCATCCTCCACTGCTTCCTGTTTGTGTCAGACAGGGCGTGCCTGGGCCAGGTGACCCCATACCTGTTCCTTGCAAAACATCCTGTATATAAAGGAAGGGACCATCCAGGTTTCCTTTTGTGCCGTGTTCCTAGGCTGAGGTTCGCCCTTTGCATGAGAGGGTTAAGACCATAGAGTAAGCTGTCCTGACAGGCTTAAAGGTAAAGGGACCCCAGACAGTTAAGTCCAGTGGCGAATGACTCTGGAGTTGCGGCGCTCATCTCGCTTTACTGGCCGAGGGAGCCGGCGTTTGTACACAGTTTTTCCAGGTCATGTGGCCAGCATGACTAAGTCGCTTCTGGCAAAACCAGAGCAGCGCACAGAAATGCCATTTACCTTCCCACCAGAGTGGTACCTATTTATCTACTTGCACTGTGTGCTTTCGAACTGCTAGGTGGGCAGGAGCAGGGGCTGAGCAATGGGAGCTCACCCCGTCGCGGGGATTCGAACCGCCAACCTTCTGATCGGCAAGTCCAAGCGGCATAGTGGTTTAAACCACAGCGCCTGAGAAGCTCAACATGTGAGTAGGTCTCAGCTAGTTGCTGCAGCTCAGACCACATTGTTCTTATAAGCCTCTCTTGAGTTACTAAACCAATAATATAGGGAAAATTTACCATTGTAACTAAACTAAGTTTTACTGCCTGTGCAACTTTTTCTGAATTCTGTATGGAAAATGACATGAATCTGACCTTAGGAGAGTTTGTAAGTAAAGCACTCTTAACTTGTTAAAAAGTGGAAAGGCTGAGTCCTTTTTTGCCCGCCACAGCGGTTTCCTCTGCAGAAGCTCACACTTTATCACTAAATTGGCAGATTGGTTGCAATTCAGCACTAAACAGCAAGTTTTTTTCCTGAAAGAGTCAGGGTTCTATTGTTTTGTTTTGAACATTCAGATACAGCGTTATAAAACACAGACCTGCACCTAGAAAATTTGGGGAAAGATAAGAGTGGATGAGCCCTTAGGAAATAAAGGAACATACCTCTCTCTGTCTCGAAAGTGGTGGCTGTCTCTGAAGTGAATCCAGTAGTCTCTCCATGGGAAGTAGAAAAAGCTATGGACCATGATGCTAACTCAGTAGTACGCATTGCAGAAGTGGATGGATGTTCTCCACTAGACGTGACCTCCAGAGGCACTATGGGAATAGTGGAGGCAACATGTACACTTGATGCTACCTCTGTAGTTTCTACTGGAGAAGTGGATAAAGATTTTGCACTTGATGGGAGCTCTGTGGTCTGCAGTGGAGAAGTGGTGGCTTCTGGTGCAGTTGATGTCAGCACTGTAGTCTCCATTGGTGAAGTAGATAGAGCCTCAGTACTGGATGGGAGCTCTGTGGTCTGCAGTGGAGAAGTGGTGGCTTCTGGTACAGTGGATGTCAGCACTGTAGTCTCCATTGGTGAAGTGGATAGAGCCTCAGTACTGGATGGGAGCTCTGTGGTCTGCAGTGGAGAAGTGGTGGCTTCTGGTAAGGTTGATGTCAGCACTATAGCCTCCTTTGGAGAAGTGGATAGAGCCTCAGTAAGGGATGGGAGCTCTGTGGTCTGCAGTGGAGAAGTGGTGGCTTCTGGTAAGGTTGATGTCAGCCTGGTAGTCTCCATTGATGAAGTGGATAGAGCTTCAGTACTTGATGGGAGCGCTGTGCTCTGCAGTGGAGAAGTTGTGGCTTCTAGTACAATTGATGTCAGCACTGTAGTCTCCATTGGTGAAGTGGATAGAGCCTCAGTACTGGATGGGAGCTCTGTGGTCTGCAGTAGAGAAGTGGTGGCTTCTGGTAAGGTTGATGTCAGTATTGTAGTCTCCATTGGTGTACTGGAAAGAGCCTCAGTACTTGATGGGAGCTCTGTGGTCTGCAGTGGAGAAGTGGTGGCTTCTGGTACAGTTGTTGTCAGCCCGGTAGTCTCCATTGGTGAAGTGGATAGAGCCTCAGTACTTGATGGGAGCTCTGTGGTCTGCAGTGGAGAAGTGGTGGCTTCTGGTACAGTGGATGTCAGCACTGTAGTCTCCATTGGTGAAGTGGATAGAGCCTCAGTACTGGATGGGAGCTCTGTGGTCTGCAGTGGAGAAGTGGTGGCTTCTGGTGCAGTTGATGTCAGCACTGTAGTCTCCTTTGCAGAAGTGGATGGAACCTCGGTACTTGATGGGAGCTCTGTGGTTTGCACTGGAGAAGTGGTGACTTCTGGTGCAATTGATGTCAGCACTGTAGTCTCCATTGGTGAAGTGGATAGAGCTTCAGTACTGGATGGGAGCTCTGTGGTCTGCAGTGGAGAAGTGGTGGCTTCTGGTACAGTGGATGTCAGCACTGTAGTCTCCATTGGTGAAGTGGATAGAGCCTCAGTACTGGATGGGAGCTCTGTGGTCTGCAGTGGAGAAGTGGTGGCTTCTGGTACAGTGGATGTCAGCACTGTAGTCTTCATTGGTGAAGTGGATAGAGCCTCAGTACTGGATGGGAACTCTGTGGTCTGCAGTGGAGAAGTGGTGGCTTCTGGTAAGGTTGATGTCAGCCTGGTAGTCTCCATTGGTGAAGTGGATAGAGCTTCAGTACTTGATGGGAGCGCTGTGCTCTGCAGTGGAGAAGTTGTGGCTTCTGGTACAGTTGTTGTCAGCCCGGTAGTCTCCATTGGTGAAGTGGATAGAGCCTCAGTACTTGATGGGAGCTCTGTGGTTTGCACTGGAGAAGTGGTGACTTCTGGTGCAATTGTTGTCAGCACTGTAGTCTCCATTGGTGAAGTGGATAGTGCTTCAGTACTGGATGGGAGCTCTGTGGTCTGCAGTGGAGAAGTGGTGGCTTCTGGTACAGTGGATGTCAGCACTGTAGTCTCCATTGGTGAAGTGGATAGAGCCTCAGTACTGGATGGGAGCTCAGTGGTCTGCAGTGGAGAAGTGGTGGCTTCTGGTGCAGTGGATGTCAGCACTGTAGTCTCCATTGGTGAAGTGGATAGAGCCTCAGTACTGGATGGGAGCTCTGTGGTCTGCAGTGGAGAAGTGGTGGCTTCTGGTGCAGTTGATGTCAGCACTGTAGTCTCCTTTGCAGAAGTAGATGGAACCTCGGTACTTGATGGGAGCTCTGTGGTTTGCACTGGAGAAGTGGTGACTTCTGGTGCAATTGATGTCAGCACTGTAGTCTCCATTGGTGAAGTGGATAGAGCTTCAGTACTGGATGGGAGCTCTGTGGTCTGCAGTGGAGAAGTGGTGGCTTCTGGTACAGTGGATGTCAGCACTGTAGTCTCCATTGGTGAAGTTGATAGAGCCTCAGTACTGGATGGGAGCTCTGTGGTCTGCAGTGGAGAAGTGGTGGCTTCTGGTACAGTGGATGTCAGCACTGTAGTCTTCATTGGTGAAGTGGATAGAGCCTCAGTACTGGATGGGAGCTCTGTGGTCTGCAGTGGAGAAGTGGTGGCTTCTGGTAAGGTTGATGTCAGCCTGGTAGTCTCCATTGGTGAAGTGGATAGAGCTTCAGTACTTGATGGGAGCGCTGTGCTCTGCAGTGGAGAAGTTGTGGCTTCTAGTACAATTGATGTCAGCACTGTAGTCTCCATTGGTGAAGTGGATAGAGCCTCAGTACTGGATGGGAGCTCTGTGGTCTGCAGTAGAGAAGTGGTGGCTTCTGGTAAGGTTGATGTCAGGATTGTAGTCTCCATTGGTGTACTGGAAAGAGCCTCAGTACTTGATGGGAGCTCTGTGGTCTGCAGTGGAAAAGTGGTGGCTTCTGGTACAGTTGTTGTCAGCACTGTAGTCTCCTTTGGAGAAGTGGAAAGAACCTCGGTACTTGATGGGAGCTCTGTGGTCTGCAGTGGAGAAGTGGTGGCTTCTGCTGCAGTTGATGCCAGCACTGCTTTCTCTTTTGGAGAAGTTGATAGAGCCTCAGTACTGGATGGGAGCTCTGTGGTCTGCAGGGGAGAAGTGGTGGCTTCTGGTGCAGTTGATGTCAGCACTGTAGTCTCCATTGGTGAAGTGGATAGAGCCTCAGTACTGGATGGGAGCTCTGTGGTCTGCAGTGGAGAAGTGGTGGCTTCTGGTACAGTGGATGTCAGCACTGTAGTCCCCATTGGTGAAGTGGATAGAGCCTCAGTACTGGATGGGAGCTCTGTGGTCCGCAGTGAAGAAGTGGTGGCTTCTGGTGCAGTTGATGTCAGCCTGGTAGTCTCCTTTGGAGAAGTGGATGGAATCTTGGTACTTGATAGGAGCTCTGTGGTCTGCAGTGGAGAAGTGGTGGCTTCTGGTAAGGTTGATGTCAGCCTGGTAGTCTCCATTGGTGAAGTGGATAGAGATTCAGTACTTGATGGGAGCGCTGTGCTCTGCAGCGGAGAAGTGGTGGCTTCTGGTGCAGTTGATGTCAGCACTGTAGTCTCCATTGGTGTACTGGAAAGAGCCTCAGTACTTGATGGGAGCTCTGTGGTCTGCAGTGGAGAAGTGGTGGCTTCTGGTGCAGTTGATGTCAGCCTGGTAGTCTCCTTTGGAGAAGTGGAAAGAACCTCGGTACTTGATGGGAGCTCTGTGGTCTGCAGTGGAGAAGTGGTGGCTTCTGGTGAAGTTGATGTCAGCCCGGTAGTCTCCATTGGTGAAATGGATAGAGCCTCAGTACTGGATGGGAGCTCTGTGGTCTGCAGTGGAGAAGTGGTGGCTTCTGGTGCAGTTGGTGTCAGCACTGTAGTCTTCTTTGGAGAAGTGGATGGAACCTCGGTACTTGATGGGAGCTCTGTGGTTTGCAGTGGAGAAGTGGTGGCTACTGGTACAGGTGATGTCAGCACTGTAGTCTCCATTGGTGAAGTGGATAGAGCCTCAGTACTGGATGGGAGCTCTGTGGTCTGCAGTGGAGAAGTGGTGGCTTCTGGTGCAGTTGATGTCAGCACTGTAGTCTCCTTTGCAGAAGTGGATGGAACCTCGGTACTTGTTGGGAGCTCTGTGGTTTGCACTGGAGAAGTGGTGACTTCTGGTGCAATTGTTGTCAGCACTGTAGTCTCCATTGGTGAAGTGGATAGTGCTTCAGTACTGGATGGGAGCTCTGTGGTCTGCAGTGGAGAAGTGGTGGCTTCCGGTACAGTTGATGTCAGCACTGTAGTCTCCATTGGTGAAGTGGATAGAGCCTCAGTACTGGATGGGGGCTCTGTGGTCTGCAGTAGAGAAGTGGTGGCTTCTGTTAAGGTTGATGTCAGGATTGTAGTCTCCATTGGTGTACTGGAAAGAGCCTCAGTACTTGATGGGAGCTCTGTGGTCTGCAGTGGAGAAGTGGTGGCTTCTGGTACAGTTGTTGTCAGCACTGTAGTCTCCTTTGGAGAAGTGGAAAGAACCTCGGTACTTGATGGGAGCTCTGTGGTCTGCAGTGGAGAAGTGGTGGCTTCTGCTGCAGTTGATGCCAGCACTGCTTTCTCTTTTGGAGAAGTTGATAGAGCCTCAGTACTGGATGGGAGCTCTGTGGTCTGCAGCGGAGAAGTGGTGGCTTCTGGTGCACTTGATGTCAGCACTGTAGTCTCCATTGGTGTACTGGAAAGAGCCTCAGTACTTGATAGGAGCTCTGTGGTCTGCAGTGGAGAAGTGGTGGCTTCTGGTGCAGTTGATGTCAGCCTGGTAGTCTCCTTTGGAGAAGTGGAAAGAACCTCGGTACTTGATGGGAGCTCTGTGGTCTGCAGTGGAGAAGTGGTGGCTTCTGGTGAAGTTGATGTCAGCCCGGTAGTCTCCATTGGTGAAATGGATAGAGCCTCAGTACTGGATGGGAGCTCTGTGGTCTGCAGTGGAGAAGTGGTGCCTTCTGGTGCAGTTGATGTCAGCACTGTAGTCGCCATTGGGGAAGTGGATAGAGCCTCAGTACTTGATGGGAGCTCTGTGGTCTGCAGTGGAGAAGTGGTGGCTTCTGGTGAAGTTGATGTCAGCCCGGTAGTCTCCATTGGTGAAGTGGATAGAGCCTCAGTACTTGATGGGAGCTCTGTGGTCTGCAGTGGAGAAGTGGTGGCTTCTGGTGAAGTTGATGTCAGCCCGGTAGTCTCCATTGGTGAAGTGGATAGAGCCTCAGTACTTGATGGGAGCTCTGTGGTCTGCAGTGAAGAAGTGGTGGCTTCTGGTGAAGTTGATGTCAGCCCGGTAGTCTCCATTGGTGAAATGGATAGAGCCTCAGTACTGGATGGGAGCTCTGTGGTCTGCAGTGGAGAAGTGGTGGCTTCTGGTAAGGTTGATGTCAGCACTGTAGTCTCCATTGGTGAAGTGGATAGAGCCTCAGTACTGGATGGGAATTCTGTGGTCCCCAGTGGAGAAGTGGTGCCTTCTGGTGCAGTTGATGTCAGCACTGTAGTCTCCATTGGTGTACTGGATAGAGTCTCAGTACTGGATGGGGGCTCTGTGGTCTGCAGTAGAGAAGTGGTGGCTTCTGGTACAGTTGATATCAGCACTGTAGTCTCCATTGGTGAAGTGGATAGAGCCTCAGTACTGGATGGGAGCTCTGTGGTCTGCAGTGGAGAAGTGGTGGCTTCTGGTGAAGTTGATGTCAGCCCGGTAGTCTCCATTGGTGAAATAGATAGAGCCTCAGTACTGGATGGGAGCTCTGTGGTCTGCAGTGGAGAAGTGGTGGCTTCTGGTAAGGTTGATGTCAGCACTGAGGTCTCCATTGGTGAAGTGGATAGAGCCTCAGTACTGGATGGGAGCTCTGTGGTCTGCAGTGGAAAAGTGGTGGCTTCTGGTACAGTTGTTGTCAGCACTGTAGTCTTCTTTGGAGAAGTGGATGGAACCTCGGTACTTGATGGGAGCTCTGTGGTTTGCAGTGGAGAAGTGGTGGCTTCTGGTACAGGTGATGTCAGCACTGTAGTCTCCATTGGTGAAGTGGATAGAGCCTCAGTACTGGATGGGAGCTCTGTGGTCTGCAGTGGAGAAGTGGTGGCTTCTGGTGCAGTTGATGTCAGCACTGTAGTCTCCTTTGCAGAAGTGGATGGAACCTCGGTACTTGATGGGAGCTCTGTGGTTTGCACTGGAGAAGTGGTGACTTCTGGTGCAATTGTTGTCAGCACTGTAGTCTCCATTGGTGAAGTGGATAGTGCTTCAGTACTGGATGGGAGCTCTGTGGTCTGCAGTGGAGAAGTGGTGGCTTCTGGTACAGTTGATGTCAGCACTGTAGTCTCCATTGGTGAAGTGGATAGAGCCTCAGTACTGGATGGGAGCTCTGTGGTCTGCAGTGGAGAAGTGGTGGCTTCTGGTAAGGTTGATGTCAGCACTGTAGTCTCCACTGGTGAAGTGGATAGAGCCTCAGTACTGGATGGGAGTTCTGTGGTCTGCAGTGGAGAAGTGGTGGTTTCTGGTGCAGTTGATGTCAGCACTGTAGTCTCCATTGGTGAAGTGGATAGAGCCTCAGTACTGGATGGGAGCTCTGTGGTCTGCAGTGGAGAAGTGGTGGCTTCTGCTGCAGTTGATGTCAGCCCAGTAGTCTCCTTTGGAGAAGTGGAAAGAACCTCGGTACTTGATGGGAGCTCTGTGGTCTGCAGTGGAGAAGTGGTGACTTCTGCTGCAGTTGATGCCAGCACTGCTTTCTCTTTTGGAGAAGTTGATAGAGCCTCAGTACTGGATGGGAGCTCTGTGGGCTGCAGTGGAGAAGTGGTGGCTTCTGGTGCAGTTGGTGTCAGCACTGTAGTCTTCTTTGGAGAAGTGGATGGAACCTCGGTACTTGATGGGAGCTCTGTGGTTTGCAGTGGAGAAGTGGTGGCTACTGGTACAGGTGATGTCAGCACTGTAGTCTCCATTGGTGAAGTGGATAGAGCCTCAGTACTGGATGGGAGCTCTGTGGTCTGCAGTGGAGAAGTGGTGGCTTCTGGTGCAGTTGATGTCAGCACTGTAGTCTCCTTTGCAGAAGTGGATGGAACCTCGGTACTTGATGGGAGCTCTGTGGTTTGCACTGGAGAAGTGGTGACTTCTGGTGCAATTGTTGTCAGCACTGTAGTCTCCATTGGTGAAGTGGATAGTGCTTCAGTACTGGATGGGAGCTCTGTGGTCTGCAGTGGAGAAGTGGTGGCTTCCGGTACAGTTGATGTCAGCACTGTAGTCTCCATTGGTGAAGTGGATAGAGCCTCAGTACTGGATGGGGGCTCTGTGGTCTGCAGTAGAGAAGTGGTGGCTTCTGGTAAGGTTGATGTCAGGATTGTAGTCTCCATTGGTGTACTGGAAAGAGCCTCAGTACTTGATGGGAGCTCTGTGGTCTGCAGTGGAGAAGTGGTGGCTTCTGGTACAGTTGTTGTCAGCACTGTAGTCTCCTTTGGAGAAGTAGAAAGAACCTCGGTACTTGATGGGAGCTCTGTGGTCTGCAGTGGAGAAGTGGTGGCTTCTGCTGCAGTTGATGCCAGCACTGCTTTCTCTTTTGGAGAAGTTGATAGAGCCTCAGTACTGGATGGGAGCTCTGTGGTCTGCAGCGGAGAAGTGGTGGCTTCTGGTGCAGTTGATGTCAGCACTGTAGTCTCCATTGGTGTACTGGAAAGAGCCTCAGTACTTGATGGGAGCTCTGTGGTCTGCAGTGGAGAAGTTGTGGCTTCTGGTGAAGTTGATGTCAGCCCGGTAGTCTCCATTGGTGAAATGGATAGAGCCTCAGTACTGGATGGGAGCTCTGTGGTCTGCAGTGGAGAAGTGGTGGCTTCTGGTGCAGTTGATGTCAGCACTGTAGTCTCCATTGGTGAAATGGATAGAGCCTCAGTACTGGATGGGAGCTCTGTGGTCTGCAGTGGAGAAGTGGTGGCTTCTGGTGCAGTTGATGTCAGCACTGTAGTCTCCATTGGTGTACTGGAAAGAGCCTCAGTACTTGATGGGAGCTCTGTGGTCTGCAGTGGAGAAGTGGTGGCTTCTGGTGCAGTTGATGTCAGCCTGGTAGTCTCCTTTGGAGAAGTGGAAAGAACCTCGGTACTTGATGGGAGCTCTGTGGTCTGCAGTGGAGAAGTGGTGGCTTCTGGTGCAGTTGATGTCAGCACTGTAGTCTCCATTGGTGAAGTAGATAGAGCCTCAGTACTTGATGGGAGCTCTGTGGTCTGCAGTGGAGAAGTGGTGGCTTCTGGTGCAGTTGATGTCAGCCTGGTAGTCTCCTTTGGAGAAGTGGAAAGAACCTCGGTACTTGATGGGAGCTCTGTGGTCTGCAGTGGAGAAGTGGTGACTTCTGCTGCAGTTGATGCCAGCACTGCTTTCTCTTTTGGAGAAGTTGATAGAGCCTCAGTACTGGATGGGAGCTCTGTGGTCTGCAGTGGAGAAGTGGTGGCTTCTGGTGCAGTTGGTGTCAGCCCGGTAGTCTTCTTTGCAGAAGTGGATGGAACCTCGGTACTTGATGGGAGCTCTGTGGTTTGCAGTGGAGAAGTGGTGGCTACTGGTACAGGTGATGTCAGCACTGTAGTTTCCATTGGTGAAGTGGATAGAGCCTCAGTACTGGATGGGAGCTCTGTGGTCTGCAGTGGAAAAGTGGTGGCTTCTGGTGCAGTTGATGTCAGCACTGTAGTCTCCTTTGCAGAAGTGGATGGAACCTCGGTACTTGATGGGAGCTCTGTGGTCTGCAGTGGAGAAGTGGTGGCTTCTGGTACAGTTGATGTCAGCACTGTAGTCTCCATTGGTGAAGTGGATAGAGCCTCAGTACTGGATGGGAGCTCTGTGGTCTGCAGTGGAGAAGTGGTGGCTTCTGGTAAGGTTGATGTCAGCACTGTAGTCTCCATTGGTGAAGTGGATAGAGCCTCAGTACTGGATGGGAGCTCTGTGGTCTGCAGTGGAGAAGTGGTGGTTTCTGGTGCAGTTGATTTCAGCCTGGTAGTCTCCTTTGGAGAAGTGGATGTAACCTCGGTACTTGATGGGAGCTCTGTGGTCTGCAGTGGAGAAGTGGTGGCTTCTGGTGCAGTTGATGTCAGCACTGTAGTCTCCACTGGTGAAGTGGATAGAGCCTCAGTACTGGATGGGAGTTCTGTGGTCTGCAGTGGAGAAGTGGTGGTTTCTGGTGCAGTTGATGTCAGCACTGTAGTCTCCATTGGTGAAGTGGATAGAGCCTCAGTACTGGAAGGGAGCTCTGTGGTCTGCAGCCTAGAAGTGGTGGCTTCTGGTGCAGTTGATGTCAGCACTGTAGTCTCCTTTGGAGAAGTGGATAGAGCCTCAGTACTTGATGGGAGCTCTGTGGTCTGCAGTGGAGAAGTGGTGGCTTCTTGTGCAGTTGATGTCAGCACTGTAGTCTCCTTTGGTGAAGTGGATAGAGCCTCAGTACTGGATGGGAGCTCTGTAGTCTGCAGCCTAGAAGTGGTGGCTTCTGGTGCAGTTGATGTCAGCACTGTAGTCGCCATTGGAGAAGTGGATAGAGCCTCAGTACTTGATGGGAGCTCTGTGGTCTGCAGTGGAG